>NC_133809.1:33143814-33514443 GCF_043250625.1 Sebastes fasciatus
GGAGGAGTTACATAGAGGAGTGACATTGAAAGAAGGGAGGAGTGACATGGAGGAGGGACAAGGAGGAGTGACATTCTGGAGTTAAATTCTGGAGGGACATTCTGGAGTGACATTGAGGAGCGACACGGAGGAGGGACATGGAGGCGTAACATTCTGGAGTTAAATTCTGTAGTGACATTCTGGAGTGACATGGAGGAGCGACATTCTGGAGTGACATGGAAGAAAGACATGGAGGAGTGATATGGAGGAGCAAGGAGGAGCGACATGGGGGATAAACATGGAGGAGTGACTTGGAGGAGCGACATTCTGGAGTGAAATGGAGGAGTGAAATAGAGGAGCGAAATGGATGATCGACATGGAGGAGTGACAAGGAGGAGCGACATAGTAGAGTTAAATAGAGGAGCGACATTCTGGAGTAACATGTCGGATGACATGGAGGATCAACATGGAGGAGTGACATTGAGGATCGACATGGAGGAGCGACATTGAGTAGCGACATGGAGGACTGACATGGAGGATCAACAAGGATTAGTGACATGGAGGAGCGATATGGACGATCGACATGGAGGAGTCACATGGAAGATCGACATGGAGGAGCGACATTGAGTAGCGACATGGAGGAGCGACATTGAGTAGCGACATGGAGGACTGACATGGAGGATCAACAAGGATTAGTGACATGGAGGAGCGATATGGACGATCGACATGGAGGAGTCACATGGAAGATCGACATGGAGGAGCGACATTGAGTAGCGACATGGAGGACTGACATGGAGGATCAACAAGGATTAGTGACATGGAGCAGTGACATGGAGGAGCGATATGGACGATCGACATTGAGGAGTCACATGGAAGATCGACATGGAGGAGTGACATGCAGTATTGACATGGATTTACATAGAGGAGTGACATGGAAGGATGGGAGGAGTGACATGGAGGAGCGACATGGAGGAGCGAAATAGAGGATCGACATTGAGGAGCAACATGGAGGAGGGACATGGAGGCGTAACATTCTGGAGTTAAATTCTGGAGTGATATTCTGGAGTGACATGGAGGAGTGACATTCTGAAGTGACATGGAAGAACAACATGGAGGAGTGACATGTAGGAGCAAGGAGGAGCGACATGGGGGATAAACATGGAGGAGTGACTAGGAGGAGCGACATTATGGAGTGAAATAGAGGAGTGAAATGGATGATAGACATGGAGGAGTGACAAGGAGAAGCGACATAGTAGAGTTAAATAGAGGAGCTACATGAGGAGCAACATCACGGAGCGACTTGGAGGACTGACATGGAGGAATTACAATCTGGAGGAACATGGAGGAGCGACATTATGGAGTGACATGTAGGAGCGACATTCTGGAGTGACATGGAGGAGCGACATGGAAGATCGACATGGAGGAGTAACATGTAGGATCTACATGGAGGAGTGACATGGAGGATCGACATGGAGGATTGACATGTAGGATTGACATGGACGAGTTACATGGAGGAATGACGTGGACGAGCAACATGGAGGATCGAAATGGAGGATCGACATGTTAGCAGTGACATGGAGGACTGATATGGAAGTGTGACATGGAGGAGTGACATGGAGGATCGACATGGAGGAGTCACATGGAGGAGCGACATGGTGGAGTGACATGGAGGAGTGACATGTAGGATTGACATGGAGGAGTTACATGGAGGAGTGACATGGAGGAGCGAAATAGAGGATCGACATGTAGGAGTAACATGGAGGAGGGACCTGGAGAAGTGACATTCTGGAGTGACATGGAGGAGCGACATGGAGGAGGGACATGGAGGAGTAACAATCTGGAATTAAATTCTGGAGTGTAATTCTGGAATGACATGGAGGAGCGACATGGTGGAGTGACATGGAAGATCAACATTGAGTAGTGACATGGAGGAGTGACAAGGAGGAGCGACATGGAGGAGTAACATGAAGGATCTACATGGAGGAGCGAAATGGAGGAGTGAGATGAAGAAGTGACATGGAAGACATAGAGGAGTGACATTGAGGAGCAACATGGAGTATCGACATGGAGGAGTGACATGGAGGATCGACATTGAGTAGTGACATGGAAGAACGACATGAAGGAGTGATATGTAGTAGCAAGGAGGAGCGACATGGAGGATAAACAAGGAGAAGTGATATGGAGGAGCGACACGGTCGAGTGACATGGAAGACATGGAGGAGTGACATGGAGGATTGACGTGGAGGAGAGACATGGAGGACTGACATGGAGAAGTGACAGGGCGGATCATCAAGGAGGATTGATATGGTGTAGTGACATGGCGGAGGGACGTGGATAAGTGACATGGAGGAGTGACATGGAGTAGCGACATGGAGGAGTGACATGGAGGAGTGAGTTGGAGTAGTGACATGGAGGAGTGACATGGAGGAGTCACATGGAGTAGCGACATGGAGGAGTGACATTGAGGAGCAAGGAAGAGTAACATGGAGGAGTGACATGGAGGAGTGACATGTTGGAGTGATATGTAGGAGTGACATAGAGGAGTGATGTGGAGCAGCGAAATCGAGAATTGACGAGGAGGAGCGACATGGAGGAGTGACATGGAGGAGTTTCATTGAGGAGTGACATGGAGGGGTGACATGGAGGAGTGAGAAGTTGGAGTGATATGGAGTTGTAACATGGAGGAGTTACATAGAGGAGTGACATGGAGGAGTGACATGGAGGAGTTTCATGGAGGAGTGACATGGAGGAGTGCCATGTAGGAATGACATGGAGTAGTGACATGGAGGATCGACATAGAGGAGTGACATGGAGGAGCGACAAGGAGGAGTGACATAGAGGAGTGACATGGAGGAGTGACATTGAGGACTAAGGAAGAGTGACATAGAGGAGTGACATGGAGGAGCTTCATGGAGGAGTGACATGGAGGAGTGATATTTAGGAGTGACATGGCGGATCGACATGGAGGAGTGACATTGAGTAGTAATATGGAGGAGTGAGAAGAAGGAGTGACATGGAGGAGTGACATGGAGGAGTGACATAGAGGAGTGACATGGAGGAGTGACATTGAGGAGTGACATGAAGGAGGAGTGACATGGAGGAGTGACATAGAGGAGTGATGTGGAGGAGCGACAAGGAGGAGTGACATAGAGGAGTGACATGGAGGAGTGACATTGAGGAGCAAGGAAGAGTAACATGGAGGAGTGACATGGAGGAGTGACATGTTGGAGTTTCATGGAGGAGGAGTGACATGGAGGAGTGACATAGAGGAGTGATGTGGAGTAGCGACATGGAGGAGTGACATGGAGGAGCGACATGGAGAAGTGACATGGAGCGACACGGTCGAGTGACATGGAAGACATGGAGGAGTGACATGGAGGATCGACATTGAGTAGTTACATGGAGGAGTGACAAGGAGGAGCAATATGTAGGAGTAACATGAAGGATCTACATGGAGGAGTGACATGGAGGAGTGAGATGGGGGAGTGACATGGACGAGCGACATGGAGGACTGAGATGGGGGAGTCACATGGAGGAGTGACAAGGAGGAGCGACATGTAGGAGTAACATGAAGGATCTACATGGAGGAGCGACAGGGAGGAGTGACATGGAGGAGCGACATGGCGCAGTGACATTCTGGAGTGACATGGAGGAGCGACATTCTGGAGTGACATGGAAGAAAGACATGGAGGAGTGATATGGAGGAGCAAGGAGGAGCGACATGGGGGATAAACATGGAGGAGTGACTTGGAGGAGCGACATTCTGGAGTGAAATGGAGGAGTGAAATAGAGGAGCGAAATGGATGATCGACATGGAGGAGTGACAAGGAGGAGCGACATAGTAGAGTTAAATAGAGGAGCGACATTCTGGAGTAACATGTCGGATGACATGGAGGATCAACATGGAGAAGTGACATTGAGGATCGACATGGAGGAGCGACATTGAGTAGCGACATGGAGGACTGACATGGAGGATCAACAAGGATTAGTGACATGGAGGAGCGATATGGACGATCGACATGGAGGAGTCACATGGAAGATCGACATGGAGGAGCGACATTGAGTAGCGACATGGAGGAGCGACATTGAGTAGCGACATGGAGGACTGACATGGAGGATCAACAAGGATTAGTGACATGGAGGAGCGATATGGACGATCGACATGGAGGAGTCACATGGAAGATCGACATGGAGGAGCGACATTGAGTAGCGACATGGAGGACTGACATGGAGGATCAACAAGGATTAGTGACATGGAGCAGTGACATGGAGGAGCGATATGGACGATCGACATTGAGGAGTCACATGGAAGATCGACATGGAGGAGTGACATGCAGTATTGACATGGATTTACATAGAGGAGTGACATGGAAGGATGGGAGGAGTGACATGGAGGAGCGACATGGAGGAGCGAAATAGAGGATCGACATTGAGGAGCAACATGGAGGAGGGACATGGAGGCGTAACATTCTGGAGTTAAATTCTGGAGTGATATTCTGGAGTGACATGGAGGAGTGACATTCTGAAGTGACATGGAAGAACAACATGGAGGAGTGACATGTAGGAGCAAGGAGGAGCGACATGGGGGATAAACATGGAGGAGTGACTAGGAGGAGCGACATTATGGAGTGAAATAGAGGAGTGAAATGGATGATAGACATGGAGGAGTGACAAGGAGGAGCGACATAGTAGAGTTAAATAGAGGAGCTACATGAGGAGCAACATCACGGAGCGACTTGGAGGACTGACATGGAGGAATTACAATCTGGAGGAACATGGAGGAGCGACATTATGGAGTGACATGTAGGAGCGACATTCTGGAGTGACATGGTGGAGCGACATGGAAGATCGACATGGAGGAGTAACATGTAGGATCTACATGGAGGAGTGACATGGAGGATCGACATGGAGGATTGACATGTAGGATTGACATGGACGAGTTACATGGAGGAATGACGTGGACGAGCAACATGGAGGATCGAAATGGAGGATCGACATGTTAGCAGTGACATGGAGGACTGATATGGAAGTGTGACATGGAGGAGTGACATGGAGGATCGACATGGAGGAGTCACATGGAGGAGCGACATGGTGGAGTGACATGGAGGAGTGACATGTAGGATTGACATGGAGGAGTTACATGGAGGAGTGACATGGAGGAGCGAAATAGAGGATCGACATGTAGGAGTGACATGGAGGAGGGACCTGGAGAAGTGACATTCTGGAGTGACATGGAGGAGCGACATGGAGGAGGGACATGGAGGAGTAACAATCTGGAATTAAATTCTGGAGTGTAATTCTGGAATGACATGGAGGAGCGACATGGTGGAGTGACATGGAAGATCAACATTGAGTAGTGACATGGAGGAGTGACAAGGAGGAGCGACATGGAGGAGTAACATGAAGGATCTACATGGAGGAGCGAAATGGAGGAGTGAGATGAAGAAGTGACATGGAAGACATAGAGGAGTGACATTGAGGAGCAACATGGAGTATCGACATGGAGGAGTGACATGGAGGATCGACATTGAGTAGTGACATGGAAGAACGACATGAAGGAGTGATATGGAGTAGCAAGGAGGAGCGACATGGAGGATAAACAAGGAGAAGTGATATGGAGGAGCGACACGGTCGAGTGACATGGAAGACATGGAGGAGTGACATGAAGGATTGACGTGGAGGAGAGACATGGAGGACTGACATGGAGAAGTGACAGGGCGGATCATCAAGGAGGATTGATATGGTGTAGTGACATGGCGGAGGGACGTGGATAAGTGACATGGAGGAGTGACATGGAGTAGCGACATGGAGGAGTGACATGGAGGAGTGAGTTGGAGTAGTGACATGGAGGAGTGACATGGAGGAGTCACATGGAGTAGCGACATGGAGGAGTGACATTGAGGAGCAAGGAAGAGTAACATGGAGGAGTGACATGGAGGAGTGACATGTTGGAGTGATATGTAGGAGTGACATAGAGGAGTGATGTGGAGCAGCGAAATCGAGAATTGACGAGGAGGAGCGACATGGAGGAGTGACATGGAGGAGTTTCATTGAGGAGTGACATGGAGGGGTGACATGGAGGAGTGAGAAGTTGGAGTGATATGGAGTTGTAACATGGAGGAGTTACATAGAGGAGTGACATGGAGGAGTGACATGGAGGAGTTTCATGGAGGAGTGACATGGAGGAGTGCCATGTAGGAATGACATGGAGTAGTGACATGGAGGATCGACATAGAGGAGTGACATGGAGGAGCGACAAGGAGGAGTGACATAGAGGAGTGACATGGAGGAGTGACATTGAGGACTAAGGAAGAGTGACATAGAGGAGTGACATGGCGGAGCTTCATGGAGGAGTGACATGGAGGAGTGACATTTAGGAGTGACATGGCGGATCGACATGGAGGAGTGACATTGAGTAGTAATATGGAGGAGTGAGAAGAAGGAGTGACATGGAGGAGTGACATGGAGGAGTGACATAGAGGAGTGACATGGAGGAGTGACATTGAGGAGTGACATGAAGGAGGAGTGACATGGAGGAGTGACATAGAGGAGTGATGTGGAGGAGCGACAAGGAGGAGTGACATAGAGGAGTGACATGGAGGAGTGACATTGAGGAGCAAGGAAGAGTAACATGGAGGAGTGACATGGAGGAGTGACATGTTGGAGTTTCATGGAGGAGGAGTGACATGGAGGAGTGACATAGAGGAGTGATGTGGAGTAGCGACATGGAGGAGTGACATGGAGGAGCGACATGGAGAAGTGACATGGAGCGACACGGTCGAGTGACATGGAAGACATGGAGGAGTGACATGGAGGATCGACATTGAGTAGTTACATGGAGGAGTGACAAGGAGGAGCAATATGTAGGAGTAACATGAAGGATCTACATGGAGGAGTGACATGGAGGAGTGAGATGGGGGAGTGACATGGACGAGCGACATGGAGGACTGAGATGGGGGAGTCACATGGAGGAGTGACAAGGAGGAGCGACATGTAGGAGTAACATGAAGGATCTACATGGAGGAGCGACAGGGAGGAGTGACATGGAGGAGCGACATGGCGCAGTGACATGGAGGAGTGACAAGGAAGATAGGGAGGATTGACATGTAGGAGCGACAAGGAGGTGTGAAATAGAGCATCGACATGGAGGAGTGACATGGAGGAGGGACATGGAGGAATGACATTCTGGAGTGACATTCTGGAGGGACATTCTGGAGTGATATTCTGGAGGGAAATTCTGGACTGACATGGAGGAGTGACTTGGAGGATGGAAAGAGAGGTTTGACATGGAGGAGGGACATGGAGGAGTGACATTCTGGAGCTAAATGGGGGAATGACATGGAGGGTGGAAATAGAGGGTTGACATGGAGGAGGGACATGGAGGAGTGACATTCTGGATTTAAATTCTGGAGTGACATTCTGGAGTGACATGGAGGAGCGACATTCTAGAGTGACTCGGAGGAGGAACATGTAGGAGCAGCATGGAGGATCAACATGGAAGATCAACATGGAGCAGTGACATGGAGGAGTGACAAAGTGTAGTGACAAGGAGGAGAAACATGCTGGATCGAATTGGAGGATTGACATGGAGCAGTGACATGGAAGTGTGACATGAAGGAGCGACATGGAGGATCGACATGGAGGAGTGAGATGGAGGAACGACATGGAGGAGTGACATGGAGGAGTGACAAGGAAGACAGGGAGGAATGACAAGTAGGAGCGACAAGGAGGTGTGAAATAGAGCATCGACATGGAGGAGTGACATGGAGGAATGACATTCTGGAGTGACATTCTAGAGGCACATTCTGGAGTGATATTCTGGAGTGAAATTCTGGACTGACATGGAGGAGTGACTTGGGGGATGGACAGAAAGGATTGACATGGAGGAGGGACATGGAGGAGTGACATTCTGGAGTTAAATTCTGGAGGGACATGGAGGAGAGGCATTCTGGAGTGACATGGAGGAGCAACATGGCGGAGTGACATGTAGGAGTGACATGAAGGATTGACATGGAGGACTTACATGGAGGAGTGACATTTAGGAGTGACATGACGGATCGACATGGAGGAGTGACATTGAGTAGTAATATGGAGGAGTGAGAAGGAGGAGTGACATGGAGGAGTGACATGGAGGAGTGACATAGAGGAGTGACATGGAGGAGTGACATTGAGGAGTGACATGAAGGAGGAGTGACATGGAGGAGTGACAGAGGAGTGATGTGGAGGAGCGACAAGGAGGAGTGACATAGAGGAGTGACATGGAGGAGTGACATTGAGGAGCAAGGAAGAGTAACATGGAGGAGTGACATGGAGGAGTGACATGTTGGAGTTTCATGGAGGAGGAGTGACATGGAGGAGTGACATAGAGGAGTGATGTGGAGTAGCGACATGGAGGAGTGACATGGAGGAGCGACATGGAGAAGTGACATGGAGCGACACGGTCGAGTGACATGGAAGACATGGAGGAGTGACATGGAGGATCGACATTGAGTAGTTACATGGAGGAGTGACAAGGAGGAGCAACATGTAGGAGTAACATGAAGGATCTACATGGAGGAGCGATATGGAGGAGTGAGATGGGGGAGTGACATGGACGAGCGACATGGAGGAGTGAGATGGGGGAGTCACATGGAGGAGTGACAAGGAGGAGCGACATGTAGGAGTAACATGAAGGATCTACATGGAGGAGCGACAGGGAGGAGTGACATGGAGGAGCGACATGGCGCAGTGACATGGAGGAGTGACAAGGAAGATAGGGAGGAATGACACGTAGGAGCGACAAGGAGGTATGAAATAGAGCATCGACATGGAGGAGTGACATGGAGGAGGGACATGGAGGAATGACATTCTGGAGTGACATTCTGGAGGGACATTCTGGAGGAGTGACATTCTGGAGTGACATTCTGGAGGGACATTCTGGAGGGACATTCTGGAGTGGCATTCTGGAGTGACATTCTGGACTGAAATGGCGGAGTGACATGGAGGGTGGAAATAGAGGATTGACATGGAGGAGGGACATGGAGGAGTGACATTCTGGAGTGAAATGGCGGAGTGACATGGAGGGTGGAAATAGAGGATTGACACGGAGGAGGGACATGGAGGAGTGACATTCTGGAGTTAAATTCTGGAGTGACACTCTGGAGTGACATGGAGGATCGACATTCTAGAGTGACTCGGAGGAGAAACATGTAGGAGCAGCATGGAGGATCGACATGGGGAGTGACATGGAGGAGTGAGTTGGTGTAGGGACATGGAGGAGTGACATGGAGTAGCGACATGGAGCAGTGACATGGAGGAGTGACATAGAGGAGTGACAGGGCAGATCAGTCATCTCTGTCATCTAAAGCTCTACTAGTAAATGATTTAATATCAGATAATCACATTGATTTATTTTGTCTTACTGAAACCTGGCTGTGTCAGGAAGAATATGTCAGCCTAAACGAATCCACTCCCCCGAGTCATATTAATACTCACATTCCTCGAGACACCGGCCGAGGAGGTGGAGTTGCAGCCATCTTCGACTCAAGCCTATTAATAAACCCTAAAACTAAACTAAATTATAACTCATTTGAAAGCCTTGTTCTTAGTCTTTCACACCCAACCTGGAAAGCACTACAGCCAATTTTATTTGTTATAGTGTACCGCGCTCCAGGCCCATATTCTGAATTTCTATCTGAATTCTCAGAGTTTCTATCAAGCTTAGTCCTGAAAACAGATAAAGTCATTATAGTAGGTGATTTTAATATTCATGTGGACGTTGATAATGATAGCCTCAGTACTGCGTTTATCTCTTTATTAGATTCAATTGGTTTCTCGCAGAACGTGCATAAACCCACTCACCGCTTTAACCACACCCTCGACCTTGTTATGTCATATGGCGTTGAAATTGAACATTTAATTGTTTTTCCACAGAACTCTCTTTTATCAGACCATTATTTAATCACTTTTGAATTCTTATTACTAGACTATACACCATCAGATAAAAGTGTGTACACTAGATGTCTATCCGATAGTGTTGTAGCTAAATTTAAGGAAGCGATTCCATCAGCATTAAATTCAATACCATGTCTCAATATAACAGAGGACTCGTATGTTAATTTTAGCCCTACCCAAATTGATCATCTTGTAGATAGTGCTACAGACTCACTGCGAATCACACTTGATTCTGTTGCCCCTCTAAAAAAGAAGTTAGTAAAACAAAGGAAGTCAGCTCCATGGTATAACCCTCAAACACGCAAATTAAAGCAAGCATCGAGGAAACTGGAAAGGATATGGCGTTCCACCAAACAGGAAGAATCTCATTTAGTCTGGCAAGATAGTCTTAAAACATATAGGAAGGCTCTCTGTGATGCCAGAGCAGCCCATTACTCATCATTAATAGAGAAAAATAAGAACAACCCTAGGTTTCTATTCAGCACTGTAGCCAGGCTGACAGAAAGTCACAGCTCTATTGAGCCATGTATTCCTACAACCCTCAGTAGTAGTGACTTCATGAGTTTCTTTAATGATAAAATCATAACTATTAGAGACAAAATTAATCACCTCCTACCGTCAACTGGTACCAATTTATCCTCAAACTTAGGAACCTTAGAAACAGCTGTACAACCTGATATATATTTAGACTGCTTTTCTCCTATCGATCTCCACAAATTAACCTCACTGATCTCCTCATCTAAATCATCTACCTGTCTCCTAGACCCTATCCCAACTAAACTACTTAAAGAAGTTTTACCTCTAGTTAGCACCTCTTTACTGGATATGATCAATGTGTCTCTACTAACAGGCTATGTACCACAGTCCTTTAAAGTAGCTGTAATTAAACCTCTTCTTAAAAAACCCACTCTTGATCCAGAGGTCCTAGCCAACTATAGACCTATATCTAACCTTCCCTTTACCTCCAAAATACTCGAGAAAGTAGTTGCCAGTCAGCTGTGTGACTTTCTACAGAACAATCATTTATTCGAAGATTATCAGTCAGGATTTAGAGTGCACCATAGCACAGAGACAGCACTAGTGAAAATTACAAATGACCTTCTAATGGCATCAGACAAAGGACTTGTCTCTGTACTTGTCTTGCTAGATCTCAGTGCTGCTTTCGACACCATTGACCATGACATCCTATTACAAAGACTGGAACATTTAATTGGCATTAAAGGAACTGCACTAAGTTGGTTTAAGTCCTATTTATCAGATCGATCTCAGTTTGTACATATCAACGATGAGTCCTCCATGTACGCCAAAGTTAGTCACGGAGTTCCACAGGGTTCTGTACTTGGACCAATTCTATTTACCTTATATATGCTTCCCTTAGGCAATGTTATTAGAAAACACTCCATAAACTTTCATTGTTATGCAGATGATACTCAATTATATCTATCGATCAAGCCAGACGAAACAAACCAGTTAACTAAACTTCAAGCATGCCTTAAGGACATAAAAACCTGGATGACCTGCAATTTCCTGATGTTAAACTCAGACAAAACTGAAGTTATTGTACTAGGCCCTGAGCACCTCCGAAACAAATTATCTAATGATATAGTTACTTTAGATAGCATTGCCCTGGCCTCCAGCACCACCGTAAGGAATCTGGGAGTTGTCTTCGACCAGGATATGTCCTTTAACTCTCACATAAAACAAACCTCACGGACTGCCTTCTTTCATCTACGTAACATTGCGAAGATCAGGCACATCCTGTGTCAAAATGATGCAGAAAAATTAGTCCATGCATTTGTTACCTCTAGACTCGATTACTGCAATTCCTTATTATCAGGCTGCTCCAATAAGTCTCTTAAGACTCTCCAGTTGATCCAGAATGCTGCAGCACGTGTACTGACTAGAACTAGAAAAAGAGATCATATTACGCCTGTATTAGCTTCTCTGCACTGGCTGCCTGTAAAATCCAGAATAGATTTTAAAATCGTCCTCCTCACCTACAAAGCGCTAAACGGTCAGGCCCCATCATATCTTAAAGAGCTCATAGTACCCTACTACCCCACTAGAGCACTGCGCTCACAGAATGCAGGGTTACTTGAGGTTCCTAGAGTCTCCAAACGTAGAATGGGAGCCAGAGCCTTCAGCTATCAAGCTCCTCTTCTCTGGAACCAGCTCCCAGTTTCAGTCCGGGAGGCAGACACCGTCTCTACATTTAAGAGTAGGCTAAAGACTTTCCTCTTTGATAACGCTTATACTTAAGCTGCTATAGGCATAGACTGCCGGGGGACTTCCTATGACACACTGTCATAAGGAACTTCCTATGACACACTGAGCTCCCCTCTCCTTCTGTATATACTCATGTCCCATGTCCATGTTGTTACTAACTTCATTCCTTCCCGGGAGTCCTTGTGCCTCCTTGTCTCGCAGCTAACCGTGGAGCGGGGTCACACCTGGAGTGAGGTCATACCTGGAGCGGGATCACACCAGGGAGCGAGGTTATACCTGGAGCATGGGTACACTTGGAGCAGGGTTTCACCTGGATCTTGGTGGTCTCCGGTATTGTGGCTGCATCTGCTGCCGCGTCGGTGCCTGCTTGACACCAACTGCTACCATCCCTAATTAACTACGTCTGTACGAGGGACTACCAATGCTAACGAGGGATTTTCCAACACCTAATGACAATGTGGCAGCCTGGAGAATAACACTTCTCAATCACTGCCAAAGACATCAAGAGCTCCCAGCAAGCATGCTGATGCTGCAGGAACCAACGCACGGGCATCGATCGCAGGGACGTCCCACACCAATACACATGGACGTACTGAGGAGAGATGCTGGACAGTGCTGGCTTTCCGATAGTTGTATTATCACTCTTTCCATCCACCACTATTGGTTTTGTGTTATCAGCCCTACTTGTATTAGTTATTACAGCTGCTAGACTGCTATTGTGGCTGCTTCTATAGCTCTCTCTCTCTATCTCTCTCTCTCTCTCTCTCACTCTATCTATCTATCCCCCCAGCCGGTCTCGGCAGATGGCCGCCCGCCCTGCGCCCGGTTCTGCTCCAGGTTTCTTCCCAGTAATCGGGGAGTTTTTCCTGGCCACAGTGCGCTTGGTGGATCCTGTTGGGTCTCAAAACTATGGTGTACGGTCATAGACCTGCTCTACATATAAAGCGTCTTGAGATAACTTCTGTTGTGATTTGACGCTATACAAAAATAAATTGATTTGATTTGATTTGATTTGATTTGATTTGATTTGATTTGATTTGATCAGCAAGGAGGATTGATATGGTGGAGTGACATGGTGGAGTGACATGGAGGAGCAACATGGAGGAGCAACATGGAGGAGTTACATGGAGGAGTGACATAGAGGATTGACGTGGAGGAGAGACATGGAGGACTGACATGGAGAAGTGACAGGGCGGATCATCAAGGAGGATTGATATGGTGTAGTGACATGGCGGAGGGACGTGGATAAGTAACATGGAGGAGTTACATGGAGTAGCGACATGGAGGAGTGACATGGAGGAGTGAGTTGGAGTAGTGACATGGAGGAGTGACATGGAGGAGTCACATGGAGTAGCGACATGGAGGAGTGACATTGAGGAGCAAGGAAGAGTAACATGGAGGAGTGACATGGAGGAGTGACATGTTGGAGTGATATGTAGGAGTGACATAGAGGAGTGATGTGGAGCAGCGAAATCGAGAATTGACGAGGAGGAGCGACATGGAGGAGTGACATGGAGGAGTTTCATTGAGGAGTGACATGGAGGGGTGACATGGAGGAGTGAGAAGTTGGAGTGATATGGAGTTGTAACATGGAGGAGTTACATAGAGGAGTGACATGGGGGAGTGACATGGAGGAGTTTCATGGAGGAGTGACATGTAGGAGTGCCATGTAGCAATGACATGGAGTAGTGACATGGAGGATCGACATAGAGGAGTGACATGGAGGAGCGACAAGGAGGAGTGACATAGAGGAGTGACATGGAGGAGTGACATTGAGGACTAAGGAAGAGTGACATAGAGGAGTGACATGGAGGAGCTTCATGGAGGAGTGACATGGAAGAGTGACATTTAGGAGTGACATGGCGGATCGACATGGAGGAGTGACATTGAGTAGTAATATGGAGGAGTGAGAAGGAGGAGTGACATGGAGGAGTGACATGGAGGAGTGACATAGAGGAGTGACATGGAGGAGTGACATTGAGGAGCAAGGAAGAGTAACATGGAGGAGTGACATGGAGGAGTGACATGTTGGAGTTTCATGGAGGAGGAGTGACATGGAGGATTGACATAGAGGAGTGATGTGGAGTAGCGACATGGAGGAGTGACATGGAGGAGCGACATGGAGAAGTGACATGGAGCGACACGGTCGAGTGACATGGAAGACATGGAGGAGTGACATGGAGGATCGACATTGAGTAGTTACATGGAGGAGTGACAAGGAGGAGCAACATGTAGTAGTAACATGAAGGATCTACATGGAGGAGCGACATGGAGGAGTGAGATTGGGGAGTGACATGGACGAGCGACATGGAGGAGTGAGATGGGGGAGTCACATGGAGGAGTGACAAGGAGGAGCGACATGTAGGAGTAACATGAAGGATCTACATGGAGGAGCGACAGGGAGGAGTGACATGGAGGAGCGACATGGCGCAGTGACATGGAGGAGTGACAAGGAAGATAGGGAGGAATGACACGTAGGAGCGACAAGGAGGTATGAAATAGAGCATCGACATGGAGGAGTGACATGGAGGAGGGACATGGAGGAATGACATTCTGGAGTGACATTCTGGAGGGACATTCTGGAGTGATATTCTGGAGGGAAATTCTGGACTGACATGGAGGAGTGACTTGGAGGATGGACAGAGAGATTTGACATGGAGGAGGGACATGGAGGAGTGACATTCTGGAGTGAAATGGGGGAATGACATGGAGGGTGGAAATAGAGGTTTGACATGGAGGAGGGACATGGAGAAGTGACATTCTGGAGTGAAATGGGGGAATGACATGGAGGGTGGAAATAGAGGGTTGACATGGAGGAGTGACATGGAGGAATGACATTCTGGAGTGACATTCTAGAGGCACATTCTGGAGTGATATTCTGGAGTGAAATTCTGGACTGACATGGAGGAGTGACTTGGGGGATGGACAGAGAGGATTGACATGGAGGAGGGACATGGAGGAGTGACATTCTGGAGTTAAATTCTGGAGGGACATGGAGGAGAGGCATTCTGGAGTGACATGGAGGAGCAACATGGCGGAGTGACATGTAGGAGTGACATGAAGGATTGACATGGAGGACTTACATGGAGGAGTGACATGGAGGATCAACATGGAGGAGTGACTTGGAAGAGCGACATTCTGGAGTGACATGGAGAAGTGAAATGGAGGAGAGAAATGGAGGAGCAACAAGGAGGAGTGACATGGAGGAGTGACATGGAGGAGTGACATGGAGTGGTGTGACATGGAGGATTGACATGGAGGAGTGATATGGAGTAGCGAAATGGAAGAGCTATATGGATGAGCGAAATGGAGGAGTGACATGGAGGAGTGACATGAAGGAGGAGTGACATGGAGGAGTGACATAGAGGAGTGATGTGGAGGAGCGACATGGAGGAGTGACATGGCGGAGCGACAAGTAGGAGTGAAATAGAGGAGTGACATGGAGGAGTGACATTTAGGAGTGACATGGAGGATCGACATGGAGGAGTGACATAGAGGAGTGACATGGAGGAGTGACATTGAGGAGCAAGGAAGATTGACATAGAGTGACATGTAGGAGCTTCATGCAGGAGTGACATGGAGGAGTGACATGTAGGAGTGACATGGAGGATCGACACGGAGGATAGACATGGAGGAGTGACATAGAGGAGTGACATGGAGGAGTGACATGGAGGTGGATCATTGAAGTGCGACATGGAGGCTCAACATGGAGGAGTGACAGATGAGTGATGTGGAAGAGCGACATGGAGGAGTGACATGGAGGAGCGACATGGAGGAGTGACATGGAGGAGTGACATGTTGGAGTGATATGTAGGAGTGACATGGAGGATTGACATGGAGGAGTTACATGGAGGATCGACATGGAGGAGTGACATAGAGGATTGACGTGGAGGAGCGACATGGAGGAGTGACGAGGAAAAGCGACATAGAGGAATGACATGGAGTAGATTCATGGAGGAGTGACATGGAGGAGTGACATGGAGGAGCGACAAGGAGGAGTTACATAGAGGAGTGATGTGGAGGAGTGACATTGAGGAGTGACGAGGAGGAGCGACATGGAGGAGTGACATGGAGGAGTGACATTGAGGAGCAAGGAAGAGTAACATGGAGGAATGACATGGTGGATTGACATGGAGGAGTGACATGGAGGATTGACATGGCGGAGTGACATAGAGGAGTGATGTGGAGGAGCGAAATCGAGAATTGACGAGGAGGAGCGACATGGAGGAGTGACATGGAGGAGTTTCATTGAGGAGTGACATGGAGGGGTGACATGGAGGAGTGAGAAGTTGGAGTGATATGGAGTTGTAACATGGAGGATTGACATAGAGGAGTGACATGGGGGAGTGACATAGAGGAGTTTCATGGAGTAGTGACATGGAGGAGTGCCATGTAGGAATGACATGGAGTAGTGACATGGAGGATTGACATAGAGGAGTGACATGGAAGACGGACATGGAGGAGTGAATTTAAGGATCATCATGGAGGAGTGACATCGAGAAGCAACACGGAGGCTCAACATATAGGAGTGATATTGTGGAGTGACATTGAAGGGCGACATGGAGGCTCAACATGGAGGATTGACATAGAGGAGTGACATGGAGGAGTGACATGGAGGAGTTTCATGGAGGAGTGACATGGAGGAGTTTCATGGAGGAGTGACATGGAGGAGGGACATGGAGGAGTAACATTCTGGAGTTAAATTCTGGAGGGACATGGAGAAGAGGCATTCTGGAGTGACATGGAGGAGCAACATGGCGGAGTGACATGTAGGAGTGACATGAAGGATTGACATGGAGGACTTACATGGAGGAGTGACATGGAGGATCGACATGGAGGATCAACATGGAGGAGTGACATAGAGGAGTGAAATGGAGGAGTGACATTGATGAGCAAGGAAGAGTGACATAGAGGAGTGACATGGAGGAGCTTCATGGAGGAGTGAAATGGAGGAGTGACATTTAGGAGTGACATGGAGGATCGACATGGAGGAGTGACATGGAGTGGTGTGACATGGAGGATTGACATGGAGGAGTGATATGGAGTAGCGACATGGAGGAGCTATATGGATGAGCGAAATGGAGAAGTGACATGGTGGAGTGACATGAAGGAGGAGTGACATGGATGAGTGACATAGAGGAGTGATGTGGAGGAGCGACATGGAGGAGTGACATGGAGGAGCGACAAGTAGGAGTGAAATAGAGGAGTGACATGGAGGAGTGACATTTAGGAGTGACATGGATGATCGACATGGAGGAGTGACATAGAGGAGTGACATGGAGGAGTGACATTGAGGAGCAAGGAAGATTGACATAGAGGAGTGACATGTAGGAGCTTCATGGAGGAGTGACATGGAGGAGTGACATGTAGGAGTGACATGGGGGATCGACACGGAGTATAGACATGGAGGCTCAACATGGAGGAGTGACAGATGAGTGATGTGGAAGAGCGACATGGAGGAGTGACATGGAGGAGCGACATGGAGGAGTGAGATGGAGGAGTGACATGTTGGAGTGATATGTAGGAGTGACATGGAGGATTGACATGGAGGAGTTACATGGAGGATCGTCATGGAGGAGTGACATGGAGGAGTGACATGGAGGAGCGACATGGAGGAGCGATATGGAGGAGCGAAATGGAGGAGTGACATGGAGGAGTGACATGAAGGAGGAGTGACATGGAGGAGTGACATAGAGGAGTGATGTGGAAGAGCGACATGGAGGAGTAACAAGGAGGATCGACATGGAGGAGCGACATGGAGCAGTGACATGGAAGTGTGACATGGAGGAGCGACATGGAGGATCGACATGTAGGAGTGACATGGAGGAACGACATGGAGGAGTGACATGGTGGATCAACATGGAGGAGTGACATGGAGTAGCTTCATGGAGGAGTGACATGGAGGAGTGACATGGAGGAGCGACAAGGAGGAGTGACATAGAGTGACATGGAGTCACTCTATGTGGAGGAGTGACATGGAGGAGTGACGAGGAGGAGCGACATGGAGGAGTGAAAACGAGGAGGTACATTCTGGAGGGACATGGTGGAGCGACATTCTGGAGTAACATGTTGGATCTACATGGAAGAATGACATTGAGGATCGACATGGAGGAGCGACATTGAGTAGCGACATGAAGGACTGACATGGAGGATCAACAAGGATTAGTGACATGGAGCAGTGACATGGAGGAGAGACATGGACGATCGACATGGAGGAGTCACATGGAAGATCGACATAGAGGAAAGACATGGAGGAGTGACATGTAGTATTGACATGGAGGAGTTACATAGAGGAGTGACATTGAAGGAAGGGAGGAGTGACATGGAGGAGGGACAAGGAGGAGTGACATTCTGGAGTTAAATTCTGGAGGGACAACCTGGAGTGACATTGAGGAGCGACACGGAGGAGGGACATGGAGGCGTAACATTCTGGAGTTAAATTCTGTAGTGACATTCTGGAGTGACATGGAGGAGCGACATTCTGGAGTGACATGGAAGAAAGACATGGAGGAGTGATATGGAGGAGCAAGGAGGAGCGACATGGGGGATAAACATGGAGGAGTGACTTGGAGGAGCGACATTCTGGAGTGAAATGGAGGAGTGAAATAGAGGAGCAAAATGGATGATCGACATGGAGGAGTGACAAGGAGGAGCGACATAGTAGAGTTAAATAGAGGAGCGACATTCTGGAGTAACATGTCGGATCTTCATAGAGGAATGACATGGAGGATCAACATGGAGGAGTGACATTGAGGATCGACATGGAGGAGCGACATTGAGTAGCGACATGGAGGACTGACATGGAGGATCAACAAGGATTAGTGACATGGAGGAGCGATATGGACGATCGACATGGAGGAGTCACATGGAAGATCGACATGGAGGAGCGACATTGAGTAGCGACATGGAGGACTGACATGGAGGATCAACAAGGATTAGTGACATGGAGCAGTGACATGGAGGAGCGATATGGACGATCGACATTGAGGAGTCACATGGAAGATCGACATGGAGGAGTGACATGCAGTATTGACATGGATTTACATAGAGGAGTGACATGGAAGGATGGGAGGAGTGACATGGAGGAGCGACATGTAGGAGCGAAATAGAGGATCGACATTGAGGAGCGACATGGAGGAGGGACATGGAGGCGTAACTTTCTGGAGTTAAATTCTGGAGTGATATTCTGGAGTGACATGGAGGAGTGACATTCTGAAGTGACATGGAAGAACAACATGGAGGAGTGACATGTAGGAGCAAGGAGGAGCGACATGGGGGATAAACATGGAGGAGTGACTAGGAGGAGCGACATTATGGAGTGAAATAGAGGAGTGAAATGGATGATAGACATGGAGGAGTGACAAGGAGGAGCGACATAGTACAGTTAAAAAGAGGAGCTACATGAGGAGCAACATCACGGAGCGACTTGGAGGACTGACATGGAGGAATTACAATCTGGAGGAACATGGAGGAGCGACATTATGGAGTAACATGTAGGAGCGACATTCTGGAGTGACTCGGAGGAGCGACATGGAAGATCGACATGGAGGAGTAACATGTAGGATCTACATGGAGGAGTGACATGGAGGATCGACATGGAGGAGTGACATGTAGGATTGACATGGACGAGTTACATGGAGGAATGACGTGGACGAGCAACATGGAGGATCGACATGTTAGCAGTGACATGGAGGACTGATATGGAAGTGTGACATGGAGGAGTGACATGGAGGATCGACATGGAGGAGTCACATGGAGGAGCGACATGGTGGAGTGACATGGAGGAGTGACATGTAGGATTGACATGGAGGAGTTACATGGAGGAGTGACATGGAGGAGCGAAATAGAGGATCGACATGTAGGAGTGACATGGAGGAGGGACCTGGAGAAGTGACATTCTGGAGTGACATGGAGGAGCGACATGGAGGAGGGACATGGAGGAGTAACAATCTGGAATTAAATTCTGGAGTGTAATTCTGGAGTGAGATGGAGGAGCGACATGGTGGAGTGACATGGAAGATCAACATTGAGTAGTGACATGGAGGAGTGACAAGGAGGAGCGACATGGAGGAGTAACATGAAGGATCTACATGGAGGAGCGAAATGGAGGAGTGAGATGAAGAAGTGACATGGAAGACATAGAGGAGTGACATTGAGGAGCAACATGGAGTATCGACATGGAGGAGTGACATGGAAGAACGACATGAAGGAGTGATATGGAGTAGCAAGGAGGAGCGACATGGAGGATAAACAAGGAGAAGTGATATGGAGGAGCGACACGGTCGAGTGACATGGAAGACATGGAGGAGTGACATGGAGGATTGACGTGGAGGAGAGACATGGAGGACTGACATGGAGAAGTGACAGGGCGGATCATCAAGGAGGATTGATATGGTGTAGTGACATGGCGGAGGGACGTGGATAAGTGACATGGAGGAGTGACATGGAGTAGCGACATGGAGGAGTGACATGGAGGAGTGAGTTGGAGTAGTGACATGGAGGAGTGACATGGAGGAGTCACATGGAGTAGCGACATGGAGGAGTGACATTGAGGAGCAAGGAAGAGTAACATGGAGGAGTGACATGGAGGAGTGACATGTTGGAGTGATATGTAGGAGTGACATAGAGGAGTGATGTGGAGCAGCGAAATCGAGAATTGACGAGGAGGAGCGACATGGAGGAGTGACATGGAGGAGTTTCATTGAGGAGTGACATGGAGGGGTGACATGGAGGAGTGAGAAGTTGGAGTGATATGGAGTTGTAACATGGAGGAGTTACATAGAGGAGTGACATGGAGGAGTGACAAGGAGGAGTGACATAGAGGAGTGACATGGAGGAGTGACATTGAGGACTAAGGAAGAGTGACATGGAGGAGCTTAATGGAGGAGTGACATGGAGGAGTGACATTTAGGAGTGACATGGCGGATCGACATGGAGGAGTGACATTGAGTAGTAATATGGAAGACAGGGAGGAATGACACGTAGGAGCGACAAGGAGGTGTGAAATAGAGCATCGACATGGAGGAGTGACATGGAGGAATGACATTCTGGAGTGACATTCTAGAGGTACATTCTGGAGTGATATTCTGGAGTGAAATTCTGGACTGACATGGAGGAGTGACTTGGGGGATGGACAGAGAGGATTGACATGGAGGAGGGACATGGAGGAGTGACATTCTGGAGTTAAATTCTGGAGGGACATGGAGGAGAGGCATTCTGGAGTGACATGGAGGAGCAACATGGCGGAGTGACATGTAGGAGTGACATGAAGGATTGACATGGAGGACTTACATGGAGGAGTGACATTTAGGAGTGACATGGCGGATCGACATGGAGGAGTGACATTGAGTAGTAATATGGAGGAGTGAGAAGGAGGAGTGACATGGAGGAGTGACATGGAGGAGTGACATAGAGGAGTGACATGGAGGAGTGACATTGAGGAGTGACATGAAGGAGGAGTGACATGGAGGAGTGACATAGAGGAGTGATGTGGAGGAGCGACAAGGAGGAGTGACATAGAGGAGTGACATGGAGGAGTGACATTGAGGAGCAAGGAAGAGTAACATGGAGGAGTGACATGGAGGAGTGACATGTTGGAGTTTCATGGAGGAGGAGTGACATGGAGGAGTGACATAGAGGAGTGATGTGGAGTAGCGACATGGAGGAGTGACATGGAGGAGCGACATGGAGAAGTGACATGGAGCGACACGGTCGAGTGACATGGAAGACATGGAGGAGTTACATGGAGGAGTGACAAGGAGGAGCAACATGTAGGAGTAACATGAAGGATCTACATGGAGGAGCGACATGGAGGAGTGAGATGGGGGAGTGACATGGACGAGCGACATGGAGGAGTGAGATGGGGGAGTCACATGGAGGAGTGACAAGGAGGAGCGACATGTAGGAGTAAAATGAAGGATCTACATGGAGGAGCGACAGGGAGGAGTGACATGGAGGAGCGACATGGCGCAGTGACATGGAGGAGTGACAAGGAAGATAGGGAGGAATGACACGTAGGAGCGACAAGGAGGTGTGAAATAGAGCATCGACATGGAGGAGTGACATGGAGGAGGGACATGGAGGAATGACATTCTGGAGTGACATTCTGGAGGGACATTCTGGAGTGATATTCTGGAGGGAAATTCTGGACTGACATGGAGGAGTGACTTGGAGGATGGACAGAGAGGTTTGACATGGAGGAGGGACATGGAGGAGTGACATTCTGGATTTAAATTCTGGAGTGACATTCTGGAGTGACATGGAGGAGCGACATTCTAGAGTGACTCGGAGGAGGAACATGTAGGAGCAGCATGGAGGATCAACATGGAAGATCAACATGGAGCAGTGACATGGAGGAGTGACAAAGTGTAGTGACAAGGAGGAGAAACATGCTGGATCGAAATGGAGGATTGACATGGAGCAGTGACATGGAAGTGTGACATGAAGGAGCGACATGGAGGATCGACATGGAGGAGTGAGATGGAGGAACGACATGGAGGAGTGACATGGAGGAGTGACAAGGAAGACAGGGAGGAATGACAAGTAGGAGCGACAAGGAGGTGTGAAATAGAGCATCGACATGGAGGAGTGACATGGAGGAATGACATTCTGGAGTGACATTCTAGAGGCACATTCTGGAGTGATATTCTGGAGTGAAATTCTGGACTGACATGGAGGAGTGACTTGGGGGATGGACAGAAAGGATTGACATGGAGGAGGGACATGGAGGAGTGACATTCTGGAGTTAAATTCTGGAGGGACATGGAGGAGAGGCATTCTGGAGTGACATGGAGGAGCAACATGGCGGAGTGACATGTAGGAGTGACATGAAGGATTGACATGGAGGACTTACATGGAGGAGTGACATTTAGGAGTGACATGGCGGATCGACATGGAGGAGTGACATTGAGTAGTAATATGGAGGAGTGAGAAGGAGGAGTGACATGGAGGAGTGACATGGAGGAGTGACATAGAGGAGTGACATGGAGGAGTGACATTGAGGAGTGACATGAAGGAGTGACATGAAGGAGGAGTGACATGGAGGAGTGAGATAGAGGAGTGATGTGGAGGAGCGACAAGGAGGAGTGACATAGAGGAGTGACATGGAGGAGTGACATTGAGGAGCAAGGAAGAGTAACATGGAGGAGTGACATGGAGGAGTGACATGTTGGAGTTTCATGGAGGAGGAGTGACATGGAGGAGTAACATAGAGGAGTGATGTGGAGTAGCGACATGGAGGAGTGACATGGAGGAGCGACATGGAGGAGTGACATGGAGGAGTATCATTGAAGTGCGACAAGGAGGAGTGACATGGAGGAGTGACATTGAGGAGCAATGAAGAGTGACATGGAGGAGTGACATGGAGGATTGACATTGAGGAGCAAGGAAGAGTGACATCGTGTAGTGACATGGAGGAGTTTCATGGAGGAGTGACATGGAGGAGTGACATGTTGGAGTTTCATGGAGGAGGAGTGACATGGAGGAGTGACATAGAGGAGTGTTGTGGAGGACTTACATGGAGGAGTGACATGGAGGATCGACATGGAGGATCAACATGGAGGAGTGATTTGGAAGAGCGACATTCTGGAGTGACATGGAGAAGTGAAATGGAGGATTGACATGGAGGAGCTTCATGGAGGAGTGACATGGAGGAGTGACATTTAGGAGTGACATGGCGGATCGACATGGAGGAGTGACATTGAGTAGTAATATGGAGGAGTGAGAAGGAGGAGTGACATGTAGGAATGACATTGAGGAGTGACATGAAGGAGGAGTGACATGGAGGAGTGACATAGAGGAGTGATGTGGAGGAGCGACAAGGAGGAGTGACATAGAGGAGTGACATGGAGGAGTGACATTGAGGAGCAAGGAAGAGTAACATGGAGGAGTGACATGGAGGAGTGACATGAAGGAGGAGTGACATGGAGGAGTGACATAGAGGAGTGATGTGGAGGAGCGACAAGGAGGAGTGACATAGAGGAGTGACATGGAGGAGTGACATTGAGGAGCAAGGAAGAGTAACATGGAGGAGTGACATGGAGGAGTGACATGTTGGAGTTTCATGAAGGAGGAGTGACATGGAGTAGCGACATGGAGGAGTGACATGGAGGAGCGACATGGAGAAGTGACATGGAGCGACACGGTCGAGTGACATGGAAGACATGGAGGAGTGACATGGAGGATCGACATTGAGTAGTTACATGGAGGAGTGACAAGGAGGAGCAACATGTAGGAGTAACATGAAGGATCTACATGGAGGAGCGACATGGAGGAGTGAGATGGGGGAGTGACATGGACGAGCGACATGGAGGAGTGAGATGGGGGAGTCACATGGAGGAGTGACAAGGAGGAGCGACATGTAGGAGTAACATGAAGGATCTACATGGAGGAGCGACAGGGAGGAGTGACATGGAGGAGCGACATGGCGCAGTGACATGGAGGAGTGACAAGGAAGATAGGGAGGAATGACACGTAGGAGCGACAAGGAGGTATGAAATAGAGCATCGACATGGAGGAGTGACATGGAGGAGGGACATGGAGGAATGACATTCTGGAGTGACATTCTGGAGGGACATTCTGGAGTGATATTCTTTAGGGAAATTCTGGACTGACATGGAGGAGTGACTTGGAGGATGGACAGAGAGGTTTGACATGGAGGAGGGACATGGAGGAGTGACATTCTGGAGTGAAATGGGGGAATGACATGGAGGGTGGAAATAGAGGTTTGACATGGAGGAGGGACATGGAAGAGTGACATTCTGGAGTGAAATGGGGGAATGACATGGAGGGTGGAAATAGAGGGTAGACATGGAGGAGTGACATGGAGGAATGACATTCTGGAGTGACATTCTAGAGGCACATTCTGGAGTGATATTCTGGAGTGAAATTCTGGACTGACATGGAGGAGTGACTTGGGGGATGGACAGAGAGGATTGACATGGAGGAGGGACATGGAGGAGTGACATTCTGGAGTTAAATTATGGAGGGACATGGAGGAGAGGCATTCTGGAGTGACATGGAGGAGCAACATGGCGGAGTGACATGTAGGAGTGACATGAAGGATTGACATGGAGGACTTACATGGAGGAGTGACATGGGGGATCGACATGGAGGATCAACATGGAGGAGTGACTTGGAAGAGCGACATTCTGGAGTGACATGGAGAAGTGAAATGTAGGAGAGAAATGGAGGATCAACATAGAGGAGTGACATGGAGGAGCGACATGGAAGAGCAACATGGAGTAGTGATATGGAGGACAGACTTGGAGGAGTGACATTCTGGAGTGACATTCTGGAGGGACATTCTGGAGGGACATTCTGGAGTGACATTCTGGAGTGACATTCTGGACTGAAATGGCGGAGTGACATGGTGGGGGGAAATAGAGGATTGACATGGAGGAGGGACATGGAGGAGTGACATTCTGGAGTGACATTCTGTACTGAAATGGCGGAGTGACATGGAGGGTGGAAATAGAGGATTGACACGGAGGAGGGACATGGAGGAGTGACATTCTGGAGTTAAATTCTGGAGTGACACTCTGGAGTGACATGGAGGATCGACATTCTAGAGTGACTCGGAGGAGGAACATGTAGGAGCAGCATGGAGGATCGACATGGGGAGTGACATGGAGGAGTGACATGGAGGAGTGAGTTGGTGTAGGGACATGGAGGAGTGACATGGAGTAGCGACATGGAGCAGTGACATGGAGGAGTGACATAGAGGAGCGACATGGAGGAGTGACATGGAAGACATATAGAAGTGACATAGAGGAGTGACGTGGAGGAGTGACATGGAGGAGTGACAAGGAGGAGTGACATGGAGTAGCGACATGGAGGAGTGACATGAGGAGTGAGTTGGTGTAGCGACATGGAGGAGTGACATGGAGGTGTGACATGGAGGAGTGATATAGAGGAGTGATGTGGAGGAGTGACATGGAGGAGGGACATGGAGGAGTGACATGGAAGACATATAGAAGTGACATGGAGGAGTGACTTGGATGAGTGACATGAAAGAGTGTAAAGGAGGATTGAGTTGGTGTAGCGACATGGAAGAGTGATATGGAGTAGTGACATGGAGGAGTGACATGGAGGAGTGACATGGAGGAAAGAGTTGGTGTAGCGACATGGAGTACTGACATGGAGGAGCGAAATGGAGGAGTGACATTGAGGAGTGACATAGAGGAGTGACATGGAGGAGTGACATAGAGGAGTGACATGGAATAGCGACATGGAGGAGTGACATGGAGGAGTGACATAGAGGATTGATGTGGAGGAGAGACATGGAGGAGTGACATAGAGTGTTGATGTGGAGGAGAGACATGGAGAAGTGACATGGAGAAGTGAGAGGTTTGATCAGGAAGGAGGGTTGATATGGAGGAGTGACATGGCGGAGGGACATGGAGGAGTGAGTTGGTGTAGCGACATAAGGAGTGACATGGAATATTAACATGGAGGAGTGACATGGAGGTGTGACATGGAGGAGTGACATAGAGGAGCAACATGGAGGAGTGACTTGGAGGAGTGACATGGAGAAGTGACAGGGCGAATCAGCAAAGAGGATTGATAAGGTGTAGTGACATGGCGGAGGGACATGGATGAGTGACATGGAGGTGCAACATGGAATAGTTATATGGAAGACATATAGAAGTGACATGGAGGAGTCACATGGAGTAGCAACATGGAAGAGTGACTTGGAGGAGTGACATAAAGGAGTGACATGGAGGAGTGACATGGAGGAGTGATATGGAGTAGCTACATGGAGTAGCTACATGGGGTAGCTACATGGAGGAGTGACATGGAGGAGTGACATGGAGAAGTGACAGGGCAGATCAGCAAGGAGGATTGATATGGTGGAGTGACATGGTGGAGTGACATGGAGGAGCAACATGGAGGAGCAACATGGAGGAGTTACATGGAGGAGTGACATAGAGGATTGACGTGGAGGACAGACATGGAGGACTGACATGGAGAAGTGACAGGGCGGATCATCAAGGAGGATTGATATGGTGTAGTGACATGGCGGAGGGACGTGGATAAGTGACATGGAGGAGTGACATGGAGTAGCGACATGGAGGAGTGACATGGAGGAGTGAGTTGGAGTAGTGACATGGAGGAGTGACATGGAGGAGTCACATGGAGTAGCGACATGGAGGAGTGACATTGAGGAGCAAGGAAGAGTAACATGGAGGAGTGACATGGAGGAGTGACATGGTGGAGTGAGTTGGTGTAGGGACATGGAGGAGTGACATGGAGTAGCGACATGGAGCAGTGACATGGAGGAGTGACATAGAGGAGCGACATGGAGGAGTGACATGGAAGACATATAGAAGTGACATAGAGGAGTGACGTGGAGGAGTGACATGGAGGAGTGACAAGGAGGAGTGACATGGAGTAGCGACATGGAGGAGTGACATGGAGGTGTGACATGGAGGAGTGATATAGAGGAGTGATGTGGAGGAGTGACATGGTGGAGGGACATGGAGGAGTGACATGGAAGACATATAGAAGTGACATGGAGGAGTGACTTGGATGAGTGACATGAAAGAGTGTAAAGGAGGATTGAGTTGGTGTAGCGACATGGAAGAGTGATATGGAGTAGTGACATGGAGGAGTGAAATGGAGGAGTGACATGGAGGAAAGAGTTGGTGTAGCGACATGGAGTACTGACATGGAGGAGCGAAATGGAGGAGTGACATTGAGGAGTGACAAAGAGGAGTGACATGGAGGAGTGACATAGAGGAGTGACATGGAATAGCGACATGGAGGAGTGACATGGAGGAGTGACATAGAGGATTGATGTGGAGGAGAGACATGGAGGAGTGACATGGAGAAGTGAGAGGTTTGATCAGGAAGGAGGGTTGATATGGAGGAGTGACATGGCGGAGGGACATGGAGGAGTGAGTTGGTGTAGCGACATAAGGAGTGACATGGAATATTAACATGGAGGAGTGATATGGAGGTGTGACATGGAGGAGTGACATAGAGGAGCAACATGGAGGAGTGACTTGGAGGAGTGACATGGAGAAGTGACAGGGCGAATCAGCAAAGAGGATTGATAAGGTGGAGTGACATGGCGGAGGGACATGGTTGAGTGACATGGAGGAGCAACATGGAATAGTTATATGGAAGACATATAGAAGTGACATGGAAGAGTCACATGGAGTATCAACATGGAAGAGTGACTTGGAGGAGTGACATAAAGGAGTGACATGGAGGAGTGACATGGAGGAGTGACATGGAGTAGCTACATGGAGTAGCTACATGGGGTAGCTACATGGAGGAGTGACATGGAGGAGTGACATGGAGAAGTGACAGGGCAGATCAGCAAGGAGGATTGATATGGTGGAGTGACATGGTGGAGTGACATGGAGGAGCAACATGGAGGAGCAACATGGAGGAGTTACATGGAGGAGTGACATAGAGGATTGACGTGGAGGAGAGACATGGAGGACTGACATGGAGAAGTGACAGGGCGGATCATCAAGGAGGATTGATATGGTGAAGTGACATGGCGGAGGGACGTGGATAAGTGACATGGAGGAGTGACATGGAGTAGCGACATGGAGGAGTGACATGGAGGAGTGAGTTGGAGTAGTGACATGGAGGAGTGACATGGAGGAGTCACATGGAGTAGCGACATGGAGGAGTGACATTGAGGAGCAAGGAAGAGTAACATGGAGGAGTGACATGGAGGAGTGACATGTTGGAGTGATATGTAGGAGTGACATAGAGGAGTGATGTGGAGCAGCGAAATCGAGAATTGACTAGGAGGAGCGACATGGAGGAGTGACATGGAGGAGTTTCATTGAGGAGTGACATGGAGGGGTGACATGGAGGAGTGAGAAGTTGGAGTGATATGGAGTTGTAACATGGAGGAGTTACATAGAGGAGTTTCATGGAGGAGTGACATGGAGGAGTGCCATGTAGGAATGACATGGAGTAGTGACATGGAGGATCGACATAGAGGAGTGACATGGAGGAGCGACAAGGAGGAGTGACATAGAGGAGTGACATGGAGGAGTGACATTGAGGACTAAGGAAGAGTGACATAGAGGAGTGACATGGAGGAGCTTCATGGAGGAGTGACATGGAAGAGTGACATTTAGGAGTGACATGGCGGATCGACATGGAGGAGTGACATTGAGTAGTAATATGGAGGAGTGAAAAGGAGGAGTGACATGGAGTAGTGACATAGAGGAGTGACATGGAGGAGTGACATTGAGGAGTGACATGAAGGAGGAGTGACATGGAGGAGTGACATAGAGGAGTGATGTGGAGGAGCGACAAGGAGGAGTGACATAGAGGAGTGACATGGAGGAGTGACATTGAGGAGCAAGGAAGAGTAACATGGAGGAGTGACATGGAGGAGTGACATGTTGGAGTTTCATGGAGGAGGAGTGACATGGAGGAGTGACATAGAGGAGTGATGTGGAGTAGCGACATGGAGGAGTGACATGGAGGAGCGACATGGAGGAGTGACATGGAGGAGTATCATTGAAGTGCGACAAGGAGGAGTGACATGGAGGAGTGACATTGAGGAGCAATGAAGAGTGACATGGAGGAGTGACATGGAGGAGTGACATGGAGGATCAACATGTAGGATAGACATGGAGGATTGATATGGAGGAGTGACATAGAGGAGTGACATGGAGGATTGACATTGAGGAGCAAGGAAGACTGACATGGAGTAGTGACATGGAGGAGCTTCATGGAGGAGTGACATGGAGGAGTGACTTGTAGGAGTGACATAGAGGATTGATGTGGAGGAGTTTCATGGAGTAGTGATATGGAGGAGTGAGAAGGAGTGATGACATGGAGGAGTGACATGGAGGAGTGACATAGAGAAGTGACATGGAGGAGTGACATTGAGGAGCAAGGAAGATTGACATAGAGGAGTGACATGTAGGAGCTTCATGGAGGAGTGACATGGAGGAGTAACATGTAGGAGTGACATGGAGGATCGACATGGAGGATAGACATGGAGGAGTGATATGGAGGAGTGACATAGAGGAGTGACATGGAGGAGTGACATTGAGGAGAAAGGAAGAGTGACATGGAGGAGTTACATGGAGGAGCTTCATGGATGAGTGACAAGGAGTAGCGACATGGAAGACGGACATGGAGGAGTGAATTTAAGGATAGTTATGGAGGAGTGACATGGAGAAGTAACACGGAGGCTCAACATATAGGAGTGATATTGAGGAGTGACATTGAAGGGCGACATGGAGGCTCAACATGGAGGAGTGACATAGAGGAGTTACATGGAGGAATGAAATGGAGGAGTATCATTGAAGTGCGACATGGAGGCTCAACATGGAGGAATGACATAGAGGAGTGATGTGGAGGAGTGACATGGAGGAGTGACATGGAGGAGCGACATGGAGGAGTGACATGGAGGAGTGACATGGAGTAGCTACATGGAGTAGCTACATGGGGTAGCTACATGGAGGAGTGACATGGAGGAGTGACATGGAGTGGTGTGACATGGAGGATTGACATGGAGGAGTGATATGGAGTAGCGACATGGAGGAGCTATATGGATGAGCGAAATGGAGGAGTGACATGGAGGAGTGACATGAAGGAGGAGTGACATGGAGGAGTGACATAGAGGAGTGATGTGGAGGAGCGACATGGAGGAGTGACATGGAGGAGCGACAAGTAGGAGTGAAATAGAGGAGTGACATGGAGGAGTGACATTTAGGAGTGACATGGAGGATCGACATGGAGGAGTGACATAGAGGAGTGACATGGAGAAGTGACATTGAGGAGCAAGGAAGATTGACATAGAGTGACATGTAGGAGCTTCATGGAGGAGTGACATGGAGGAGTGACATGTAGGAGTGACATGGAGGATCGACACGGAGGATAGACATGGAGGAGTGACATAGAGGAGTGACATGGAGGAGTGACATGGAGGTGGATCATTGAAGTGCGACATGGAGGCTCAACATGGAGGAGTGACAGATGAGTGATGTGGAAGAGCGACATGGAGGAGTGACATGGAGGAGCGTCATGGAGGAGTGACATGGAGGAGTGACATGTTGGAGTGATATGTAGGAGTGACATGGAGGATTGACATGGAGGAGTTACATGGAGGATCGACATGGAGGAGTGACATAGAGGATTGACGTGGAGGAGCGACATGGAGGAGTGACGAGGAAAAGCGACATAGAGGAATGACATGGAGTAGATTCATGGAGGAGTGACATGGAGGAGTGACATGGAGGAGCGACAAGGAGGAGTTACATAGAGGAGTGATGTGGAGGAGTGACATGGAGGAGTGACGAGGAGGAGCGACATGGAGGAGTGACATGGAGGAGCTTCATGGAGGAGTGACATAGAGGAGTGACATGGAGGAGTGACATTGAGGAGCAAGGAAGAGTAACATGGAGGAATGACATGGTGGATTGACATGGAGGAGTGAAATGGAGGATTGACATGGCGGAGTGACATAGAGGAGTGATGTGGAGGAGCGAAATCGAGAATTGACGAGGAGGAGCGACATGGAGGAGTGACATGGAGGAGTTTCATTGAGGAGTGACATGGAGGGGTGACATGGAGGAGTGAGAAGTTGGAGTGATATGGAGTTGTAACATGGAGGATTGACATAGAGGAGTGACATGGGGGAGTGACATGGAGGAGTTTCATGGAGTAGTGACATGGAGGAGTGCCATGTAGGAATGACATGGAGTAGTGACATGGAGGATCGACATAGAGGAGTGACATGGAAGACGGACATGGAGGAGTGAATTTAAGGATCATCATGGAGGAGTGACATCGAGAAGCAACACGGAGGCTCAACATATAGGAGTGATATTGTGGAGTGACATTGAAGGGCGACATGGGGGCTCAACATGGAGGATTGACATAGAGGAGTGACATGGAGGAGGGACATGGAGGAGTGACATTCTGGAGTTAAATTCTGGAGGGACATGGAGAAGAGGCATTCTGGAGTGACATGGAGGAGCAACATGGCGGAATGACATGTAGGAGTGACATGAAGGATTGACATGGAGGACTTACATGTAGGAGTGACATGGAGGATCGACATGGAGGATCAACATGGAGGAGTGACATAGAGGAGTGAAATGGGGGAGTGACATTGATGAGCAAGGAAGAGTGACATAGAGGAGTGACATGGAGGAGCTTCATGGAGGAGTGAAATGGAGGAGTGACATTTAGGAGTGACATGGAGGATCGACATGGAGGAGTGACATGGAGTGGTGTGACATGGAGGATTGACATGGAGGAGTGATATGGAGTAGCGACATGGAGGAGCTATATGGATGAGCGAAATGGAGGAGTGACATGGTGGAGTGACATGAAGGAGGAGTGACATGGAGGAGTGACATAGAGGAGTGATGTGGAGGAGCGACATGGAGGAGTGACATGGAGGAGCGACAAGTAGGAGTGAAATAGAGGAGTGACATGGAGGAGTGACATTTAGGAGTGACATGGATGATCGACATGGAGGAGTGACATAGAGGAGTGACATGGAGGAGTGACATTGAGGAGCAAGGAAGATTGACATAGAGGAGTGACATGTAGGAGCTTCATGGAGGAGTGACATGGAGGAGTGACATGTAGGAGTGACATGGAGGATCGACACGGAGTATAGACATGGAGGCTCAACATGGAGGAGTGACAGATGAGTGATGTGGAAGAGCGACATGGAGGTGTGACATGGAGGAGCGACATGGAGGAGTGAGATGGAGGAGTGACATGTTGGAGTGATATGTAGGAGTGACATGGAGGATTGACATGGAGGAGTTACATGGAGGATCGTCATGGAGGAGTGACATGGAGGAGTGACATGGAGGAGCGACATGGAGGAGCGATATGGAGGAGCGAAATGGAGGAGTGACATGGAGTAGCTTCATGGAGGAGTGACATGGAGGAACGACATGGAGGAGTGACATGGTGGATCAACATGGAGGAGTGACATGGAGTAGCTTCATGGAGGAGTGACATGGAGGAGTGACATGGAGGAGCGACAAGGAGGAGTGACATAGAGGAGTGATGTGGAGGAGTGACATGGAGGAGTGACGAGGAGGAGCGACATGGAGGAGTGACAACGAGGAGGTACATTCTGGAGGGACATGGTGGAGCGACATTCTGGAGTAACATGTTGGATCTACATGGAAGAATGACATTGAGGATCGACATGGAGGAGCGACATTGAGTAGCGACATGAAGGACTGACATGGAGGATCAACAAGGATTAGTGACATGGAGCAGTGACATGGAGGAGAGACATGGACGATCGACATGGAGGAGTCACATGGAAGATCGACATGGAGGAAAGACATGGAGGAGTGACATGTAGTATTGACATGGAGGCGTTACATAGAGGAGTGACATTGAAGGAAGGGAGGAGTGACATGGAGGAGGGACAAGGAGGAGTGACATTCTGGAGTTAAATTCTGGAGGGACATTCTCGAGTGACATTGAGGAGCGACACGGAGGAGGGACATGGAGGCGTAACATTCTGGAGTTAAATTCTGTAGTGACATTCTGGAGTGACATGGAGGAGCGACATTCTGGAGTGACATGGAAGAAAGACATGGAGGAGTGATATGGAGGAGCAAGGAGGAGCGACATGGGGGATAAACATGGAGGAGTGACTTGGAGGAGCGACATTCTGGAGTGAAATGGAGGAGTGAAATAGAGGAGCGAAATGGATGATCGACATGGAGGAGTGACAAGGAGGAGCGACATAGTAGAGTTAAATAGAGGAGCGACATTCTGGAGTAACATGTCGGATCTTCATAGAGGAATGACATGGAGGATCAACATGGAGGAGTGACATTGAGGATCGACATGGAGGAGCGACATTGAGTAGCGACATGGAGGACTGACATGGAGGATCAACAAGGTTTAGTGACATGGAGGAGCGATATGGACGATCGACATGGAGGAGTCACATGGAAGATCGACATGGAGGAGCGACATTGAGTAGCGACATGGAGGACTGACATGGAGGATCAACAAGGATTGGTGACATGGAGCAGTGACATGGAGGAGCGATATGGACGATCGACATTGAGGAGTCACATGGAAGATCGACATGGAGGAGTGACATGCAGTATTGACATGGATTTACATAGAGGAGTGACATGGAAGGATGGGAGGAGTGACATGGCGGAGCGACATGGAGGAGCGAAATAGAGGATCGACATTGAGGAGCGACATGGAGGAGGGACATGGAGGCGTAACATTCTGGAGTTAAATTCTGGAGTGATATTCTGGAGTGACATGGAGGAGTGACATTCTGAAGTGACATGGAAGAACAACATGGAGGAGTGACATGTAGGAGCAAGGAGGAGCGACATGGGGGATAAACATGGAGGAGTGACTAGGAGGAGCGACATTATGGAGTGAAATAGAGGAGTGAAATGGATGATAGACATGGAGGAGTGACAAGGAGGAGCGACATAGTAGAGTTAAATAGAGGAGCTACATGAGGAGCAACATCACGGAGCGACTTGGAGGACTGACATGGAGGAATTACAATCTGGAGGAACATGGAGGAGCGACATTATGGAGTGACATGTAGGAGCGACATTCTGGAGTGACATGGTGGAGCGACATGGAAGATCGACATGGAGGAGTAACATGTAGGATCTACATGGAGGAGTGACATGGAGGATCGACATGGAGGTTTGACATGTAGGATTGACATGGACGAGTTACATGGAGGAATGACGTGGACGAGAAACATGGAGGATCGAAATGGAGGATCGACATGTTAGCAGTGACATGGAGGACTGATATGGAAGTGTGACATGGAGGAGTGACATGGAGGATCGACATGGAGGAGTCACATGGAGGAGCGACATGGTGGAGTGACATGGAGGAGTGACATGTAGGATTGACATGGAGGAGTTACATGGAGGAGTGACATGGAGGAGCGAAATAGAGGATCGACATGTAGGAGTGACATGGAGGAGGGACCTGGAGAAGTGACATTCTGGAGTGACATGGAGGAGCGACATGGAGGAGGGACATGGAGGAGTAACAATCTGGAATTTAATTCTGGAGTGTAATTCTGGAATGACATGGAGGAGCGACATGGTGGAGTGACATGGAAGATCAACATTGAGTAGTGACATGGAGGAGTGACATGGAGGAGCGAAATGGAGGAGTGAGATGAAGAAGTGACATGGAAGACATAGAGGAGTGACATTGAGGAGCAACATGGAGTATCGACATGGAGGAGTGACATGGAGGATCGACATTGAGTAGTGACATGGAAGAACGACATGAAGGAGTGATATGGAGTAGCAAGGAGGAGCGACATGGAGGATAAACAAGGAGAAGTGATATGGAGGAGCGACACGGTCGAGTGACATGGAAGACATGGAGGAGTGACATGGAGGATTGACGTGGAGGAGAGACATGGAGGACTGACATGGAGAAGTGACAGGGCGGATCATCAAGGAGGATTGATATGGTGTAGTGACATGGCGGAGGGACGTGGATAAGTGACATGGAGGAGTGACATGGAGTAGCGACATGGAGGAGTGACATGGAGGAGTGAGTTGGAGTAGTGACATGGAGGAGTGACATGGAGGAGTCACATGGAGTAGCGACATGGAGGAGTGACATTGAGGAGCAAGGAAGAGTAACATGGAGGAGTGACATGGAGGAGTGACATGTTGGAGTGATATGTAGGAGTGACATAGAGGAGTGATGTGGAGCAGCGAAATCGAGAATTGACGAGGAGGAGCGACATGGAGGAGTGACATGGAGGAGTTTCATTGAGGAGTGACATGGAGGGGTGACATGGAGGAGTGAGAAGTTGGAGTGACATGGAGTAGTGACATGGAGGAGTTTCATGGAGGAGTGACATGGCGGAGTGCCATGTAGGAATGACATGGAGTAGTGACATGGAGTATCGACATAGAGGAGTGACATGGAGGAGCGACAAGGAGGAGTGACATAGAGGGGTGACATGGAGGAGTGACATTGAGGACTAAGGAAGAGTGACATAGAGGAGTGACATGGAGGAGCTTCATGGAGGAGTGACATGGAGGAGTGACATTTAGGAGTGACATGGCGGATCGACATGGAGGAGTGACATTGAGTAGTAATATGGAGGAGTGAGATGGAGGAGTGACATGGAGGAGTGACATGGAGGAGTGACATAGAGGAGTGACATGGAGGAGTGACATTGAGGAGTGACATGAAGGAGGAGTGACATGGAGGAGTGACATAGAGGAGTGATGTGGAGGAGCGACAAGGAGGAGTGACATAGAGGAGTGACATGGAGGAGTGACATTGAGGAGCAAGGAAGAGTAACATGGAGGAGTGACATGGAGGAGTGACATGTTGGAGTTTCATGGAGGAGGAGTGACATGGAGGAGTGACATGGAGGAGCGACATGGAGAAGTGACATGGAGCGACACGGTCGAGTGACATGGAAGACATGGAGGAGTGACATGGAGGATCGACATTGAGTAGTTACATGGAGGAGTGACAAGGAGGAGCAACATGTAGGAGTAACATGAAGGATCTACATGGAGGAGCGACATGTAGGAGTGAGATGGGGGAGTGACATGGACGAGCGACATGGAGGAGTGAGATGGGGGAGTCACATGGAGGAGTGACAAGGAGGAGCGACATGTAGGAGTAACATGAAGGATCTACATGGAGGAGCGACAGGGAGGAGTGACATCGAGGAGCGACATGGCGCAGTGACATGGAGGAGTGACAAGGAAGATAGGGAGGAATGACACTTAGGAGCGACAAGGGGGTGTGAAATAGAGCATCGACATGGAGGAGTGACATGGAGGAGGGACATGGAGGAATGACATTCTGGAGTGACATTCTGGAGGGACATTCTGGAGTGATATTCTGGAGGGAAATTCTGGACTGACATGGAGGAGTGACTTGGAGGATGGAAAGAGAGGTTTGACATGGAGGAGGGACATGGAGGAGTGACATTCTGGATTTAAATTCTGGAGTGACATTCTGGAGTGACATGGAGGAGCGACATTCTAGAGTGACTCGGAGGAGGAACATGTATGAGCAGCATGGAGGATCAACATGGAAGATCAACATGGAGCAGTGACATGGAGGAGTGACAAAGTGTAGTGACAGGGAGGAGAAACATGCTGGATCGAAATGGAGGATTGACATGGAGCAGTGACATGGAAGTGTGACATGAAGGAGCGACATGGAGGATCGACATGGAGGAGTGAGATGGAGGAACGACATGGAGGAGTGACATGGAGGAGTGACAAGGAAGACAGGGAGGAATGACACGTAGGAGCGACAAGGAGGTGTGAAATAGAGCATCGACATGGAGGAGTGACATGGAGGAATGACATTCTGGAGTGACATTCTAGAGGCACATTCTGGAGTGATATTCTGGAGTGAAATTCTGGACTGACATGGAGGAGTGACTTGGGGGATGGACAGAGAGGATTGACATGGAGGAGGGATATGGAGGAGTGACATTCTGGAGTTAAATTCTGGAGGGACATGGAGGAGAGGCATTCTGGAGTGACATGGAGGAGCAACATGGCGGAGTGACATGTAGGAGTGACATGAAGGATTGACATGGAGGACTTACATGGAGGAGTGACATTTAGGAGTGACATGGCGGATCGACATGGAGGAGTGACATTGAGTAGTAATATGGAGGAGTGAGAAGGAGGAGTGACATGGAGGAGTGACATGGAGGAGTGACATAGAGGAGTGACATGGAGGAGTGACATTGAGGAGTGACATGAAGGAGGAGTGACATGGAGGAGTGACATAGAGGAGTGATGTGGAGGAGCGACAAGGAGGAGTGACATAGAGGAGTGACATGGAGGAGTGACATTGAGGAGCAAGGAAGAGTAACATGGAGGAGTGACATGGAGGAGTGACATGTTGGAGTTTCATGGAGGAGGAGTGACATGGCGGAGTGACATAGAGGAGTGATGTGGAGTAGCGACATGGAGGAGTGACATGGAGGAGCGACATGGAGAAGTGACATGGAGCGACACAGTCGAGTGACATGGAAGACATGGAGGAGTGACATGGAGGATCGACATTGAGTAGTTACATGGAGGAGTGACAAGGAGGAGCAACATGTAGGAGTAACATGAAGGATCTACATGGAGGAGCGACATGGAGGAGTGAGATGGGGGAGTGACATGGACGAGCGACAAGGAGGAGCGACATGTAGGAGTAAAATGAAGGATCTACATGGAGGAGCGACAGGGAGGAGTGACATGGAGGAGCGACATGGCGCAGTGACATGGAGGAGTGACAAGGAAGATAGGGAGGAATGACACGTAGGAGCGACAAGGAGGTGTGAAATAGAGCATCGACATGGAGGAGTGACATGGAGGAGGGACATGGAGGAATGACATTCTGGAGTGACATTCTGGAGGGACATTCTGGAGTGATATTCTGGAGGGAAATTCTGGACTGACATGGAGGAGTGACTTGGAGGATGGACAGAGAGGTTTGACATGGAGGAGTGACATTCTGGAGTGAAATGGGGGAATGACATGGAGGGTGGAAATAGAGGGTTGACATGGAGGAGGGACATGGAGGAGTGACATTCTGGATTTAAATTCTGGAGTGACATTCTGGAGTGACATGGAGGAGCGACATTCTAGAGTGACTCGGAGGAGGAACATGTAGGAGCAGCATGGAGGATCAACATGGAAGCTCAACATGGAGCAGTGACATGGAGGAGTGACAAAGTGTAGTGACAAGGAGGAGAAACATGCTGGATCGAAATGGAGGATTGACATGGAGCAGTGACATGGAAGTGTGACATGAAGGAGCGACATGGAGGATCGACATGGAGGAGTGAGATGGAGGAACGACATGGAGGAGTGACATGGAGGAGTGACAAGGAAGACAGGGATGAATGACACGTCGGAGCGACAAGGAGGTGTGAAATAGAGCATCGACATGGAGGAGTGACATGGAGGAATGACATTCTGGAGTGACTTTCTAGAGGCACATTCTGGAGTGATATTCTGGAGTGAAATTCTGGACTGACATGGAGGAGTGACTTGGGGGATGGACAGAGAGGATTGACATGGAGGAGGGACATGGAGGAGTGACATTCTGGAGTTAAATTCTGGAGGGACATGGAGGAGAGGCATTCTGGAGTGACATGGAGGAGCAACATGGCGGAGTGACATGTAGGAGTGACATGAAGGATTGACATGGAGGACTTACATGGAGGAGTGACATTTAGGAGTGACATGGCGGATCGACATGGAGGAGTGACATTGAGTAGTAATATGGAGGAGTGAGAAGGAGGAGTGACATGGAGGAGTGACATGGAGGAGTGACATAGAGGAGTGACATGGAGGAGTGACATTGAGGAGTGACATGAAGGAGTGACATGAAGGAGGAGTGACATGGAGGAGTGACATAGAGGAGTGATGTGGAGGAGCGACAAGGAGGAGTGACATAGAGGAGTGACATGGAGGAGTGACATTGAGGAGCAAGGAAGAGTAACATGGAGGAGTGACATGGAGGAGTGACATGTTGGAGTTTCATGGAGGAGGAGTGACATGGAGGAGTGACATAGAGGAGTGATGTGGAGTAGCGACATGGAGGAGTGACATGGAGGAGCGACATGGAGGAGTGACATGGAGGAGTATCATTGAAGTGCGACAAGGAGGAGTGACATGGAGGATTGACAGTGAGGAGCAATGAAGAGTGACATGGAGGAGTGACATGGAGGATTGACATTGAGGAGCAAGGAAGAGTGACATGGAGTAGTGACATGGAGGAGTTTCATGGAGAAGTGACATGGAGGAGTGACATGTTGGAGTTTCATGGAGGAGGAGTGACATGGAGGAGTGACATAGAGGAGTGATGTGGAGGACTTACATGGAGGAGTGACATGGAGGATCGACATGGAGGATCAACATGGAGGAGTGATTTGGAAGAGCGACATTCTGGAGTGACATAGAGAAGTGAAATGGAGGAGTGACATGGAGGAGCTTCATGGAGGAGTGACATGGAGGAGTAACATTTAGGAGTGACATGGCGGATCGACATGGAGGAGTGACATTGAGTAGTAATATGGAGGAGTGAGAAGGAGGAGTGACATGGAGGAGTGACATGGAGGAGTGACATAGAGGAGTGACATGGAGGAGTGACATTGAGGAATGACATTGAGGAGTGACATGGAGGAGTGACATGGAGGAGTGACATAGAGGAGTGATGTGGAGGAGCGACAAGGAGGAGTGACATAGAGGAGTGACATGGAGGAGTGACATTGAGGAGCAAGGAAGAGTAACATGGAGGAGTGACATGGAGGAGTGACATGTTGGAGTTTCATGGAGGAGGAGTGACATGGAGGAGTGACATAGAGGAGTGATGTGGAGTAGCGACATGGAGGAGTGACATGGAGGAGCGACATGGAGAAGTGACATGGAGCGACACGGTCGAGTGACATGGAAGACATGGAGGAGTGACATGGAGGATCGACATTGAGTAGTTACATGGAGGAGTGACAAGGAGGAGCAACATGTAGGAGTAACATGAAGGATCTACATGGAGGAGCGACATGGAGGAGTGAGATGGGGGAGTGACATGGACGAGAGACATGGAGGAGTGAGATGGGGGAGTCACATGGAGGAGTGATAAGGAGGAGCGACATGTAGGAGTAACATGAAGGATCTACATGGAGGAGCGACAGGGAGGAGTGACATGGAGGAGCGACATGGCGCAGTGACATGGAGGAGTGACAAGGAAGATAGGGAGGAATGACACGTAGGAGCGACAAGGAGGTATGAAATAGAGCATCGACATGGAGGAGTGACATGGAGGAGGGACATGGAGGAATGACATTCTGGAGTGACATTCTGGAGGGACATTCTGGAGTGATATTCTGGAGGGAAATTCTGGACTGACATGGAGGAGTGACTTGGAGGATGGACAGAGAGGTTTGACATGGAGGAGGGACATGGCGGAGTGACATTCTGGAGTGAAATGGGGGAATGACATGGAGGGTGGAAATAGAGGTTTGACATGGAGGAGGGACATGGAGGAGTGACATTCTGGAGTGAAATGGGGGAATGACATGGAGGGTGGAAATAGAGGGTTGACATGGAGGAGTGACATGGAGGAATGACATTCTGGAGTGACATTCTAGAGGCACATTCTGGAGTGATATTCTGGAGTGAAATTCTGGACTGACATGGAGGAGTGACTTGGGGGATGGACAGAGAGGATTGACATGGAGGAGGGACATGGAGGAGTGACATTCTGGAGTTAAATTCTGGAGTGACATGGAGGAGAGGCATTCTGGAGTGACATGGAGGAGCAACATGGCGGAGTGACATGTAGGAGTGACATGAAGGATTGACTTGGAGGACTTACATGGAGGAGTGACATGGAGGATCGACATGGAGGATCAACATGGAGGAGTGATTTGGAAGAGCGACATTCTGGAGTGACATGGAGAAGTGAAATGGAGGAGTGACATGGAGGAGCTTCATGGAGGAGTGACATGGAGGAGTGACATTTAGGAGTGACATGGCGGATCGACATGGAGGAGTGACATTGAGTAGTATAATGGAGGAGTGAGAAGGAGGAGTGACATGGAGGAGTGACATGAAGGAGTGACATAGAGGAGTGACATGGAGGAGTGACATTGAGGAGTGACATGAAGGAGGAGTGACATGGAGGAGTGACATAGAGGAGTGATGTGGAGGAGCGACAAGGAGGAGTGACATAGAGGAGTGACATGGAGGAGTGTCATGGAGGAGGAGTGACATGGCGGAGTGACATAGAGGAGTGATGTGGAGTAGCGACATGGAGGAGGGACAAGGAGGAGTGACATGGAGGAGTGACATTGAGGAGTGACATGAAGGAGGAGTGACATGGAGGAGTGACATAGAGGAGTGATGTGGAGGAGCGACAAGGAGGAGTGACATGGAGGAGTGACATGTTGGAGTTTCATGGAGGAGGAGTGACATGGAGGAGTGACATAGAGGAGTGATGTGGAGTAGCGACATGGAGGAGTGACAAGGAGGAGTGACATGGAGTAGCGACATGGAGGAGTGACATGAGGAGTGAGTTGGTGTAGCGACATGGAGGAGTGACAAGGAGTAACGACATGGAGGAGTGACATGGAGGTGTGACATGGAGGAGTGACATTGAGGAGCAAGGAAGAGTAACATGGAGGAGTGACATGGAGGAGTGACATGTTGGAGTTTCATGGAGGAGGAGTGACATGGAGGAGTGACATGGAGGTGTGACATGGAGGAGTGACATTGAGGAGCAAGGAAGAGTAACATGGAGGAGTGACATGGAGGAGTGACATGTTGGAGTTTCATGGAGGAGGAGTGACATGGAGGAGTGACATAGAGGAGCGACATGGAGGAGTGACATGGAAGACATAGAGAAGTGACATAGAGGAGTGATGTGGAGGAGTGACATGGAGGAGTGACAAGGAGGAGTGACATGGAGTAGCGACATGGAGGAGTGACATGAGGAGTGAGTTGGTGTAGCGACATGGAGGAGTGACAAGGAGTAACGACATGGAGGAGTGACATGGAGGTGTGACATGGAGGAGTGACATTGAGGAGCAAGGAAGAGTAACATGGAGGAGTGACATGGAGGAGTGACATGTTGGAGTTTCATGGGGGAGGAGTGACATGGAGGAGTGACATAGAGGAGTGATGTGGAGTAGCGACATGGAGGAGTGACATGGAGGAGCGACATGGAGAAGTGACATGGAGCGACACGGTCGAGTGACATGGAAGACATGGAGGAGTGACATGGAGGATCGACATTGAGTAGTTACATGGAGGAGTGACAAGGAGGAGCAACATGTAGGAGTAACATGAAGGATCTACATGGAGGAGCGACATGGAGGATTGACTTGGAGGACTTACATGGAGGAGTGACATGGAGGATCGACATGGAGGATCAACATGGAGAAGTGATTTGGAAGAGCGACATTCTGGAGTGACATGGAGAAGTGAAATGGAGGAGTGACATGGAGGAGCTTCATGGAGGAGTGACATGGAGGAGTGACATTTAGGAGTGACATGGCGGATCGACATGGAGGAGTGAATATTGAGTAGTAATATGGAGGAGTGAGAAGGAGGAGTGACATGGAGGAGTGACATGGAGGAGTGACATAGAGGAGTGACATGGAGGAGTGACATTGAGGAGTGACATGAAGGAGGAGTGACATGGAGGAGTGACATAGAGGAGTGATGCGGAGGAGCGACAAGGAGGAGTGACATAGAGGAGTGACATGGAGGAGTGACATTGAGGAGCAAGGAAGAGTAACATGGAGGAGTGACATGGAGGAGTGACATGTTGGAGTTTCATGGAGGAGGAGTGACATGGAGGAGTGACATAGAGGAGTGATGTGGAGTAGCGACATGGAGGAGTGACAAGGAGGAGTGACATGGAGTAGCGACATGGAGGAGTGACATGAGGAGTGAGTTGGTGTAGCGACATGGAGGAGTGTCAAGGAGTAACGACATGGAGGAGTGACATGGAGGTGTGACATGGAGGAGTGACATTGAGGAGCAAGGAAGAGTAACATGGAGGAGTGACATGGAGGAGTGACATGTTGGAGTTTCACGGAGGAGGAGTGACATGGAGGAGTGACATGGAGGTGTGACATGGAGGAGTGACATTGAGGAGCAAGGAAGAGTAACATGGAGGAGTGACATGTTGGAGTTTCATGGAGGAGGAGTGACATGGAGGAGTGACATAGAGGAGCGACATGGAGGAGTGACATGGAAGACATAGAGAAGTGACATAGAGGAGTGATGTGGAGGAGTGACATGGAGGAGTGACAAGGAGGAGTGACATGGAGTAGCGACATGGAGGAGTGACATGAGGAGTGAGTTGGTGTAGCGACATGGAGGAGTGACAAGGAGTAACGACATGGAGGAGTGACATGGAGGTGTGACATGGAGGAGTGACATTGAGGAGCAAGGAAGAGTAACATGGAGGAGTGACATGGAGGAGTGACATGTTGGAGTTTCATGGAGGAGGATTGACATGGAGGAGTGACATAGAGGAGTGATGTGGAGTAGCGACATGGAGGAGTGACATGGAGGAGCGACATGGAGAAGTGACATGGAGCGACACGGTCGAGTGACATGGAAGACATGGAGGAATGACATGGAGGATCGACATTGAGTAGTTACATGGAGGAGTGACAAGGAGGAGCAACATGTAGGAGTAACATGAAGGATCTACATGGAGGAGCGACATGGAGGAGTGAGATGGGGGAGTGACATGGACGAGCGACATGGAGGAGTGAGATGGGGGAGTCACATGGAGGAGTGACAAGGAGGAGCGACATGTTACTAGGAGGAGCGACATGTTACTCCTGTAACATGAAGGATCTACATGGAGGAGCGACAGGCAGGAGTGACATGGAGGAGCGACATGGCGCAGTGACATGGAGGAGTGACAAGGAAGATAGGGAGGAATGACACGTAGGAGCGACAAGGAGGTGTGAAATAGAGCATCGACATGGAGGAGTGACATGGAGGAGGGACATGGAGGAATGACATTCTGGAGTGACATTCTGGAGGGACATTCTGGAGTGATATTCTGGAGGGAAATTCTGGACTGACATGGAGGAGTGACTTGGAGGATGGACAGAGAGGTTTGACATGGAGGAGGGACATGGAGGAGTGACATTCTGGAGTGAAATGGGGGAATGACATGGAGGGTGGAAATAGAGGGTTGACATGGAGGAGGGACATGGAGGAGTGACATTCTGGATTTAAATTCTGGAGTGACATTCTGCAGTGACATGGAGGAGCGACATTCTAGAGTGACTCGGAGGAGGAACATGTAGGAGCAGCATGGAGGATCAACATGGAAGATCAACATGGAGCAGTGACATGGAGGAGTGACAAAGTGTAGTGACAAGGAGGAGAAACATGCTGGATCGAAATGGAGGATTGACATGGAGCAGTGACATGGAAGTGTGACATGAAGGAGCGACATGGAGGATCGACATGGAGGAGTGAGATGGAGGAGTGACAAGGAAGACAGGGAGGAATGACACGTAGGAGCGACAAGGAGGTGTGAAATAGAGCATCGACATGGAGGAGTGACATGGAGGAATGACATTCTGGAGTGACATTCTAGAGGCACATTCTGGAGTGATATTCTGGAGTGAAATTCTGGACTGACATGGAGGAGTGACTTGGGGGATGGACAGAGAGGATTGACATGGAGGAGGGACATGGAGGAGTGACATTCTGGAGTTAAATTCTGGAGGGACATGGAGGAGAGGCATTCTGGAGTGACATGGAGGAGCAACATGGCGGAGTGACATGTAGGAGTGACATGAAGGATTGACATGGAGGACTTACATGGAGGAGTGACATGGAGGATCGACATGGAGGATCAACATGGGGGAGTGATTTGGAAGAGCGACATTCTGGAGTGACATGGAGAAGTGAAATGGAGGAGAGAAATGGAGGATCAACATGGAGGAGTGACATGGAGGAGCGACATGGAAGAGCAACATGGAGTAGTGATATGGAGGACAGACTTGGAGGAGTGACATTCTGGAGTGACATTCTGGAGGGACATTCTGGAGGGACATTCTGGAGGGACATTCTGGAGTGGCATTCTGGAGTGACATTCTGGACTGAAATGGCGGAGTGACATGGAGGGTGGAAATAGAGGATTGACATGGAGGAGGGACATGGAGGAGTGACATTCTGGAGTGAAATGGCGGAGTGACATGGAGGGTGGAAATAGAGGATTGACACGGAGGAGGGACATGGAGGAGTGACATTCTGGAGTTAAATTCTGGAGTGACACTCTGGAGTGACATGGAGGATCAACATTCTAGAGTGACTCGGAGGAGAAACATGTAGGAGCAGCATGGAGGATCGACATGGGGAGTGACATGGAGGAGTGAGTTGGTGTAGGGACATGGAGGAGTGACATGGAGTAGCGACATGGAGCAGTGACATGGAGGAGTGACATAGAGGAGTGACAGGGCAGATCAGTCATCTCTGTCATCTAAAGCTCTACTAGTAAATGATTTAATATCAGATAATCACATTGATTTATTTTGTCTTACTGAAACCTGGCTGTGTCAGGAAGAATATGTCAGCCTAAACGAATCCACTCCCCCGAGTCATATTAATACTCACATTCCTCGAGACACCGGCCGAGGAGGTGGAGTTGCAGCCATCTTCGACTCAAGCCTATTAATAAACCCTAAAACTAAACTAAATTATAAATCATTTGAAAGCCTTGTTCTTAGTCTTTCACACCCAACCTGGAAAGCACTACAGCCAATTTTATTTGTTATAGTGTACCGCGCTCCAGGCCCATATTCTGAATTTCTATCTGAATTCTCAGAGTTTCTATCAAGCTTAGTCCTGAAAACAGATAAAGTCATTATAGTAGGTGATTTTAATATTCATGTGGACGTTGATAATGATAGCCTCAGTACTGCGTTTATCTCTTTATTAGATTCAATTGGTTTCTCGCAGAACGTGCATAAACCCACTCACCGCTTTAACCACACCCTCGACCTTGTTATGTCATATGGCGTTGAAATTGAACATTTAATTGTTTTTCCACAGAACTCTCTTTTATCAGACCATTATTTAATCACTTTTGAATTCTTATTACTAGACTATACACCATCAGATAAAAGTGTGTACACTAGATGTCTATCCGATAGTGTTGTAGCTAAATTTAAGGAAGCGATTCCATCAGCATTAAATTCAATACCATGTCTCAATATAACAGAGGACTCGTATGTTAATTTTAGCCCTACCCAAATTGATCATCTTGTAGATAGTGCTACAGACTCACTGCGAATCACACTTGATTCTGTTGCCCCTCTAAAAAAGAAGTTAGTAAAACAAAGGAAGTCAGCTCCATGGTATAACCCTCAAACACGCAAATTAAAGCAAGCATCGAGGAAACTGGAAAGGATATGGCGTTCCACCAAACAGGAAGAATCTCATTTAGTCTGGCAAGATAGTCTTAAAACATATAGGAAGGCTCTCTGTGATGCCAGAGCAGCCCATTACTCATCATTAATAGAGAAAAATAAGAACAACCCTAGGTTTCTATTCAGCACTGTAGCCAGGCTGACAGAAAGTCACAGCTCTATTGAGCCATGTATTCCTACAACCCTCAGTAGTAGTGACTTCATGAGTTTCTTTAATGATAAAATCATAACTATTAGAGACAAAATTAATCACCTCCTACCGTCAACTGGTACCAATTTATCCTCAAACTTAGGAACCTTAGAAACAGCTGTACAACCTGATATATATTTAGACTGCTTTTCTCCTATCGATCTCCACAAATTAACCTCACTGATCTCCTCATCTAAATCATCTACCTGTCTCCTAGACCCTATCCCAACTAAACTACTTAAAGAAGTTTTACCTCTAGTTAGCACCTCTTTACTGGATATGATCAATGTGTCTCTACTAACAGGCTATGTACCACAGTCCTTTAAAGTAGCTGTAATTAAACCTCTTCTTAAAAAACCTACTCTTGATCCAGAGGTCCTAGCCAACTATAGACCTATATCTAACCTTCCCTTTACCTCCAAAATACTCGAGAAAGTAGTTGCCAGTCAGCTGTGTGACTTTCTACAGAACAATCATTTATTCGAAGATTATCAGTCAGGATTTAGAGTGCACCATAGCACAGAGACAGCACTAGTGAAAATTACAAATGACCTTCTAATGGCATCAGACAAAGGACTTGTCTCTGTACTTGTCTTGCTAGATCTCAGTGCTGCTTTCGACACCATTGACCATGACATCCTATTACAAAGACTGGAACATTTAATTGGCATTAAAGGAACTGCACTAAGTTGGTTTAAGTCCTATTTATCAGATCGATCTCAGTTTGTACATATCAACGATGAGTCCTCCATGTACGCCAAAGTTAGTCACGGAGTTCCACAGGGTTCTGTACTTGGACCAATTCTATTTACCTTATATATGCTTCCCTTAGGCAATGTTATTAGAAAACACTCCATAAACTTTCATTGTTATGCAGATGATACTCAATTATATCTATCGATCAAGCCAGACGAAACAAACCAGTTAACTAAACTTCAAGCATGCCTTAAGGACATAAAAACCTGGATGACCTGCAATTTCCTGATGTTAAACTCAGACAAAACTGAAGTTATTGTACTAGGCCCTGAGCACCTCCGAAACAAATTATCTAATGATATAGTTACTTTAGATGGCATTGCCCTGGCCTCCAGCACCACCGTAAGGAATCTGGGAGTTGTCTTCGACCAGGATATGTCCTTTAACTCTCACATAAAACAAACCTCACGGACTGCCTTCTTTCATCTATGTAACATTGCGAAGATCAGGCACATCCTGTGTCAAAATGATGCAGAAAAATTAGTCCATGCATTTGTTACCTCTAGACTCGATTACTGCAATTCCTTATTATCAGGCTGCTCCAATAAGTCTCTTAAGACTCTCCAGTTGATCCAGAATGCTGCAGCACGTGTACTGACTAGAACTAGAAAAAGAGATCATATTACGCCTGTATTAGCTTCTCTGCACTGGCTGCCTGTAAAATCCAGAATAGATTTTAAAATCGTCCTCCTCACCTACAAAGCGCTAAACGGTCAGGCCCCATCATATCTTAAAGAGCTCATAGTACCCTACTACCCCACTAGAGCACTGCGCTCACAGAATGCAGGGTTACTTGAGGTTCCTAGAGTCTCCAAACGTAGAATGGGAGCCAGAGCCTTCAGCTATCAAGCTCCTCTTCTCTGGAACCAGCTCCCAGTTTCAGTCCGGGAGGCAGACACCGTCTCTACATTTAAGAGTAGGCTAAAGACTTTCCTCTTTGATAACGCTTATACTTAAGCTGCTATAGGCATAGACTGCCGGGGGACTTCCTATGACACACTGTCATAAGGAACTTCCTATGACACACTGAGCTCCCCTCTCCTTCTGTATATACTCATGTCCCATGTCCATGTTGTTACTAACTTCATTCCTTCCCGGGAGTCCTTGTGCCTCCTTGTCTCGCAGCTAACCGTGGAGCGGGGTCACACCTGGAGTGAGGTCATACCTGGAGCGGGATCACACCAGGGAGCGAGGTTATATCTGGAGCATGGGTACACTTGGAGCAGGGTTTCACCTGGATCTTGGTGGTCTCCGGTATTGTGGCTGCATCTGATGCCGCGTCGGTGCCTGCTTGACACCAACTGCTACCATCCCTAATTAACTACGTCTGTACGAGGGACTACCAATGCTAACGAGGGATTTCCAACACCTAATGACAATGTGGCAGCCTGGAGAATAACACTTCTCAATCACTGCCAAAGACATCAAGAGCTCCCAGCAAGCATGCTGATGCTGCAGGAACCAACGCACGGGCATCGATCGCAGGGACGTCCCACACCAATACACATGGACGTACTGAGGAGAGATGCTGGACAGTGCTGGCTTTCCGATAGTTGTATTATCACTCTTTCCATCCACCACTATTGGTTTTGTGTTATCAGCCCTACTTGTATTAGTTATTACAGCTGCTAGACTGCTATTGTGGCTGCTTCTATAGCTCTCTCTCTCTATCTCTCTCTCTCTCTCTCTCACTCTATCTATCTATCCCCCCAGCCGGTCTCGGCAGATGGCCGCCCGCCCTGCGCCCGGTTCTGCTCCAGGTTTCTTCCCAGTAATCGGGGAGTTTTTCCTGGCCACAGTGCGCTTGGTGGATCCTGTTGGGTCTCAAAACTATGTTGTACGGTCATAGACCTGCTCTACATATAAAGCGTCTTGAGATAACTTCTGTTGTGATTTGACGCTATACAAAAATAAATTGATTTGATTTGATTTGATTTGATTTGATTTGATTTGATCAGCAAGGAGGATTGATATGGTGGAGTGACATGGTGGAGTGACATGGAGGAGCAACATGGAGGAGCAACATGGAGGAGTTACATGGAGGAGTGACATAGAGGATTGACGTGGAGGAGAGACATGGAGGACTGACATGGAGAAGTGACAGGGCGGATCATCAAGGAGGATTGATATGGTGTAGTGACATGGCGGAGGGACGTGGATAAGTGACATGGAGGAGTTACATGGAGTAGCGACATGGAGGAGTGACATGGAGGAGTGAGTTGGAGTAGTGACATGGAGGAGTGACATGGAGGAGTCACATGGAGTAGCGACATGGAGGAGTGACATTGAGGAGCAAGGAAGAGTAACATGGAGGAGTGACATGGAGGAGTGACATGTTGGAGTGATATGTAGGAGTGACATAGAGGAGTGATGTGGAGCAGCGAAATCGAGAATTGACGAGGAGGAGCGACATGGAGGAGTGACATGGAGGAGTTTCATTGAGGAGTGACATGGAGGGGTGACATGGAGGAGTGAGAAGTTGGAGTGATATGGAGTTGTAACATGGAGGAGTTACATAGAGGAGTGACATGGAGGAGTGACATGGAGGAGTTTCATGGAGGAGTGACATGGAGGAGTGCCATGTAGGAATGACATGGAGTAGTGACATGGAGGATCGACATAGAGGAGTGACATGGAGGAGCGACAAGGAGGAGTGACATAGAGGAGTGACATGGAGGAATGACATTGAGGACTAAGGAAGAGTGACATAGAGGAGTGACATGGAGGAGCTTCATGGAGGAGTGACATGGAAGAGTGACATTTAGGAGTGACATGGCGGATCGACATGGAGGAGTGACATTGAGTAGTAATATGGAGGAGTGAGAAGGAGGAGTGACATGGAGGAGTGACATGGAGGAGTGACATAGAGGAGTGACATGGAGGAGTGACATTGAGGAGTGACATGAAGGAGGAGTGACATGGAGGAGTGACATAGAGGAGTGATGTGGAGGAGCGACAAGGAGGAGTGACATAGAGGAGTGACATGGAGGAGTGACATTGAGGAGCAAGGAAGAGTAACATGGAGGAGTGACATGGAGGAGTGACATGTTGGAGTTTCATGGAGGAGGAGTGACATGGAGGAGTGACATGGAGGAGCGACATGGAGAAGTGACATGGAGCGACACGGTCGAGTGGCATGGAAGACATGGAGGAGTGACATGGAGGATCGACATTGAGTAGTTACATGGAGGAGTGACAAGGAGGAGCAACATGTAGGAGTAACATGAAGGATCTACATGGAGTAGCGACATGGAGGAGTGACATGAGTTGTGAGTTGGTGTAGCGACATGGAGGAGTGACAAGGAGTAACGACATGGAGGAGTGACATGGAGGTGTGACATGGAGGAGTGATATAGAGGAGTGATGTGGAGGAGTGACATGGAGGAGGGACATGGAGGAGTGACATGGAAGACATATAGAAGTGACATGGAGGAGTGACTTGGATGAGTGACATGAAAGAGTGTAAAGGAGGATTGAGTTGGTGTAGCGACATGGAAGAGTGATATGGAGTAGTGACATGGAGGAGTGACATGGAGGAGTGACATGGAGGAAAGAGTTGGTGTAGCGACATGGAGTACTGACATGGAGGAGCGAAATGGAGAAGTGACATTGAGGAGTGACATAGAGGAGTGACATGGAGGAGTGACATAGAGGAGTGACATGGAATAGCGACATGGAGGAGTGACATGGAGGAGTGACATAGATGATTGATGTGGAGGAGAGACATGGAGGAGTGACATAGAGTGTTGATGTGGAGGAGAGACATGGAGGAGTGACATGGAGAATTGAGAGGTTTGATCAGGAAGGAGGGTTGATATGGAGGAGTGACATGGCGGAGGGACATGGAGGAGTGAGTTGGTGTAGCGACATAAGGAGTGACATGGAATAGCAACATGGAGGAGTGACATGGAGGTGTGACATGGAGGAGTGACATAGAGGAGCAACATGGAGGAGTGACTTGGAGGAGTGACATGGAGAAGTGACAGGGCGAATCAGCAAAGAGGATTGATAAGGTGGAGTGACATGGCGGAGGGACATGGATGAGTGACATGGAATAGTTATATGGAAGACATATAGAAGTGACATGGAGGAGTCACATGGAGTAGCAACATGGAAGAGTGACTTGGAGGAGTGACATAAAGGAGTGACATGGAGGGGTGACATGGAGGAGTGACATGGAGTAGCTACATCGAGTAGCTACATGGGGTAGCTACATGGAGGAGTGACATGGCGGAGTGACATGGAGAAGTGACAGGGCAGATCAGCAAGGAGGATTGATATGGTGGAGTGATATGGTGGAGTGACATGGAGGAGCAACATGTAGGAGCAACATGGAGGAGTTACATGGAGGAGTGACATAGAGGATTGACGTGGAGGAGAGACATGGAGGACTGACATGGAGAAGTGACAGGGCGGATCATCAAGGAGGATTGATATGGTGTAGTGACATGGCGGAGGGACGTGGATAAGTGACATGGAGGAGTGACATGGAGTAGCGACATGGAGGAGTGACATGGAGGACTTACATGGAGGAGTGACTTGGAAGAGCGACATTCTGGAGTGACATGGATAAGTGAAATGGAGGAGAGAAATGGAGGATCAACATGGAGGAGTGACATGGAGGAGCGACATGGAAGAGCAACATGGAGTAGTGATATGGAGGACAGACCTGGAGGAGTGACATTCTGGAGTGACATTCTGGAGTGACATTCTGGAGTGACATTCTGGAGTGAAATGACGGAGTGACATGGAGGATGGAAATAGAGGATTGACATGGAGGAGGGACATGGAGGAGTGAAATGGAGGAGCGACAAGTAGGAGTGAAATAGAGGAGTGACATGGAGGAGTGACATTTAGGAGTGACATGGAGGATCGACATGGAGGAGTGACATAGAGGAGTGACATGGAGGAGTGACATTGAGGAGCAAGGAAGATTGACATAGAGGAGTGACATGTAGGAGCTTCATGGAGGAGTGACATGGACAAGTGACATGTAGGAGTGACATGGAGGATCGACACGGAGGATAGACATGGAGGAGTGACATAGAGGAGTGACATGGAGGAGTGACATGGAGGTGTATCATTGAAGTGCGACATGGAGGCTCAACATGGAGGAGTGACAGATGAGTGATGTGGAAGAGCGACATGGAGGAGTGACATGGAGGAGCGACATGGAGGAGTGACATGGAGGAGTGACATGTTGGAGTGATATGTAGGAGTGACATGGAGGATTGACATGGAGGAGTTACATGGAGGATCGACATGGAGGAGTGACATAGAGGATTGACGTGGAGGAGCGTCATGGAGGAGTGACGAGGAAAAGCGACATAGAGGAATGACATGGAGTAGATTCATGGAGGAGTGACATGGAGGAGTGACATGGAGGAGCGACAAGGAGGAGTTACATAGAGGAGTGATGTGGAGGAGTGACATGGAGGAGTGACGAGGAGGAGCGACATGGAGGAGTGACATGGAGGAGCTTCATGGAGGAGTGACATAGAGGAGTGACATGGAGGAGTGACATTGAGGAGCAAGGAAGAGTAACATGGAGGAATGACATGGAGGAGTGACATGGAGGAGTGACATGGAGGATTGACATGGCGGAGTGACATAGAGGAGTGATGTGGAGGAGCGAAATCGAGAATTGACGAGGAGGAGCGACATGGAGGAGTGACATGGAGGAGTTTCATTGAGGAGTGACATGGAGGGGTGACATGGAGGAGTGAGAAGTTGGAGTGATATGGAGTTGTAACATGGAGGATTGACATAGAGGAGTGACATGTGGGAGTGACATGGAGGAGTTTCATGGAGTAGTGACATGGAGGAGTGCCATGTAGGAATGACAGGGAGTAGTGACATGGAGGATCGACATAGAGGAGTGACATGGAAGACGGACATGGAGGAGTGAATTTAAGGATCGTCATGGAGGAGTGACATCGAGAAGCAACACGGAGGCTCAACATATAGGAGTGATATTGTGGAGTGACATTGAAGGGCGACATGGAGGCTCAACATGGAGGGTTGACATAGAGGAGGGACATGGAGGAGTGACATGGAGGAGTTTCATGGAGGAGTGACATGGAGGAGGGACATGGAGGAGTGACATTCTGGAGTTAAATTCTGGAGGGACATGGAGGAGAGGCATTCTGGACTGACATGGAGGAGCAACATGGCGGAGTGACATGTAGGAGTGACATGAAGGATTGACATGGAGGACTTACATGGAGGAGTGACATGGAGGATCGACATGGAGGATCAACATGGAGGAGTGACATAGAGGAGTGAAATGGAGGAGTGACATTGATGAGCAAGGAAGAGTGACATAGAGGAGTGACATGGAGGAGCTTCATGGAGGAGTGAAATGGAGGAGTGACATTTAGGAGTGACATGGAGGATCGACATGGAGGAGTGACATGGAGTGGTGTGACATGGAGGATTGACATGGAGGAGTGATATGGAGTAGCGACATGGAGGAGCTATATGGATGAGCGAAATGGAGGAGTGACATGGAGGAGTGACATGAAGGAGGAGTGACATGGAGGAGTGACATAGAGGAGTGATGTGGAGGAGCGACATGGAGGAATGACATGGAGGAGCGACAAGTAGGAGTGAAATAGAGGAGTGACATGGAGGAGTGACATTTAGGAGTGACATGGATGATCGACATGGAGGAGTGACATAGAGGAGTGACATGGAGGAGTGACATTGAGGAGCAAGGAAGATTGACATAGAGGAGTGACATGTAGGAGCTTCATGGAGGAGTGACATGGAGGAGTGACATGTAGGAGTGACATGGAGGATCGACACGGAGGATAGACATGGAGGCTCAACATGGAGGAGTGACAGATGATTGATGTGGAAGAGCGACATGGAGGAGTTACATGGAGGATCGACATGGAGGAGTGACATGGAGGAGTGACATGGAGGAGCGACATGGAGGAGCGATATGGAGGAGCGAAATGGAGGAGTGACATGGAGGAGTGACATGAAGGAGGAGTGACATGGAGGAGTGACATAGAGGATTGATGTGGAAGAGCGACATGAAGGAGTAACAAGGAGGATCGACATGGAGGAGCGACATGGAGCAGTGACATGGAAGTGTGACATGGAGGAGCGACATGGAGGATCGACATGTAGGAGTGACATGGAGGAACGACATGGAGGAGTGACATGGTGGATCAACATGGAGGAGTGACATGGAGTAGCTTCATGGAGGAGTGACATGGAGGAGTGACATGGAGGAGCGACAAGGAGGAGTGACATAGAGGAGTGATGTGGAGGAGTGACATGGAGGAGTGACGAGGAGGAGCGACATGGAGGAGTGACAACGAGGAGGTACATTCTGGAGGGACATGGTGGAGCGACATTCTGGAGTAACATGTTGGATCTACATGGAAGAATGACATTGAGGATCGACATGGAGGAGCGACATTGAGTAGCGACATGGAGGACTGACATGGAGGATCAACAAGGATTAATGACATGGAGCAGTGACATGGAGGAGAGACATGGACGATCGACATGGAGGAGTCACATGGAAGATCGACATGGAGGAAAGACATGGAGGAGTGACATGTTGGAGTTTCATGCAGGAGGAGTGACATGGAGGAGTGACATAGAGGAGTGATGTGGAGTAGCGACATGGAGGAGTGACATGGAGGAGCGACATGGAGGAGTGACATGGAGGAGTATCATTGAAGTGCGACAAGGAGGAGTGACATGGAGGAGTGACATTGAGGAGCAATGAAGAGTGACATGGAGGAGTGACATGGAGGAGTGACATGGAGGATCAACATGTAGGATAGACATGGAGGATTGATATGGAGGAGTGACATAGAGGAGTGACATGGAGGATTGACATTGAGGAGCAAGGAAGAGTGACATGGAGTAGTGACATGGAGGAGCTTCATGGAGGAGTGACATGGAGGAGTGACTTGTAGGAGTGACATAGAGGATTGATGTGGAGGAGTTTCATGGAGTAGTGATATGGAGGAGTGAGAAGGAGTGATGACATGGAGGAGTGACATGGAGGAGTGACATAGAGAAGTGACATGGAGGAGTGACATTGAGGAGCAAGGGAGATTGACATAGAGGAGTGACATGTAGGAGCTTCATGGAGGAGTGACATGGAGGAGTAACATGTAGGAGTGACATGGAGGATCGACATGGAGGATAGACATGGAGGAGTGATATGGAGGAGTGACATAGAGGAGTGACATGGAGGAGTGACATTGAGGAGTGACATTGAGGAGAAAGGAAGAGTGACATGGAGGAGTTACATGGAGGAGCTTCATGGAGGAGTGACATGGAGGAGTGACATAGAGGATCGACATGTAGGAGTGACATGGAGGAGTGACAAGGAGTAGCGACATGGAAGACGGACATGGAGGAGTGAATTTAAGGATAGTCATGGAGGAGTGACATGGAGAAGTAACACGGAGGCTCAACATATAGGAGTGATATTGAGGAGTGACATTGAAGGGCGACATGGAGGCTCAACATGGAGGAGTGACATAGAGGAGTTACATGGAGGAATGACATGGAGGAGTATCATTGAAGTGCGACATGGAGGCTCAACATGGAGGAATGACATAGAGGAGTGATGTGGAGGAGTGACATGGAGGAGTGACATGGAGGAGCGACATGGATGAGTGACATAGAGGAGTGACATGGAGGAGCAACAAGGAGGAGTGACATGGAGGAGTGACATGGAGGAGTGACATGGAGTGGTGTGACATGGAGGATTGACATGGAGGAGTGATATGGAGTAGCGACATGGAGGAGCTATATGGATGAGCGAAATGGAGGATTGACATGGAGGAGTGACATGAAGGAGGAGTGACATGGAGGAGTGACATAGAGGAGAGATGTGGAGGAGCGACATGGAGGAGTGACATGGAGGAGCGACAAGTAGGAGTGAAATAGAGGAGTGACATGGAGGAGTGACATTTAGGAGTGACATGGAGGATCGACATGGAGGAGTGACATAGAGGAGTGACATGGAGGAGCGACATTGAGGAGCAAGGAAGATTGACATAGAGGAGTGACATGTAGGAGCTTCATGGAGGAGTGACATGGAGGAGTGACATGTAGGAGTGACATGGAGGATCGACACGGAGGATAGACATGGAGGAGTGACATAGAGGAGTGACATGGAGGAGTGACATGGAGGTGTATCATTGAAGTGCGACATGGAGGCTCAACATGGAGGAGTGACAGATGAGTGATGTGGAAGAGCGACATGGAGTGACATGGAGGAGCGACATGGAGGAGTGACATGGAGGAGTGACATGTTGGAGTTATATGTAGGAGTGACATGGAGGATTGACATGGAGGAGTTACATGGAGAATCGACATGGAGGAGTGACATAGAGGATTGACGTGGAGGAGCGACATGGAGGAGTGACGAGGAAAAGCGACATAGAGGAATGACATGGAGTAGATTCATGGAGGAGTGACATGGAGGAGCGACAAGGAGGAGTTACATAGAGGAGTGATGTGGAGGAGTGACATGGAGGAGTGACGAGGAGGAGCGACATGGAGGAGTGACATGGAGGAGCTTCATGGAGGAGTGACATAGAGGAGTGACATGGAGGAGTGACATTGAGGAGCAAGGAAGAGTAACATGGAGGAATGACATGGAGGATTGACATGGAGGAGTGATGTGGAGGAGCGAAATCGAGAATTGACGAGGAGGAGCGACATGGAGGAGTGACATGGAGGAGTTTCATTGAGGAGTGACATGGTGGGGTGACATGGAGGAGTGAGAAGTTGGAGTGATATGGAATTGTAACATGGAGGATTGACATAGAGGAGTGACATGGGGGAGTGACATGGAGGAGTTTCATGGAGTAGTGACATGGAGGAGTGCCATGTAGGAATGACATGGAGTAGTGACATGGCGGATCGACATAGAGGAGTGACATGGAAGACGGACATGGAGGAGTGAATTTAAGGATCGTCATGGAGGAGTGACATCGAGAAGCAACACGGAGGATCAACATATAGGAGTGATATTGTGGAGTGACATTTAAGGGCGACATGGAGGCTCAACATGGAGGATTGACATAGAGGAGTGACATGGAGGAGTGACATGGAGGAGTTTCATGGAGGAGTGACATGGAGGAGGGACATGGAGGAGTGACATTCTGGAGTTAAATTATGGAGGGACATGGAGGAGAGGCATTCTGGAGTGACATGGAGGAGCAACATGGCGGAGTGACATGTAGGAGTGACATGAAGGATTGACATGGAGGACTTACATAGAGGAGTGACATGGAGGATCGACATGGAGGATCAACATGGAGGAGTGACATAGAGGAGTGAAATGGAGGAGTGACATTGATGAGCAAGGAAGAGTGACATAGAGGAGTGACATGGAGGAGCTTCATGGAGGAGTGAAATGGAGGAGTGACATTTAGGAGTGACATGGAGGATCGACATGGAGGAGTGACATGGAGTGGTGTGACATGGAGGATTGACATGGAGGAGTGATATGGAGTAGCGACATGGAGGAGCTATATGGATGAGCGAAATGGAGGAGTGACATGGAGGAATGACATGAAGGAGGAGTGACATGGAGGAGTGACATAGAGGAGTGATGTGGAGGAGCGACATGGAGGAGTGACATGGAGGAGCGACAAGTAGGAGTGAAATAGAGGAGTGACATAGAGGATCGACATGGAGGAGTGACATGGAGGAGTGACAAGGAGTAGCGACATGGAAGACGGACATGGAGGAGTGAATTTAAGGATAGTCATGGAGGAGTGACATGGAGAAGTAACACGGAGGCTCAACATATAGGAGTGATATTGAGGAGTGACATTGAAGGGCGACATGGAGGCTCAACATGGAGGAGTGACATAGAGGAGTGACATGGAGGAGTTACATAGAGGAGTGATGTGGAGGAGTGACATGGAGGAGTGACGAGGAGGAGCGACATGGAGGAGTGACATGGAGGAGCTTCATGGAGGAGTGACATAGAGGAGTGACATGGAGGAGTGACATTGAGGAGCAAGGAAGAGTAACATGGAGGAATGACATGGAGGATTGACATGGAGGAGTGATGTGGAGGAGCGAAATCGTGAATTGACGAGGAGGAGCGACATGGAGGAGTGACATGGAGGAGTTTCATGGAGGAGTGACATGGAGGAGGGACATGGAGGAGTGACATTCTGGAGTTAAATTCTGGAGGGACATGGGGGAGAGGCATTCTGGAGTGACATGGAGGAGCAACATGGCGGAGTGACATGTAGGAGTGACATGAAGGATTGACATGGAGGACTTACATGGAGGAGTGACATGGAGGATCGACATGGAGGATCAACATGGAGGAGTGACATAGAGGAGTGAAATGGAGGAGTGACATTGATGAGCAAGGAAGAGTGACATAGAGGAATGACATGGAGGAGCTTCATGGAGGAGTGAAATGGAGGAGTGACATTTAGGAGTGACATGGAGGATCGACATGGAGGAGTGACATGGAGTGGTGTGACATGGAGGATTGACATGGAGGAGTGATATGGAGTAGCGACATGGAGGAGCTATATGGATGAGCGAAATGGAGGAGTGACATGGAGGAATGACATGAAGGAGGAGTGACATGGAGGAGTGACATAGAGGAGTGATGTGGAGGAGCGACATGGAGGAGTGACATGGAGGAGCGACAAGTAGGAGTGAAATAGAGGAGTGACATAGAGGATCGACATGGAGGAGTGACATGGAGGAGTGACAAGGAGTAGCGACATGGAAGACGGACATGGAGGAGTGAATTTAAGGATAGTCATGGAGGAGTGACATGGAGAAGTAACACGGAGGCTCAACATATAGGAGTGATATTGAGGAGTGACATTGAAGGGCGACATGGAGGCTCAACATGGAGGAGTGACATAGAGGAGTGACATGGAGGAGCAACAAGGAGGAGTGACATGGAGGAGTGACATGGAGGAGTGACATGGAGTGGTGTGACATGGAGGATTGACATGGAGGAGTGATATGGAGTAGCGACATGGAGGAGCTATATGGATGAGCGAAATGGAGGAGTGACATGGAGGAGTGACATGAAGGAGGAGTGACATGGAGGAGTGACATGGAGGATCGACACGGAGGTGTATCATTGAAGTGCGACATGGAGGCTCAACATGGAGGAGTGACAGATGAGTGATGTGGAAGAGCGACATGGAGTGACATGGAGGAGCGACATGGAGGAGTGACATGGAGGAGTGACATGTTGGAGTTATATGTAGGAGTGACATGGAGGATCGACATGGAGGAGTGACATAGAGGATTGACGTGGAGGAGCGACATGGAGGAGTGACGAGGAAAAGCGACATAGAGGAATGACATGGAGTAGATTCATGGAGGAGTGACATGGAGGAGCGACAAGGAGGAGTTACATATAGGAGTGATGTGGAGGAGTGACATGGAGGAGTGACGAGGAGGAGCGACATGGAGGAGTGACATGGAGGAGCTTCATGGAGGAGTGACATAGAGGAGTGACATGGAGGAGTGACATTGAGGAGCAAGGAAGAGTAAAATGGAGGAATGACATGGAGGATTGACATGGAGGAGTGATGTGGAGGAGCGAAATCGAGAATTGACGAGGAGGAGCGACATGGAGGAGTGACATGGAGGAGTTTCATTGAGGAGTGACATGGAGGGGTGACATGGAGGAGTGAGAAGTTGGAGTGATATGGAGTTGTAACATGGAGGATTGACATAGAGGAGTGACATGGGGGAGTGACATGGAGGAGTTTCATGGAGTAGTGACATGGAGGAGTGCCATGTAGGAATGACATGGAGTAGTGACATGGAGGATCGACATAGAGGAGTGACATGGAAGACGGACATGGAGGAGTGAATTTAAGGATCGTCATGGAGGATTGACATCGAGAAGCAACACGGAGGTTCAACATATAGGAGTGATATTGTGGAGTGACATTGAAGGGCGACATGGAGGCTCAACATGGAGGATTGACATAGAGGAGTGACATGGAGGAGTGACATGGAGGAGTTTCATGGAGGAGTGACATGGAGGAGGGACATGGAGGAGTGACATTCTGGAGTTAAATTCTGGAGGGACATGGAGGAGAGGCATTCTGGAGTGACATGGAGGAGCAACATGGCGGAGTGACATGTAGGAGTGACATGAAGGATTGACAAGGAGGACTTACATGGAGGAGTGACATGGAGGATCGACATGGAGGATCAACATGGAGGAGTGATATAGAGGAGTGAAATGGAGGAGTGACATTGATGAGCAAGGAAGAGTGACATGGAGGAGCTTCATGGAGGAGTGAAATGGAGGAGTGACATTTAGGAGTGACATGGAGGATCGACATGGAGGAGTGACATGGAGTGGTGTGACATGGAGGATTGACATGGAGGAGTGATATGGAGTAGCGACATGGAGGAGCTATATGGTTTAGCGAAATGGAGGAGTGACATGGAGGAGTGACATGAAGGAGGAGTGACATGGAGGAGTGACATAGAGGAATGATGTGGAGGAGCGACATGGAGGAGTGACATGGAGGAGCGAAAAGTAGGAGTGAAATAGAGGAGTGACATGGAGGAGTGACATTTAGGAGTGACATGGATGATCGACATGGAGGAGTGACATAGAGGAGTGACATGGAGGAGTGACATTGAGGAGCAAGGAAGATTGACATAGAGGAGTGACATGTAGGAGCTTCATGGAGGAGTGACATGGAGGAGTGACATGTAGGAGTGACATGGAGGATCGACACGGAGGATAGACATGGAGGCTCAACATGGAGGAGTGACAGATGAGTGATGTGGAAGAGCGACATGGAGGAGTGACATGGAGGAGCGACATGGAGGAGTGAGATGGAGGAGTGACATGTTGGAGTGATATGTAGGAGTGACATGGAGGATTGACATGGAGGAGTTACATGGAGGATCGACATGGAGGAGTGACATGGAGGAGTGACATGGAGGAGCGACATGGAGGAGCGATATGGAGGAGCGAAATGGAGGAGTGACATGGAGGAGTGACATGAAGGAGGAGTGACATGGAGGAGTGACATAGAGGAGTGATGTGGAAGAGCGACATGGATGAGTAACAAGGAGGATCGACATGGAGGAGCGACATGGAGCAGTGACATGGAAGTGTGACATGGAGGAGCGACAGGGAGGATCGACATGTAGGAGTGACATGGAGGAACGACATGGAGGAGTGACATGGTGGATCAACATGGAGGAGTGACATGGAGTAGCTTCATGGAGGAGTGACATGGAGGAGTGACATGGAGGAGCGACAAGGAGGAGTGACATAGAGGAGTGATGTGGAGGAGTGACATGGAGGAATGACGAGGAGGAGCGACATGGAGGAGTGACAACGAGGAGGTACATTCTGGAGGGACATGGTGGAGCGACATTCTGGAGTAACATGTTGGATCTACATGGAATAATGACATTGAGGATCGACATGGAGGAGCGACATTGAGTAGCGACATGGAGGACTGACATGGAGGATCAACAAGGATTAGTGACATGGAGCAGTGACATGGAGGAGAGACATGGACGATCGACATGGAGGAGTCACATGGAAGATCGACATGGAGGAAAGACATGGAGGAGTGACATGTAGTATTGACATGGAGGAGTTACATAGAGGAGTGACATTGAAGGAAGGGAGGAGTGACATGGAGGAGGGACAAGGAGGAGTGACATTCTGGAGTTAAATTCTGGAGGGACATTTTGGAGTGACATTGAGGAGCGACATAGGAGGGACATGGAGGCGTAACATTCTGGAGTTAAATTCTGTAGTGACATTCTGGAGTGACATGGAGGAGCGACATTCTGGAGTGACATGGAAGAAAGACATGGAGGAGTGATATGGAGGAGCAAGGAGGAGCGACATGGGAGATAAACATGGAGGAGTGACTTGGAGGAGCGACATAGTAGAGTTAAATAGAGGAGCGACATTCTGGAGTAACATGTCGGATCTTCATAGAGGAATGACATGGAGGATCAACATGGAGGAGCGACATTCTGGAGTGAAATAGAGGAGCGAAATGGATGATCGACATGGAGGAGTGACAAGGAGGAGCGACATAGTAGAGTTAAATAGAGGAGCGACATTCTGGAGTAACATGTCGGATCTTCATAGAGGAATGACATGGAGGATCAACATGGAGGAGCGACATTGAGGATCGACATGGAGGAGCGACATTGAGTAGCGACATGGAGGACTGACATGGAGGATCAACAAGGATTAGTGACATGGAGGAGCGATATGGACGATCGACATGGAGGAGTCACATGGAAGATCGACATGGAGGAGCGACATTGAGTAGCGACATGGAGGACTGACATGGAGGATCAACAAGGATTAGTGACATGGAGCAGTGACATGGAGGAGCGATATGGACGATCGACATTGAGGAGTCACATGGAAGATCGACATGGAGGAGTGACATGCAGTATTGACATGGATTTACATAGAGGAGTGACATGGAAGGATGGGAGGAGTGACATGGAGGAGCGACATGGAGGAGCGAAATAGAGGATCGACATTGAGGAGCGACATGGAGGAGGGAAATGGAGGCGTAACATTCTGGAGGTAAATTCTGGAGTGATATTCTGGAGTGACATGGAGGAGTGACATTCTGAAGTGACATGGAAGAACGACATGGAGGAGTGACATGTAGGAGCAAGGAGGAGCGACATGGGGGATAAACATGGAGGAGTGACTAGGAGGAGCGACATTCTGGAGTGAAATAGAGGAGTGAAATGGATGATAGACATGGAGGAGTAACAAGGAGGAGCAACATAGTAGAGTTAAATAGAGGAGCTACATGAGGAGCAACATCACGGAGCGACTTGGAGGACTGACATGGAGGAATTACAATCTGGAGGAACATGGCGGAGCGACATTATGGAGTGACATGTAGGAGCGACATTCTGGAGTGACATGGAGGAGCGACATGGAAGATCGACATGGAGGAGTAACATGTAGGATCTACATGGAGGAGTGACATGGAGGATCGACATGGAGGAGTGACATGTAGGATTGACATGGACGAGTTACATGGAGGAATGACGTGGACGAGCAACATGGAGGATCGAAATGGAGGATCGACATGTTAGCAGTGACATGGAGGACTGATATGGAAGTGTGACATGGAGGAGTGACATGGAGGATCGACATGGAGGAGTCACATGGAGGAGCGACATGGTGGAGTGACATGGAGGAGTGACATGTAGGATTGACATGGAGGAGTTACATGGAGGAGTGACATGGAGGAGCGAAATAGAGGATCGATATGTAGGAGTGACATGGAGGAGGGACCTGGAGAAGTGACATTCTGGAGTGCAATGGAGGAGCGACATGGAGGAGGGACATGGAGGAGTAACAATCTGGAATTAAATTCTGGAGTGTAATTCTGGAATGACATGGAGGAGCGACATGGTGGAGTGACATGGAAGATCAACATTGAGTAGTGAAATGGAGGAGTGACATGGAAGAGTGACATGGAGGTGTGACATGGAGGAGGGAACTGGAGGAGTGACATGGAAGACATAGAAGTGACATGGAGGAGTGACTTGGAGGAGTGACATAAAGGGTTGACATGGAGGAATGACATGGAGGAGTGACATAGAGGAGTAACCTGGAGGAGTGACATGGAGGAGTGAGTTGGTGTAGCGACATGGAGAAGTGACATGGATGAGGAACATGGAGGAGTTAAACAGAGGAGTGACATGGAGGAGTGATATGGAGGAGTGACAAGTAGGATTGATATAGAGGAGTGACAAGGAGGGTTGAGTTTGTGTAGCGACATGGAGGAGTGACATGGAGTAGCGACATGGAGGAGTGACATCAAGGAGTGAGTTGGTGTAGCGACATGGAGGAGTGACATGGAATAGCGACATGGAGGAGTGACATGGAGGAGTGACATGGGTGGTTGATATGGAGGAGTGACATGGAGGAGTGACATAGAGGAGTGACGTGGTGGAGTAAAATGGAGGAGTGACATGGAGGAGTGAGTTGGTGTAGCGACATGAGGAGTAACATGGAATAGTGACATGGAGTAGTGACATGGAGGTGTGACATGGAGGAGTGACATAGAGGAGTGATGTGGAGGAGTGACATGGAGGAGTGACATGGAGGAGTGACATGGAGGAGTGACATAGAGGAGTGATGTGGAGGAGTGACATGGAGGAGTGACATGGTGGAGTGACATGGAGGAGTGATGTGGAGGAGTGATGTGGAGGAGTGAGTTGATGGAGCGACCTGGAGGAGTCACATGTAGTAGCGACATGGAGGAGTGACTTGGAGGAGTGATATAAAGGAGTGACATGGAGGAGTGACATGGAGGAGTAAAATGGAGTGACATAGAAGACATATAGAAGTGATATGGAGGAGTGACATGGAGGAGTGACAAGTAGGATTGATATGGAGGAGTGACAAGTAGGATTGATATGGAGGAGTGACATAGAGGAGTGACAAGGAGGCTTGAGTTTGTGTAGCGAGATGGAGGAGTGACATGGAAGACATATAGAAGTGACATGGAGGAGTGAAATGGAGGAGTGACATGAAGGATTGATATGGAGGAGTGACTTGGAGGAGTGACATAGAGGAGTGACCTGGAGGAGTGACATAGAGAAATGATGTGGAGGAGTGACATGGAGGAGTGACATGGAGGAGTGAGTTGGTAGAGCGACCTGGAGGAGTCACATGGAGTAGCGACATGGAGGAGTGACTTGGAGGAGTGATATAAAGGAGTGATATGGAGGAGTGACAGGGAGGAGTGAAATGGAGTGACATAGAAGACATATAGAAGTGACATGGAGGAGTGACATGGAGGAATGACATGGAGGAGTGACAAGTAGGATTGATATGGAGGAGTGACAAGGAGGCTTGAGTTTGTGTAGCGAGATGTAGGAGTGACATGGAAGACATATAGAAGTGAAATGGAGTAGCGACATGGAGGAGTGACATGGAGGTGTGACATGAAGGAGGGACCTGGAGGAGTGACATGGAAGACATAGAAGTGACATGGAGGAGTGATGTGGAGGAGTGACATGGAGCAGTGACATGGAGGAATGAGTTGGTGGAGCGACCTGGAGGAGTCACATGTAGTAGCGACATGGAGGATTGACTTGGAGGAGTGATATAAAGGAGTGACATGGAGGAGTGACATGGAGGAATAAAATGGAGTGACATAGAAGACATATAGAAGTGACATGGAGGAGTAAGTTGGTGTAGCGACATGGAGGAGTGACATGGAAGACATATAGAAGTGACATGGAGGAGTGACATGGAGAATTGACAGGGCGGATCAGCAAGGAGGATTGATATGGTGGAGTGACAAGGAGGCTTGAGTTTGTGTAGCGAGATGTAGGAGTGACATGGAAGACATATAGAAGTGAAATGGAGTAGCGACATGGAGGAGTGTGAAGGAGGAGTGAGTTGGTGTAGCGACATGGAGGAGTGACATGGAAGACATATAGAAGTGACATGGAGGAGTGACATGGAGAATTGACAGGGCGGATCAGCAAGGAGGATTGATATGGTGGAGTGACATGGAAGAAGGACATGGAGGAGTGACATGGAAGACATATAGAAGTTACATTAGGAATGACTTGGAGGAGTGACATAAAGGAGTAACATGGAGGAATGACATGGATGAGTGACATGGAGGAGTGACAAGAAAGATTGAGTTGGTGTAGCGACATGGAGGAGTGACAGGGAGTAGTGACATTAAGGAGTGACATGAGGAGTGAGTTGGTGTAGCGACATGGAGTAGTGAAATGGAGTAGCGACATGGAGGAGTGACATGGAAGACATAGAAGTGACATGGAGGAGTGATGTGGAGGAGTGACATGGAGGAGTGACATGGAGAAGTGACAGGTTTGATCAGGAAGGAGGGTTGATATGGTGGAGTGATATGGCGGAGGGACATTGAGGAGTGAGTTGGTGTAGCGACATGGAGGAGTGACATGGAGGAGTGACATAGAGTGTTGATGTGGAGGAGAGACATGGAGGAGTGACATGGAGAAGTGACAGGTTTGATCAGGAAGGAGGGTTGATATGGTGGAGTGATATGGCGGAGGGACATTGAGGAGTGAGTTGGTGTAGCGACATGGAGGAGTGACATGGAGTAGCGACATGGAGGAGTGACATGAGGAGTGAGTTCGTGTAGCGACATGGAGTAGTGAAATGGAGTAGCGACATGGAGGAGTGACATGGAGGTGTGACATGAAGGAGGGACCTGGAGGAGTGACATGGAAGACATAGAAGTGACATGGAGGAGTGATGTGGAGGAGTGACATGGAGCAGTGACATGGAGGAATGAGTTGGTGGAGCGACCTGGAGGAGTCACATGTAGTAGCGACATGGAGGATTGACTTGGAGGAGTGATATAAAGGAGTGACATGGAGGAGTGACATGGAGGAATAAAATGGAGTGACATAGAAGACATATAGAAGTGACATGGAGGAGTAAGTTGGTGTAGCGACATGGAGGAGTGACATGGAAGACATATAGAAGTGACATGGAGGAGTGACATGGAGAATTGACAGGGCGGATCAGCAAGGAGGATTGATATGGTGGAGTGACATGGAGGAAGGACATGGAGGAGTGACATGGAAGACATATAGAAGTGACATGGAGGAATGACTTGGAGGAGTGACATAAAGGAGTAACATGGAGGAATGACATGGATGAGTGACATGGAGGAGTGTCAAGGGAGATTGAGTTGGTGTAGCGACATGGAGGAGTGACATGAGGAGTGAGTTGGTGTAGCGACATGGAGTAGTGAAATGGAGTAGCGACATGGAGGAGTGACATGGAGGTGTGACATGGAGGAGGGACCTGGAGGAGTGACATGGAGGAGCAACATGGAGGAGTTATATGGAAGACATATAGAAGTGACATGGAGGAGTGATATGGAGTAGTGACATGGAGGAGTGACATGGATGAGTGAGTTGGTGTAGCGACATGGAGGAGTGACATGAAATAGCGACATGGAGGAGTGACATGGAGTAGCGACATGGAGGAATGACATGAGGAGTGAGTTGGTGTAGCGACATGGAGTAGTGAAATGGAGTAGCGACATGGAGGAGTGAAATGAGGAGTATTGATATGGAGGAGTGACAAGGAGGCTTGAGTTTGTGTAGCGAGATATAGGAGTGACATGGAAGACATATAGAAGTGAAATGGAGTAGCGACATGGAGGAGTGTGAAGGAGGAGTGAGTTGGTGTAGCGACATGGAGGAGTGACATGGAAGACATATAGAAGTGACATGGAGGAGTGACATGGAGAATTGACAGGGCGGATCAGCAAGGAGGATTGATATGGTGGAGTGACATGGAAGAAGGACATGGAGGAGTGACATGGAAGACATATAGAAGTTACATTAGGAATGACTTGGAGGAGTGACATAAAGGAGTAACATGGAGGAATGACATGGATGAGTGACATGGAGGAGTGACAAGAAAGATTGAGTTGGTGTAGCGACATGGAGGAGTGACAGGGAGTAGTGACATTAAGGAGTGACATGAGGAGTGAGTTGGTGTAGCGACATGGAGTAGTGAAATGGAGTAGCGACATGGAGGAGTGACATGGAGGTGTGACATGAAGGAGGGACCTGGAGGAGTGACATGGAAGACATAGAAGTGACATGGAGGAGTGATGTGGAGGAGTGACATGGAGGAGTGACATGGAGGAGTGACATGGAGGAGTGATGTGGAGGAGTGACATGGAGGAGTGACATGGAGAAGTGACAGGTTTGATCAGGAAGGAGGGTTGATATGGTGGAGTGATATGGCGGAGGGACATTGAGGAGTGAGTTGGTGTAGCGACATGGAGGAGTGACATGGGGGAGTGACATAGAGTGTTGATGTGGAGGAGAGACATGGAGGAGTGACATGGAGAAGTGACAGGTTTGATCAGGAAGGAGGGTTGATATGGTGGAGTGATATGGCGGAGGGACATTGAGCAGTGAGTTGGTGTAGCGACATGGAGGAGTGACATGGAGTAGCGACATGGAGGAGTGACATGAGGAGTGAGTTCGTGTAGCGACATGGAGTAGTGAAATGGAGTAGCGACATGGAGGAGTAAAATGGAGTGACATAGAAGACATATAGAAGTGACATGGAGGAGTGACATGGAGGAGTGACAAGTAGGATTGATATGGAGGAGTGACATAGAGGAGTGACAAGGAGGCTTGAGTTTGTGTATCGAGATGGAGGAGTGACATGGAATAGCGACATGGAGGAGTGACATGGTGGAGTGACATGGAGGAGTGACATAGAGGATTGATGTGGAGGAGAGACATGGAGGAGTGACATAGAGTGTTGATGTGGAGGAGAGACATGGAGAAGTGACAGGTTTGATCAGGAAGGAGGGTTGATATGGTAGAGTGACATGGCGGAGGGACATTGAGGAGTGAGTTGGTGTAGCGACATGGAGGAGTGACATGGAGGAGTGACATGGATGAGTGACTTGGAGGGTTGATATAAAAGAGTGACATGGAGGAGTGACATGGAGGAGTGAAATGGAGTGACATAGAAGACATATAGAAGTGACATGGCTGAGTGACATGGAGGAGTGACAAGGAGGTTTGAGTTGGTGTAGCGACATGGCGGAGTGACATGGAGTAGTGACATGGAGGAGTGACGTAGAGGAGTGACATGGTGGAGTGAAATGGATGAGTGACATGGAAGAGTGAGTTGGTGTAGCAACATGGAGGAGTGACATGGAATAGCGACATGGAGGAGTGACATGGAGGAGTGACATAGAGGATTGATGTGGAGGAGAGACATGGAGGAGTGACATAGAGTGTTGATGTGGAGGAGAGACATGGAGGAGTGACATGGAGAAGTGACAGGTTTGATCAGGAAGGAGGGTTGATATGGTGGAGTGACATGATGGAGGGACATGGTGGACTGAGTTGGTGTAGTGACATAAGGAGTGACATGGAATAGCGACATGGAGAAGTGACATGGTGGTGTGACATGGAGTAGTGAAATAGAGGAGCAACATGGAGGAGTGACTTGGAGGAGTGACATGGAGCAGTGACATGGAGAAGTGACAGAGCGAATCAGCAAAGAGGATTGATAAGGTGGAGTGACATGGCGGAGGGACATGGATGAATGACATGGAGGTGTGACATGGAGGAGCAACATGGAGGAGTTAAACAGAGGAGTGACATGGAGGAGTGATATGGAGGAGTGACAAGTAGGGTTGATATGGAGGAGTGACATAGAGGAGTGACAAGGAGGTTTGAGTTTGTGTAGCGACATGGAGGAGTGACATGGAGTAGCGACATGGAGGAGTGACATCAAGGAGTGAGTTGGTGTAGCAACATGGAGGAGTGACATGGAATAGCGACATGGAGGAGTTACATGGAGGAGTGACATGGAGGGTTGATATGGAGGAGTGACATGGAGGAGTGACATAGAGGAGTGACGTGGTGGAGTGACATGGAGGAGTGAGTTGGTGTAGCGACATGGAGGAGTGACATGGAGGAGTGACATGGATGAGTGAGTTGGTGGAGTGACATGGAGGAGTGACATGGAGTAGTGCCATGGAGGAGTGACGTAGAGGAGTTACATGGTGGAGTGAAATGGAGGAGTGAGTTGGTGTAGCGACATGGAGGAGTGACATGGAGGAGTGACATGGATGAGTGAGTTGGTGGATTGACATGGAGGAGTGACATGGAGGATTGACATGGAGGAGTGACAAGTAGGTTTGATATGGAGGAGTGACATAGAGGAGTGACAAGTAGGGTTGAGTTTGTGTAGCGAGATGGAGGAGTGACATGGAAGACATATAGAAGTGACATGGAGGAGTGAAATGGAGGAGTGACATGAAGGATTGATAAGGAGGAGTGACTTGGAGGAGTGACATAGAGGAGTGACATGGAGGAGTGAGTTGGTGGAGCGACCTGGAGGAGTCACATGGAGTAGCGACATGGAGGAGTGACATGGAAGACATATAGAAGTGACATGGAGGAGTGACATGAAGGTTTTATATGGATGACTGACTTGGAGGAGTGACATAGAGGAGTGACCTGGAGGAGTGACATGGAGGAGTGACATGGAGGAGTTAGTTGGTGGAGCGACATGGAGGAGTCACATGGAGTAGCGAAATGGAGGAGTGACTTGGAGGAGTGACATTAAAGAGTGTAAAGGAGGATTGAGTTGGTGTAGTGACATGGAGGAGTGACATGGAATAGCGACATGGAGGAGTGACATGGAGGAGTGACGTGGTGGAGTGAAATGGAGGAGTGACATGTAGAAGTGAGTTGGTATAGCGACATGAGGAGTGACATGGAATAGTGACATGGAGGAGTGACATGGAGGTGTGAGTTGGTGTAGCGACATGGAGTAGTGAAATGGAGTAGCGACATGGAGGAGTGACATGGAGGTGTGACATGGAGGAGGGATCTGGAGGAGTGACATGGAAGACATAGAAGTGACATGGAGGAGTGACTTGGAGGAGTGACATAAAGGAGTGACATGGAGGAATGACATGGAGGAGTGACATAGAGGAGTAACATGGAGGAGTGACATGGATGAGTGAGTTGGTGTAGCGACATGGAGAAGTGACATGGATGAGGAACATGGAGGAGTTAAACAGAGGAGTGACATGGAGGAGTGATATGGAGGAGTGACAAGTAGGGTTGATATGGAGGAGTGACATAGAGGAGTGACAAGAAGGATTGAGTTTGTGTAGCGACATGGAGGAGTGACATGGAGTAGCGACATGGAGGAGTGACATCAAGGAGTGAGTTGGTGTAGCGACATGGAGGAGTGACATGGAGGAGTGACATGGAGGGTTGATATGGAGGAGTGACATGGAGGAGTGACATAGAGGAGTGACGTGGTGGAGTGAAATGGAGGAGTGACATGGGGGAGTGAGGTGGTGTAGCGACATGGAGGAGTGACATGGAGGAGTGACATGGATGAGTGACTTGGAGGATTGATATAAAGGAGTGACATGGAGAAGTGAAATGGAGTGACATAGAAGACATATAGAAGTGACATGGCTGAGTGACATGGAGGAGTGACAAGGAGGTTTGAGTTGGTGTAGCGACATGGCGGAGTGACATGGAGTAGTGACATGGAGGAGTGACGTAGAGGAGTGACGTGGTGGAGTGAAATGGAGGAGTGACATGGAGGAGTGAGTTGGTGTAGCGACATGGAGGAGTGACATGGAGGAGTGACATGGATGAGTGACTTGGAGGATTGATATAAAGGAGTGACATGGAGGAGTGACATGGAGGAGTGACATGGAGGAGAGACATGGAGGAGTGACATGGAGAAGTGAAGGGTTTGATCAGGAAGGAGGGTTGATATGGTGGAGTGACATGGAATAGCGACATGGAGGAGTGACATGGAGGAGTGACATGGAGGAGTGACATAGAGGATTGATGTGTAGGAGAGACATGGAGGAGTGACATAGAGTGTTGATGTGGAGGAGAGACATGGAGGAGTGACATGGAGAAGTGACAGGTTTGATCAGGAAGGAGGGTTGATATGGTGGAGTGACATGGCGGAGGGATATGGAGGAGTGAGTTGGTGTAGCGACATAAGGAGTGACATGGAATAGCAACATGGAGAAGTGACATGGAGGTGTGACATGGAGGAGTGAAATAGAGGAGCAACATGGAGGAGTGACTTGGAGGAGTGACATGGAGGAGTGACATGGAGAAGTGACAGAGCGAATCAGCAAAGAGGATTGATAAGGTGGAGTGACATGGCGGAGGGACATGGATGAGTGACTTGGAGGTATGACATGGAGGAGCAACATGGAGGAGTTAAACAGAGGAGTGACATGGAGGAGTGATATGGAGGAGTGACAAGTAGGGTTGATATGGAGGAGTGACATAGAGGAGTGACAAGGAGGTTTGAGTTTGTGTTGCGACATGGAGGAGTGACATGGAGTAGCGACATAGAGGAGTGACATCAAGGAGTGAGTTGGTGTAGCGACATGGAGGAGTGACATGGATGGTTGATATGGAGGAGTGACATGGAGGAGTGACATAGAGTGTTGATGTGGAGGAGAGACATGGAGGAGTGACATGGAGAAATGGCAGGTTTGATCAGGAAGGAGGGTTGATATGGTGGAGTGACATGGCGGAGGGACATGGAGGAGAGAGTTGGTGTAGCGACACAAGGAGTGACATGGAATAGCGACATGGAGAAGTGACAGGGTTGATCAGGAAGGAGGATTGATATGGTGGAGTGACATGGTGGAGGGACATGGATGAGTGACATGGAGGAGTGACATGGAGGAGCAACATGGAGGAGTTATATGGAAGACAAATAGAAGTGACATGGAGGAGTGATATGGAGTAGTGACATGGAGGAGTGACATGGAAGAGTGAGTTGGTGTAGCGACATGGAGGAGTGACATGGAGGAGTGACATAGAGGTTTGACGTGGAGGAGAGACATGGAGGAGTGACATGGAGTAGTGACATGTAGGAGTGACATGAGGAGTGATGTAGAGGAGTGACATGGTGGAGTGAAATGGAGGAGTGACATGGAAGAGTGAGTTGGTGTAGCGACATGGAGGAGTGACATGAAATAGCGACATGGAGGAGTGACATGGAGGAGTGACATGGAGGAGTGACATTAAAGATTGATGTGGAGGAGAGACATGGTTGAGTGACATAGATTGTTGATGTGGAGGAGAGACATGGAGGAGTGACATGGAGAAGTGACAGGTTTGATCAGGAAGGAGGGTTGATATGGTGGAGTGACATGGCGGAGGGACATGGAGGAGTGAGTTGGTGTAGCGACATGGAGGAGTGACATGGAAGACATATAGAAGTGACATGGAGGAGTGACATGGAGAAGTGACAGGGCGGATCAGCAAGGAGGATTGATATGGTGGAGTGACATGGAGGAAGGACATGGAGGAGTGACATGGAAGACATATAGAAGTGACATGGAGGAATGACTTGGAGGAGTGACATAAAGGAGTAACATGGAGGAAATACATGGATGAGGGACTTTGAGGAGTGACAAGGGTGGTTGATATGGAGGAGTGACATGGAGGAGTGGCATAGAGGAGTGAAGTGGTGGAGTGACATAGAGGAGTGACATGGAGGAGTGAGTTGGAGGAGTGACATGGAGGAGTGAGTTGGTGGAGCGACCTGGAGGAGTCACATGGAGTAGCGACATGGAGGAGTGACTTGGAGGAGTGATATAAAGGAGTGATATGGAGGAGTGAAATGGAGGAGTGAAATGGAGTGACATAGAAGACATATAGAAGTGACATGGAGGAGTGACATGGAGGAATGACATGGAGGAGTGACAAGTAGGATTGATATGGAGGAGTTACATAGAGGAGTGACAAGGAGGCTTGAGTTTGTGTAGCGAGATGGAGGAGGGACATGGAAGACATATAGAAGTGACATGGAGTAGCGACATGGAGGAGTGACATGGAGGAGTAAGTTGGTGTAGCGACATGGAGGAGTGACATGGAAGACATATAGAAGTGACATGGAGGAGTGACATGGAGAATTGACAGGGCGGATCAGCAAGGAGGATTGATGGAGGAACATGGAGGAAGGACATGGAGGAGTGACATGGAAGACATATAGAAGTGACATGGAGGAATGACTTGGAGGAGTGACATAAAGGAGTAACATGGAGGAATGACATGGATGAGTGACATGGAGGAGTGTCAAGGAAGATTGAGTTGGTGTAGCGACATGGAGGAGTGACATGGAGTAGCGACATGGAGGAGTGACATGAGGAGTGAGTTGGTGTAGCGACATGGAGTAGTGAAATGGAGTAGCGACATGGAGGAGTGACATGGAGGTGTGACATGGAGGAGGGACCTGGAGGAGTGACATGGAGGAGCAACATGGAGGAGTTATATGGAAGACATATAGAAGTGACATGGAGGAGTGATATGGAGTAGTGACATGGAGGAGTGACATGGATGAGTGAGTTGGTGTAGCGACATGGAGGAGTGACATGAAATAGCGACATGGAGGAGTGACATGGAGTAGCGACATGGAGGAGTGACATGAGGAGTGAGTTGGTGTAGCGACATGGAGTAGTGAAATGGAGTAGCGACATGGAGGAGTGAAATGGAGGAGTGACATGGATGAGTGACATGGAGGAGTGACATGGAGGAGTGACATGGAGGAGTGACATGGAGGAGAGACATGGAGGAGTGACATGGAGAAGTGAAGGGTTTGATCAGGAAGGAGGGTTGATATGGTGGAGTGACATGGAATAGCGACATGGAGGAGTGACATGGAGGAGTGACATAGAGGATTGATGTGGAGGAGAGACATGGAGGAGTGACATAGAGTGTTGATGTGGAGGAGAGACATGGAGGAGTGACATGGAGAAGTGACAGGTTTGATCAGGAAGGAGGGTTGATATGGTGGAGTGAAATGGCGGAGGGATATGGAGGAGTGAGTTGGTGTAGCGACATAAGGAGTGACATGGAATAGCGACATGGAGAAGTGACATGGAGGTGTGACATGGAGGAGTGAAATAGAGGAGCAACATGGAGGAGTGACTTGGAGGAGTGACATGGAGGAGTGACATGGAGAAGTGACAGAGCGAATCAGCAAAGAGGATTGATAAGGTGGAGTGACATGGCGGAGGGACATGGATGAGTGACTTGGAGGTATGACATGGAGGAGCAACATGGAGGAGTTAAACAGAGGAGTGACATGGAGGAGTGATATGGAGGAGTGACAAGTAGGGTTGATATGGAGGAGTGACATAGAGGAGTGACAAGGAGGTTTGAGTTTGTGTTGCGACATGGAGGAGTGACATGGAGTAGCGACATAGAGGAGTGACATCAAGGAGTGAGTTGGTGTAGCGACATGGAGGAGTGACATGGATGGTTGATATGGAGGAGTGACATGGAGGAGTGACATAGAGTGTTGATGTGGAGGAGAGACATGGAGGAGTGACATGGAGAAATGGCAGGTTTGATCAGGAAGGAGGGTTGATATGGTGGAGTGACATGGCGGAGGGACATGGAGGAGAGAGTTGGTGTAGCGACACAAGGAGTGACATGGAATAGCGACATGGAGAAGTGACAGGGTTGATCAGGAAGGAGGATTGATATGGTGGAGTGACATGGTGGAGGGACATGGATGAGTGACATGGAGGAGTGACATGGAGGAGCAACATGGAGGAGTTATATGGAAGACAAATAGAAGTGACATGGAGGAGTGATATGGAGTAGTGACATGGAGGAGTGACATGGAAGAGTGAGTTGGTGTAGCGACATGGAGGAGTGACATGGAGGAGTGACATAGAGGTTTGACGTGGAGGAGAGACATGGAGGAGTGACATGGAGTAGTGACATGTAGGAGTGACATGAGGAGTGATGTAGAGGAGTGACATGGTGGAGTGAAATGGAGGAGTGACATGGAAGAGTGAGTTGGTGTAGCGACATGGAGGAGTGACATGAAATAGCGACATGGAGGAGTGACATGGAGGAGTGACATGGAGGAGTGACATTAAAGATTGATGTGGAGGAGAGACATGGTTGAGTGACATAGATTGTTGATGTGGAGGAGAGACATGGAGGAGTGACATGGAGAAGTGACAGGTTTGATCAGGAAGGAGGGTTGATATGGTGGAGTGACATGGCGGAGGGACATGGAGGAGTGAGTTGGTGTAGCGACATGGAGGAGTGACATGGAAGACATATAGAAGTGACATGGAGGAGTGACATGGAGAAGTGACAGGGCGGATCAGCAAGGAGGATTGATATGGTGGAGTGACATGGAGGAAGGACATGGAGGAGTGACATGGAAGACATATAGAAGTGACATGGAGGAATGACTTGGAGGAGTGACATAAAGGAGTAACATGGAGGAAATACATGGATGAGGGACTTTGAGGAGTGACAAGGAAGATTGAGTTGGTGTAGCGACATGGAGGAGTGACATGAAGTAGCGACATGGAGGAGTGACATGAGGAGTGAGTTGGTGTAGCGACATGGAGTAGTGAAATGGAGTAGCGACATGGAGGAGTGACATGGAGGTGTCACATGGAGGAGGGACCTGGAGGAGTGACATGGAGGAGCAACATGGAGGAGTTATATGGAAGACATATAGAAGTGACATGGAGGAGTGATATGGAGTAGTGACATGGAGGAGTGACATGGATGAGTGAGTTGGTGTAGCGACATGGAGGAGTGACATGAAATAGCGACATGGAGGAGTGACATGGAGTAGCGACATGGAGGAGTGAAATGAGGAGTGATGTAGAGGAGTGACGTGGTGGAGTGAAATGGAGGAGTGACATGGAAGAGTGACATGGAGGTGTGACATGGAGGAGGGAACTGAAGGAGTGACATGGAAGACATAGAAGTGACATGGAGGAGTGACTTGGAGGAGTGACATAAAGGATTGACATGGAGGAATGACATGGAGGAGTGACATAGAGGAGTAACCTGGAGGAGTGACATGGAGGAGTGAGTTGGTGTAGCGACATGGAGAAGTGACATGAATGAGGAACATGGAGGAGTTAAACAGAGGAGTGACATGGAGGAGTGATATGGAGGAGTGACAAGTAGGATTGATATAGAGGAGTGACAAGGAGGGTTGAGTTTGTGTAGCGACATGGAGGAGTGACATGGAGTAGCGACATGGAGGAGTGACATCAAGGAGTGAGTTGGTGTAGCGACATGGAGGAGTGACATGGAATAGCGACATGGAGGAGTGACATGGAGGAGTGACATGGGTGGTTGATATGGAGGAGTGACATGGAGGAGTGGCATAGAGGAGTGAAGTGGTGGAGTGACATAGAGGAGTGACATGGAGGAGTGATTTGGAGGAGTGACATGGAGGAGTGAGTTGGTGGAGCGACCTGGAGGAGTCACATGGAGTAGCGACATGGAGGAGTGACTTGGAGGAGTGATATAAAGGAGTGATATGGAGGAGTGAAATGGAGGAGTGAAATGGAGTGACATAGAAGACATATAGAAGTGACATGGAGGAGTGACATGGAGGAATGACATGGAGGAGTGACAAGTAGGATTGATATGGAGGAGTTACATAGAGGAGTGACAAGGAGGCTTGAGTTTGTGTAGCGAGATGGAGGAGGGACATGGAAGACATATAGAAGTGACATGGAGTAGCGACATGGAGGAGTGACATGGAGGAGTAAGTTGGTGTAGCGACATGGAGGAGTGACATGGAAGACATATAGAAGTGACATGGAGGAGTGACATGGAGAATTGACAGGGCGGATCAGCAAGGAGGATTGATGGAGGAACATGGAGGAAGGACATGGAGGAGTGACATGGAAGACATATAGAAGTGACATGGAGGAATGACTTGGAGGAGTGACATAAAGGAGTAACATGGAGGAATGACATGGATGAGTGACATGGAGGAGTGTCAAGGAAGATTGAGTTGGTGTAGCGACATGGAGGAGTGACATGGAGTAGCGACATGGAGGAGTGACATGAGGAGTGAGTTGGTGTAGCGACATGGAGTAGTGAAATGGAGTAGCGACATGGAGGAGTGACATGGAGGTGTGACATGGAGGAGGGACCTGGAGGAGTGACATGGAGGAGCAACATGGAGGAGTTATATGGAAGACATATAGAAGTGACATGGAGGAGTGATATGGAGTAGTGACATGGAGGAGTGACATGGATGAGTGAGTTGGTGTAGCGACATGGAGGAGTGACATGAAATAGCGACATGGAGGAGTGACATGGAGTAGCGACATGGAGGAGTGACATGAGGAGTGAGTTGGTGTAGCGACATGGAGTAGTGAAATGGAGTAGCGACATGGAGGAGTGAAATGGAGGAGTGACATGGATGAGTGACATGGAGGAGTGACATGGAGGAGTGACATGGAGGAGTGACATGGAGGAGAGACATGGAGGAGTGACATGGAGAAGTGAAGGGTTTGATCAGGAAGGAGGGTTGATATGGTGGAGTGACATGGAATAGCGACATGGAGGAGTGACATGGAGGAGTGACATAGAGGATTGATGTGGAGGAGAGACATGGAGGAGTGACATAGAGTGTTGATGTGGAGGAGAGACATGGAGGAGTGACATGGAGAAGTGACAGGTTTGATCAGGAAGGAGGGTTGATATGGTGGAGTGAAATGGCGGAGGGATATGGAGGAGTGAGTTGGTGTAGCGACATAAGGAGTGACATGGAATAGCGACATGGAGAAGTGACATGGAGGTGTGACATGGAGGAGTGAAATAGAGGAGCAACATGGAGGAGTGACTTGGAGGAGTGACATGGAGGAGTGACATGGAGAAGTGACAGAGCGAATCAGCAAAGAGGATTGATAAGGTGGAGTGACATGGCGGAGGGACATGGATGAGTGACTTGGAGGTATGACATGGAGGAGCAACATGGAGGAGTTAAACAGAGGAGTGACATGGAGGAGTGATATGGAGGAGTGACAAGTAGGGTTGATATGGAGGAGTGACATAGAGGAGTGACAAGGAGGTTTGAGTTTGTGTTGCGACATGGAGGAGTGACATGGAGTAGCGACATAGAGGAGTGACATCAAGGAGTGAGTTGGTGTAGCGACATGGAGGAGTGACATGGATGGTTGATATGGAGGAGTGACATGGAGGAGTGACATAGAGTGTTGATGTGGAGGAGAGACATGGAGGAGTGACATGGAGAAATGGCAGGTTTGATCAGGAAGGAGGGTTGATATGGTGGAGTGACATGGCGGAGGGACATGGAGGAGAGAGTTGGTGTAGCGACATAAGGAGTGACATGGAATAGCGACATGGAGAAGTGACAGTGTTGATCAGGAAGGAGGATTGATATGGTGGAGTGACATGGTGGAGGGACATGGATGAGTGACATGGAGGAGTGACATGGAGGAGCAACATGGAGGAGTTATATGGAAGACAAATAGAAGTGACATGGAGGAGTGATATGGAGTAGTGACATGGAGGAGTGACATGGAAGAGTGAGTTGGTGTAGCGACATGGAGGAGTGACATGGAGGAGTGACCTAGAGGTTTGACGTGGAGGAGAGACATGGAGGAGTGACATGGAGTAGTGACATGTAGGAGTGACATGAGGAGTGATGTAGAGGAGTGACATGGTGGAGTGAAATGGAGGAGTGACATGGAAGAGTGAGTTGGTGTAGCGACATGGAGGAGTGACATGAAATAGCGACATGGAGGAGTGACATGGAGGAGTGACATTAAAGATTGATGTGGAGGAGAGACATGGTTGAGTGACATAGAGTGTTGATGTGGAGGAGAGACATGGAGGAGTGACATGGAGAAGTGACAGGTTTGATCAGGAAGGAGGGTTGATATGGTGGAGTGACATGGCGGAGGGACATGGAGGAGTGAGTTGGTGTAGCGACATGGAGGAGTGACATGGAAGACATATAGAAGTGACATGGAGGAGTGACATGGAGAAGTGACAGGGCGGATCAGCAAGGAGGATTGATATGGTGGAGTGACATGGAGGAAGGACATGGAGGAGTGACATGGAAGACATATAGAAGTGACATGGAGGAATGACTTGGAGGAGTGACATAAAGGAGTAACATGGAGGAAATACATGGATGAGGGACTTTGAGGAGTGACAAGGAAGATTGAGTTGGTGTAGCGACATGGAGGAGTGACATGGAGTAGCGACATGGAGGAGTGACATGAGGAGTGAGTTGGTGTAGCGACATGGAGTAGTGAAATGGAGTAGCGACATGGAGGAGTGACATGGAGGTGTCACATGGAGGAGGGACCTGGAGGAGTGACATGGAGGAGCAACATGGAGGAGTTATATGGAAGACATATAGAAGTGACATGGAGGAGTGATATGGAGTAGTGACATGGAGGAGTGACATGGATGAGTGAGTTGGTGTAGCGACATGGAGGAGTGACATGAAATAGCGACATGGAGGAGTGACATGGAGTAGCGACATGGAGGAGTGAAATGACGAGTGACGTAGAGGAGTGACGTGGTGGAGTGAAATGGAGGAGTGACATGGGAGAGTGACATGGAGGTGTGACATGGAGGAGGGAACTGAAGGAGTGACATGGAAGACATAGAAGTGACATGGAGGAGTGACTTGGAGGAGTGACATAAAGGATTGACATGGAGGAATGACATGGAGGAGTGACATAGAGGAGTAACCTGGAGGAGTGACATGGAGGAGTGCGTTGGTGTAGCGACTTGGAGAAGTGACATGGATGAGGAACATGGAGGAGTTAAACAGAGGAGTGACATGGAGGAGTGATATGGAGGAGTGACAAGTAGGATTGATATAGAGGAGTGACAAGGAGGGTTGAGTTTGTGTAGCGACATGGAGGAGTGACATGGAGTAGCGACATGGAGGAGTGACATCAAGGAGTGAGTTGGTGTAGCGACATGGAGGAGTGACATGGAATAGCGACATGGAGGAGTGACATGGAGGAGTGACATGGGTGGTTGATATGGAGGAGTGACATGGAGGAGTGGCATAGAGGAGTGAAGTGGTGGAGTGACATAGAGGAGTGACATGGAGGAGTGAGTTGGAGGAGTGACATGGAGGAGTGAGTTGGTGGAGCGACCTGGAGGAGTCACATGGAGTAGCGACATGGAGGAGTGACTTGGAGGAGTGATATAAAGGAGTGATATGGAGGAGTGAAATGGAGGAGTGAAATGGAGTGACATAGAAGACATATAGAAGTGACATGGAGGAGTGACATGGAGGAATGACATGGAGGAGTGACAAGTAGGATTGATATGGAGGAGTTACATAGAGGAGTGACAAGGAGGCTTGAGTTTGTGTAGCGAGATGGAGGAGGGACATGGAAGACATATAGAAGTGACATGGAGTAGCGACATGGAGGAGTGACATGGAGGAGTAAGTTGGTGTAGCGACATGGAGGAGTGACATGGAAGACATATAGAAGTGACATGGAGGAGTGACATGGAGAATTGACAGGGCGGATCAGCAAGGAGGATTGATATGGTGGAGTGACATGGAGGAAGGACATGGAGGAGTGACATGGAAGACATATAGAAGTGACATGGAGGAATGACTTGGAGGAGTGACATAAAGGAGTAACATGGAGGAATGACATGGATGAGTGACATGGAGGAGTGTCAAGGAAGATTGAGTTGGTGTAGCGACATGGAGGAGTGACATGGAGTAGCGACATGGAGGAGTGACATGAGGAGTGAGTTGGTGTAGCGACATGGAGTAGTGAAATGGAGTAGCGACATGGAGGAGTGACATGGAGGTGTGACATGGAGGAGGGACCTGGAGAAGTGACATGGAGGAGCAACATGGAGGAGTTATATGGAAGACATATAGAAGTGACATGGAGGAGTGATATGGAGTAGTGACATGGAGGAGTGACATGGATGAGTGAGTTGGTGTAGCGACATGGAGGAGTGACATGAAATAGCGACATGGAGGAGTGACATGGAGTAGCGACATGGAGGAGTGACATGAGGAGTGAGTTGGTGTAGCGACATGGAGTAGTGAAATGGAGTAGCGACATGGAGGAGTGAAATGAGGAGTGACATGTGAGACATAGAAGTGACATGGAGGAGTGACTTGGAGGAGTGACATAAAGGGTTGACATGGAGGAATGACATGGAGGAGTGACATAGAGGAGTAACCTGGAGGAGTGACATGGAGGAGTGAGTTGGTGTAGCGACATGGAGAAGTGACATGGATGAGGAACATGGAGGAGTTAAACAGAGGAGTGACATGGAGGAGTGATATGGAGGAGTGACAAGTAGGATTGATATAGAGGAGTGACAAGGAGGGTTGAGTTTGTGTAGCGACATGGAGGAGTGACATGGAGTAGCGACATGGAGGAGTGACATCAAGGAGTGAGTTGGTGTAGCGACATGGAGGAGTGACATGGAACAGCGACATGGAGGAGTGACATGGAGGAGTGACATGGGTGGTTGATATGGAGGAGTGACATGGAGGAGTGACATAGAGGAGTGACGTGGTGGAGTGAAATGGAGGAGTGACATTGAGGAGTGAGTTGGTGTAGCGACATGAGGAGTAACATGGAATAGTGACATGGAGTAGTGACATGGAGGTGGGACATGGAGGAATGACATAGAGGAGTGATGTGGAGGAGTGACATGGAGGAGTGACATGGAGGAGTGACATGGAGGAGTGACATGGAGGAGTGACATAGAGGAGTGATGTGGAGGAGTGACATGGAGGAGTGACATGGAGGAGTGACATGGAGGAGTGATGTGGAGGAGTGATGTGGAGGAGTGAGTTGATGGAGCGACCTGGAGGAGTCACATGTAGTAGCGACATGGAGGAGTGACTTGGAGGAGTGATATAAAGGAGTGACATGGAGGAGTGACATGGAGGAGTAAAATGGAGTGACATAGAAGACATATAGAAGTGATATGGAGGAGTGACATGGAGGAGTGACAAGTAGGATTGATATGGAGGAGTGACATAGAGGAGTGACAAGGAGGCTTGAGTTTGTGTAGCGAGATGGAGGAGTGACATGGAAGACATATAGAAGTGACATGGAGGAGTGAAATGGAGGAGTGACATGAAGGATTGATATGGAGGAGTGACTTGGAGGAGTGACATAGAGGAGTGACCTGGAGGAGTGACATAGAGAAATGATGTGGAGGAGTGACATGGAGGAGTGAGTTGGTGGAGCGACCTGGAGGAGTCACATGGAGTAGCGACATGGAGGAGTGACTTGGAGGAGTGATATAAAGGAGTGATATGGAGGAGTGACAGGGAGGAGTGAAATGGAGTTACATAGAAGACATATAGAAGTGACATGGAGGAGTGACATGGAGGAATGACATGGAGGAGTGACAAGTAGGATTGATATGGAGGAGTGACAAGGAGGCTTGAGTTTGTGTAGCGAGATGTAGGAGTGACATGGAAGACATATAGAAGTGAAATGGAGTAGCGACATGGAGGAGTGTGAAGGAGGAGTGAGTTGGTGTAGCGACATGGAGGAGTGACATGGAAGACATATAGAAGTGACATGGAGGAGTGACATGGAGAATTGACAGGGCGGATCAGCAAGGAGGATTGATATGGTGGAGTGACATGGAAGAAGGACATGGAGGAGTGACATGGAAGACATATAGAAGTTACATTAGGAATGACTTGGAGGAGTGACATAAAGGAGTAACATGGAGGAATGAAATGGATGAGTGACATGGAGGAGTGACAAGGAAGATTGAGTTGGTGTAGCGACATGGAGGAGTGACAGGGAGTAGCGACATGGAGGAGTGACATGAGGAGTGAGTTGGTGTAGCGACATGGAGTAGTGAAATGGAGTAGCGACATGGAGGAGTGACATGGAGGTGTGACATGAAGGAGGGACCTGGAGGAGTGACATGGAAGACATAGAAGTGACATGGAGGAGTGATGTGGAGGAGTGACATGGAGGAGTGACATGGAGGAGTGACATGGAGGAGTGATGTGGAGGAGTGACATGGAGCAGTGACATGGAGGAGTGAGTTGGTGGAGCGACCTGGAGGAGTCACATGGAGTAGCGACATGGACGAGTGACTAGGAGGAGTGATATAAAGGAGTGATATGGAGGAGTGACAGGGAGGAGTGAAATGGAGTGACATAGAAGACATATAGAAGTGACATGGAGGAGTGACATGGAGGAATGACATGGAGGAGTGACAAGTAGGATTGATATGGAGGAGTGACAAGGAGGCTTGAGTTTGTGTAGCGAGATGTAGGAGTGATATGGAAGACATATAGAAGTGAAATGGAGTAGCGACATGGAGGAGTGTGAAGGAGGAGTGAGTTGGTGTAGCGACATGGAGGAGTGACATGGAAGACATATAGAAGTGACATGGAGGAGTGACATGGAGAATTGACAGGGCGGATCAGCAAGGAGGATTGATATGGTGGAGTGACATGGAAGAAGGACATGGAGGAGTGACATGGAAGACATATAGAAGTTACATTAGGAATGACTTGGAGGAGTGACATAAAGGAGTAACATGGAGGAATGACATGGATGAGTGACATGGAGGAGTGACAAGGAAGATTGAGTTGGTGTAGCGACATGGAGGAGTGACAGGGAGTAGCGACATGGAGGAGTGACATGAGGAGTGAGTTGGTGTAGCGACATGGAGTAGTGAAATGGAGTAGCGACATGGAGGAGTGACATGGAGGTGTGACATGAAGGAGGGACCTGGAGGAGTGACATGGAGGACATAGAAGTGACATGGAGGAGTGATGTGGAGGAGTGACATGGAGGAGTGACATGGAGGAGTGACATGGAGGAGTGATGTGGAGGAGTGACATGGAGCAGTGACATGGAGGAGTGAGTTGGTGGAGCGACCTGGAGGAGTCACATGTAGTAGCGACATGGAGGAGTGACTTGGAGGAGTGATATAAAGGAGTGACATGGGGGACTGACATGGAGGAGTAAAATGGAGTGACATAGAAGACATATAGAAGTGACATGGAGGAGTGACATGGAGGAGTGACAAGTAGGATTGATATGGAGTAGTAACATAGAGGAGTTACAAGGAGGATTGAGTTTGTGTATCGAGATGGAGGAGTGACATGGAATAGCGACATGGAGGAGTGACATGGAGGAGTGACATAGAGTGTTGATGTGGAGGAGAGACATGGAGGAGTTACATGGAGAAGTGACAGGTTTGATCAGGAAGGAGGGTTGATATGGTGGAGTGACATGGCGGAGGGACATTGAGGAGTGAGTTGGTGTAGCGACATAAGGAGTGACATGGAATAGCGACATGGAGGAGTGACATGAGGAGTGAGTTCGTGTAGCGACATGGAGTAGTGAAATGGAGTAGCGACATGGAGGAGTGACATGGAGGTGTGACATGAAGGAGGGACCTGAAGGAGTCACATGTAGTAGCGACATGGAGGATTGACTTGGAGGAGTGATATAAAGGAGTGACATGGAGGAGTGACATGGAGGAGTAAAATGGAGTGACATAGAAGACATATAGAAGTGACATGGAGGAGTGACATGGAGGAGTGACAAGTAGGATTGATATGGAGGAGTGACATAGAGGAGTGACAAGGAGGCTTGAGTTTGTGTATCGAGATGGAGGAGTGACATGGAATAGCGACATGGAGGAGTGACATGGTGGAGTGACATGGAGGAGTGACATAGAGGATTGATGTGGAGGAGAGACATGGAGGAGTGACATAGAGTGTTGATGTGGAGGAGAGACATGGAGAAGTGACAGGTTTGATCAGGAAGGAGGGTTGATATGGTAGAGTGACATGGCGGAGGGACATTGAGGAGTGAGTTGGTGTAGCGACATAAGGAGTGACATGGAATAGCGACATGGAGGAGTGACATGGAGGTGTGACATGGAGGAGTGACATAGAGGAGCAACATGGAGGAGTGACTTGGAGGAGTGACATGGAGGAGTGACATGGAGAAGTGACAGGGCGAATCAGCAAAGAGGATTGATAAGGTGGATTGACATGGCGGAGGGAGATGGATGAGTGACATGGAGGAGTGACATGGAGGAGCAACATGGAAGAGTTATATGGAAGACATATAGAAGTGACATGGAGGAGTGATATGGAGTAGTGACATGGAGTTGTGACATGGAGAAGTGACATGGAAGAGTGAGTTGGTGTAGCGACATGGAGGAGTGACATGGAGGAGTGACATAGAGGTTTGACGTGGAGGAGAGACATGGAGGAGTGACATGGAATTGCGACATGGAGGAGTGACATGGAGGAGTGACATGGAGGAGTGACATGGAGGGTTGATATGGAGGAGTGACATGGAGGAGTGACATAGAGGAGTGACGTGGTGGAGTGAAATAGAGAAGTGACATGGAGGAGTGAGTTGTTGTAGCGACATGAGGAGTAACATGGAGGAGTGACATGGAGGTGTGACATGGAGGAGTGACATGGATGAGTGACATCAAGGAGTGAGGTGGTGTAGCGACATGGAGGAGTGACATGGAATAGTGACATGGAGGAGTGACATGGAGGAGTGACATGGAGTGACATAGAAGACATATAGAAGTGACATGGAGGAGTGACATGGAGGAGTGACAAGTAGGATTGATATAGAGGAGTGACATAGAGAAGTGACAAGGAGTTTGTGTAGCGACATGGAGGAGTGACATGGAGTAGCGACATGGAGGAGTGACATCAAGGAGTGAGGTGGTGTAGCGACATGGAGGAGTGACATGGAATAGCGACATGGAGGAGTGACATGGAGGAGTGACATGGAGCAGTGACATGGAGGGTTGATATGGAGGAGTGACATGGAGGAGTGACATAGAGGAGTGACGTGGTGGAGTGAAATAGAGAAGTGACATGGAGGAGTGAGTTGGTGTAGCGACATGAGGAGTAACATGGAATAGTGACATGGAGGAGTGATATGGAGGTGTGACATGGAGGAGTGACATAGAGGAGTGATGTGGAGGAGTGACATGGAGGAGTGACATGGAGGAGTGACATGTAGGAGTGATGTGGAGGAGTGACATGGAGCAGTGACATGGAGGAGTGAGTTGGTGTAGCGAAATGGAGGAGTGACATGGAATAGAGACATGGAGGAGTGACATGGAGGAGTGACATGGAGGGTTGATATGGAGGAGTGACATGGAGGAGTGACATAGAGGAGTGACGTGGTGGAGTGAAATGGAGGAGTGACATGGAGGAGTGAGTTGGTGTAGCGACATGGAGGAGTGACATGGAGGAGTGACATGGATGAGTGACTTGGAGGATTGATATAAAGGAGTGACATGGAGAAGTGACATGGAGGAGTGAAATGGAGTGACATAGAAGACATATAGAAGTGACATGGCTGAGTGACATGGAGGAGTGACAAGGAGGTTTGAGTTGGTGTAGCGACATTGCGGAGTGACATGGAGTAGTGACATGGAGGAGTGACGTAGAGGAGTGACATGGTGGAGTGAAATGGATGAGTGACATGGAAGAGTGAGTTGGTGTAGCAACATGGAGGAGTGACATGGAATAGCGACATGGAGGAGTGACATGGAGGAGTGACATAGAGGATTGATGTGGAGGAGAGACATGGAGGAGTGACATAGAGTGTTGATGTGGAGGAGAGACATGGAGGAGTGACATGGAGAAGTGACAGGTTTGATCAGGAAGGAGGGTTGATATGGTGGAGTGACATGATGGAGGGACATGGAGGAGTGAGTTGGTGTAGCGACATAAGGAGTGACATGGAATAGCGACATGGAGAAGTGACATGGAGGTGTGACATGGAGTAGTGAAATAGAGGAGCAACATGGAGGAGTGACTTGGAGGAGTGACATGGAGGAGTGACATGGAGAAGTGACAGAGCGAATCAGCAAAGAGGATTGATAAGGTGGAGTGACATGGCGGAGGGACATGGTTGAATGACATGGAGGTGTGACATGGAGGAGCAACATGGAGGAGTTAAACAGAGGAGTGACATGGCGGAGTGATATGGAGGAGTGACAAGTAGGGTTGATATGGAGGAGTGACATAGAGGAGTGACAAGGAGGTTTGAGTTTGTGTAGCGACATGGAGGAGTGACATGGAGTAGCGACATGGAGGAGTGACATCAAGGAGTGAGTTGGTGTAGCAACATGGAGGAGTGACATGGAATAGCGACATGGAGGAGTGACATGGAGGAGTGACATGGAGGGTTGATATGGAGGAGTGACATGGAGGAGTGACATAGAGGAGTGACGTGGTGGAGTGACATGGAGGAGTGAGTTGGTGTAGCGACATGGAGGAGTGACATGGAGGAGTGACATGGATGAGTGAGTTGGTGGAGTGACATGGAGGAGTGACATGGAGGAGTGACAAGTAGGTTTGATATGGAGGAGTGACATAGAGGAGTGACAAGTAGGGTTGAGTTTGTGTAGCGAGATGGAGGAGTGACATGGAAGACATATAGAAGTGACATGGAGGAGTGAAATGGAGGAGTGACATGAAGGATTGATATGGAGGAGTGACTTGGAGGAGTGACATAGAGGAGTGACCTGGAGGAGTGACATAGAGGATTGATGTGGAGGAGTGACATGGAGGAGTCACATGGAGTAGCGACATGGAGGAGTGACATGGAAGACATATAGAAGTGACATGGAGGAGTGACATGAAGGTTTTATATGGATGACTGACTTGGAGGAGTGACATAGAGGAGTGACCTGGAGGAGTGACATGGAGGAGTGACATGGAGGAGTTAGTTGGTGGAGCGACATGGAGGAGTCACATGGAGTAGCGAAATAGAGGAGTGACTTGGAGGAGTGACATTAAAGAGTGTAAAGGAGGATTGAGTTGGTGTAGTGACATGGAGGAGTGACATGGAATAGCGACATGGAGGAGTGACATGGAGGAGTGACGTGGTGGAGTGAAATGGAGGAGTGACATGTAGAAGTGAGTTGGTATAGCGACATGAGGAGTGACATGGAATAGTGACATGGAGGAGTGACATGGAGGTGTGAGTTGGTGTAGCGACATGGAGTAGTGAAAGGGAGTAGCGACATGGAGGAGTGACATGGAGGTGTGACATGGAGGAGGGATCTGGAGGAGTGACATGGAAGACATAGAAGTGACATGGAGGAGTGACTTGGAGGAGTGACATAAAGGAGTGACATGGAGGAATGACATGGAGGAGTGACATAGAGGAGTAACATGGAGGAGTGACATGGATGAGTGAGTTGGTGTAGCGACATGGAGAAGTGACATGGATGAGGAACATGGAGGAGTTAAACAGAGGAGTGACATGGAGGAGTGATATGGAGGAGTGACAAGTAGGGTTGATATGGAGGAGTGACATAGAGGAGTGACAAGGAGGATTGAGTTTGTGTAGCGACATGGAGGAGTGACATGGAGTAGCGACATGGAGGAGTGACATCAAGGAGTGAGTTGGTGTAACGACATGGAGGAGTGACATGGAGGAGTGACATGGAGGGTTGATATGGAGGAGTGACATGGAGGAGTGACATAGAGGAGTGACGTGGTGGAGTGAAATGGAGGAGTGACATGGGGGAGTGAGGTGGTGTAGCGACATGGAGGAGTGACATGGAGGAGTGACATGGATGAGTGACTTGGAGGATTGATATAAAGGAGTGACATGGAGGAGTGAAATGGAGTGACATAGAAGACATATAGAAGTGACATGGCTGAGTGACATGGAGGAGTGACAAGTAGGTTTGAGTTGGTGTAGCGACATGGCGGAGTGACATGGAGTAGTGACATGGAGGAGTGACGTAGAGGAGTGACATGGTGGAGTGACATAGAGGAGTGACGTGGTGGAGTGAAATGGAGGAGTGACATGGCGGAGTGAGTTGGTGTAGCGACATGGAGGAGTGACATGGAGGAGTGACATGGATGAGTGACTTGGAGGATTGATATAAAGGAGTGACATGGAGGAGTGACATGGAGGAGTGACATGGAGGGAGACATGGAGGAGTGACATGGAGAAGTGAAGGGTTTGATCAGGAAGGAGGGTTGATATGGTGGAGTGACATGGAATAGCGACATGGAGGAGTGACATGGAGGAGTGACATGGAGGAGTGACATAGAGGATTGATGTGGAGGAGAGACATGGAGGAGTGACATAGAGTGTTGATGTGGAGGAGAGACATGGAGGAGTGACATGGAGAAGTGACAGGTTTGATCAGGAAGGAGGGTTGATATGGTGGAGTGACATGGCGGAGGGATATGGAGGAGTGAGTTGGTGTAGCGACATAAGGAGTGACATGGAATAGCGACATGGAGAAGTGACATGGAGGTGTGACATGGAGGAGTGAAATAGAGGAGCAACATGGAGGAGTGACTTGGAGGAGTGACATGGAGGAGTGACATGGAGAAGTGACAGAGCGAATCAGCAAAGAGGATTGATAAGGTGGAGTGACATGGCGGAGGGACATGGATGAGTGACTTGGAGGTATGACATGGAGGAGCAACATGGAGGAGTTAAACAGAGGAGTGACATGGAGGAGTGATATGGAGGAGTGACAAGTAGGGTTAATATGGAGGAGTGACATAGAGGAGTGACAAGGAGGTTTGAGTTTGTGTTGCGACATGGAGGAGTGACATGGAGTAGCGACATAGAGGAGTGACATCAAGGAGTGAGTTGGTGTAGCGACATGGAGGAGTGACATGGATGGTTGATATGGAGGAGTGACATGGAGGAGTGACATAGAGTGTTGATGTGGAGGAGAGACATGGAGGAGTGACATGGAGGAGAGAGTTGGTGTAGCGACATAAGGACTGACATGGAATAGCGACATGGAGAAGTGACAGGGTTGATCAGGAAGGAGGATTGATATGGTGGAGTGACATGGTGGAGGGACATGGATGAGTGACATGGAGGAGTGACATGGAGGAGCAACATGGAGGAGTTATATGGAAGACAAATAGAAGTGACATGGAGGAGTGATATGGAGTAGTGACATGGAGGAGTGACATGGAAGAGTGAGTTGGTGTAGCGACATGGAGGAGTGACATGGAGGAGTGACATAGAGGTTTGACGTGGAGGAGAGACATGGAGGAGTGACATGGAGTAGTGACATGTAGGAGTGAAATGGAGGAGTGACATGGAGGAGTGACATGGAAGATTGAGTTGGTGTAGCGACATGGAGGAGTGACATGAAATAGCGACATGGAGGAGTGACATGGAGGAGTGACATTAAAGATTGATGTGGAGGAGAGACATGGTTGAGTGACATAGAGTGTTGATGTGGAGGAGAGACATGGAGGAGTGACATGGAGAAGTGACAGGTTTGATCAGGAAGGAGGGTTGATATGGTGGAGTGACATGGCGGAGGGACATGGAGGAGTGAGTTGGTGTAGCGACATGGAGGAGTGACATGGAAGACATATAGAAGTGACATGGAGGAGTGACATGGAGAAGTGACAGGGCGGATCAGCAAGGAGGATTGATATGGTGGAGTGACATGGAGGAAGGACATGGAGGAGTGACATGGAAGACATATAGAAGTGACATGGAGGAATGACTTGGAGGAGTGACATAAAGGAGTAACATGGAGGATATACATGGATGAGGGACTTTGAGGAGTGACAAGGAAGATTGAGTTGGTGTAGCGACATGGAGGAGTGACATGGAGTAGCGACATGGAGGAGTGACATGAGGAGTGAGTTGGTGTAGCGACATGGAGTAGTGAAATGGAGTAGCGACATGGAGGAGTGACATGGAGGTGTCACATGGAGGAGGGACCTGGAGGAGTGACATGGAGGAGCAACTTGGAGGAGTTATATGGAAGACATATAGAAGTGACATGGAGGAGTGATATGGAGTAGTGACATGGAGGAGTGACATGGATGAGTGAGTTGGTGTAGCGACATGGAGGAGTGACATGAAATAGCGACATGGAGGAGTGACATGGAGTAGCGACATGGAGGAGTGAAATGAGGAGTGACGTAGAGGAGTGACGTGGTGGAGTGAAATGGAGGAGTGACATGGAAGAGTGACATGGAGGTGTGACATGGAGGAGGGAACTGAAGGAGTGACATGGAAGACATAGAAGTGACATGGAGGAGTGACTTGGAGGAGTGACATAAAGGATTGACATGGAGGAATGACATGGAGGAGTGACATAGAGGAGTAACCTGGAGGAGTGACATGGAGGAGTGAGTTGGTGTAGCGACATGGAGAATTGACATGGATGAGGAACATGGAGGAGTTAAACAGAGGAGTGACATGGAGGAGTGATATGGAGTAGTGAAATGGAGTAGCGACATGGAGGAGTGACATGGAGGTGTGACATGAAGGAGGGACCTGGAGGAGTGACATGGAAGACATAGAAGTGACATGGAGGAGTGATGTGGAGGAGTGACATGGAGGAGTGACATGGAGGAGTGACATGGAGGAGTGATGTGGAGGAGTGACATGGAGGAGTGACATGGAGAAGTGACAGGTTTGATCAGGAAGGAGGGTTGATATGGTGGAGTGATATGGCGGAGGGACATTGAGGAGTGAGTTGGTGTAGCGACATGGAGGAGTGACATGGAGGAGTGACATAGAGTGTTGATGTGGAGGAGAGACATGGAGGAGTGACATGGAGAAGTGACAGGTTTGATCAGGAAGGAGGGTTGATATGGTGGAGTGATATGGCGGAGGGACATTGAGGAGTGAGTTGGTGTAGCGACATGGAGGAGTGACATGGAGTAGCGACATGGAGGAGTGACATGAGGAGTGAGTTCGTGTAGCGACATGGAGTAGTGAAATGGAGTAGCGACATGGAGGAGTGACATGGAGGTGTGACATGAAGGAGGGACCTGGAGGAGTGACATGGAGGAGTGACATGGAGGAGCAACATGGAGGAGTTATATGGAAGACAAATAGAAGTGACATGGAGGAGTGATATGGAGTAGTGACATGGAGGAGTGACATGGAAGAGTGAGTTGGTGTAGCGACATGGAGGAGTGACATGGAGGAGTGACATAGAGGTTTGACGTGGAGGAGAGACATGGAGGAGTGACATGGAGTAGTGACATGTAGGAGTGAAATGGAGGAGTGACATGGAGGAGTGACATGGAAGATTGAGTTGGTGTAGCGACATGGAGGAGTGACATGAAATAGCGACATGGAGGAGTGACATGGAGGAGTGACATGGAGGAGTGACATTAAAGATTGATGTGGAGGAGAGACATGGTTGAGTGACATAGAGTGTTGATGTGGAGGAGAGACATGGAGGAGTGACATGGAGAAGTGACAGGTTTGATCAGGAAGGAGGGTTGATATGGTGGAGTGACATGGCGGAGGGACATGGAGGAGTGAGTTGGTGTAGCGACATGGAGGAGTGACATGGAAGACATATAGAAGTGACATGGAGGAGTGACATGGAGAAGTGACAGGGCGGATCAGCAAGGAGGATTGATATGGTGGAGTGACATGGAGGAAGGACATGGAGGAGTGACATGGAAGACATATAGAAGTGACATGGAGGAATGACTTGGAGGAGTGACATAAAGGAGTAACATGGAGGATATACATGGATGAGGGACTTTGAGGAGTGACAAGGAAGATTGAGTTGGTGTAGCGACATGGAGGAGTGACATGGAGTAGCGACATGGAGGAGTGACATGAGGAGTGAGTTGGTGTAGCGACATGGAGTAGTGAAATGGAGTAGCGACATGGAGGAGTGACATGGAGGTGTCACATGGAGGAGGGACCTGGAGGAGTGACATGGAGGAGCAACTTGGAGGAGTTATATGGAAGACATATAGAAGTGACATGGAGGAGTGATATGGAGTAGTGACATGGAGGAGTGACATGGATGAGTGAGTTGGTGTAGCGACATGGAGGAGTGACATGAAATAGCGACATGGAGGAGTGACATGGAGTAGCGACATGGAGGAGTGAAATGAGGAGTGACGTAGAGGAGTGACGTGGTGGAGTGAAATGGAGGAGTGACATGGAAGAGTGACATGGAGGTGTGACATGGAGGAGGGAACTGAAGGAGTGACATGGAAGACATAGAAGTGACATGGAGGAGTGACTTGGAGGAGTGACATAAAGGATTGACATGGAGGAATGACATGGAGGAGTGACATAGAGGAGTAACCTGGAGGAGTGACATGGAGGAGTGAGTTGGTGTAGCGACATGGAGAATTGACATGGATGAGGAACATGGAGGAGTTAAACAGAGGAGTGACATGGAGGAGTGATATGGAGTAGTGAAATGGAGTAGCGACATGGAGGAGTGACATGGAGGTGTGACATGAAGGAGGGACCTGGAGGAGTGACATGGAAGACATAGAAGTGACATGGAGGAGTGATGTGGAGGAGTGACATGGAGGAGTGACATGGAGGAGTGACATGGAGGAGTGATGTGGAGGAGTGACATGGAGGAGTGACATGGAGAAGTGACAGGTTTGATCAGGAAGGAGGGTTGATATGGTGGAGTGATATGGCGGAGGGACATTGAGGAGTGAGTTGGTGTAGCGACATGGAGGAGTGACATGGAGGAGTGACATAGAGTGTTGATGTGGAGGAGAGACATGGAGGAGTGACATGGAGAAGTGACAGGTTTGATCAGGAAGGAGGGTTGATATGGTGGAGTGATATGGCGGAGGGACATTGAGGAGTGAGTTGGTGTAGCGACATGGAGGAGTGACATGGAGTAGCGACATGGAGGAGTGACATGAGGAGTGAGTTCGTGTAGCGACATGGAGTAGTGAAATGGAGTAGCGACATGGAGGAGTGACATGGAGGTGTGACATGAAGTAGGGACCTGGAGGAGTGACATGGAAGACATAGAAGTGACATGGAGGAGTGATGTGGAGGAGTGACATGGAGCAGTGACATGGAGGAATGAGTTGGTGGAGCGACCTGGAGGAGTCACATGTAGTAGCGACATGGAGGATTGACTTGGAGGAGTGATATAAAGGAGTGACATGGAGGAGTGACATGGAGGAGTAAAATGGAGTGACATAGAAGACATATAGAAGTGACATGGAGGAGTAAGTTGGTGTAGCGACATGGAGAAGTGACATGGATGAGGAACATGGAGGAGTTAAACAGAGGAGTGACATGGAGGAGTGATATGGAGTAGTGAAATGGAGTAGCGACATGGAGGAGTGACATGGAGGTGTGACATGAAGGAGGGACCTGGAGGAGTGACATGGAAGACATAGAAGTGACATGGAGGAGTGATGTGGAGGAGTGACATGGAGGAGTGACATGGAGGAGTGACATGGAGGAGTGATGTGGAGGAGTGACATGGAGGAGTGACATGGAGAAGTGACAGGTTTGATCAGGAAGGAGGGTTGATATGGTGGAGTGATATGGCGGAGGGACATTGAGGAGTGAGTTGGTGTAGCGACATGGAGGAGTGACATGGAGGAGTGACATAGAGTGTTGATGTGGAGGAGAGACATGGAGGAGTGACATGGAGAAGTGACAGGTTTGATCAGGAAGGAGGGTTGATATGGTGGAGTGATATGGCGGAGGGACATTGAGGAGTGAGTTGGTGTAGCGACATGGAGGAGTGACATGGAGTAGCGACATGGAGGAGTGACATGAGGAGTGAGTTCGTGTAGCGACATGGAGTAGTGAAATGGAGTAGCGACATGGAGGAGTGACATGGAGGTGTGACATGAAGGAGGGACCTGGAGGAGTGACATGGAAGACATAGAAGTGACATGGAGGAGTGATGTGGAGGAGTGACATGGAGCAGTGACATGGAGGAATGAGTTGGTGGAGCGACCTGGAGGAGTCACATGTAGTAGCGACATGGAGGATTGACTTGGAGGAGTGATATAAAGGAGTGACATGGAGGAGTGACATGGAGGAGTAAAATGGAGTGACATAGAAGACATATAGAAGTGACATGGAGGAGTAAGTTGGTGTAGCGACATGGAGAAGTGACATGGATGAGGAACATGGAGGAGTTAAACAGAGGAGTGACATGGAGGAGTGATATGGAGTAGTGAAATGGAGTAGCGACATGGAGGAGTGACATGGAGGTGTGACATGAAGGAGGGACCTGGAGGAGTGACATGGAAGACATAGAAGTGACATGGAGGAGTGATGTGGAGGAGTGACATGGAGGAGTGACATGGAGGAGTGACATGGAGGAGTGATGTGGAGGAGTGACATGGAGGAGTGACATGGAGAAGTGACAGGTTTGATCAGGAAGGAGGGTTGATATGGTGGAGTGATATGGCGGAGGGACATTGAGGAGTGAGTTGGTGTAGCGACATGGAGGAGTGACATGGAGGAGTGACATAGAGTGTTGATGTGGAGGAGAGACATGGAGGAGTGACATGGAGAAGTGACAGGTTTGATCAGGAAGGAGGGTTGATATGGTGGAGTGATATGGCGGAGGGACATTGAGGAGTGAGTTGGTGTAGCGACATGGAGGAGTGACATGGAGTAGCGACATGGAGGAGTGACATGAGGAGTGAGTTCGTGTAGCGACATGGAGTAGTGAAATGGAGTAGCGACATGGAGGAGTGACATGGAGGTGTGACATGAAGGAGGGACCTGGAGGAGTGACATGGAAGACATAGAAGTGACATGGAGGAGTGATGTGGAGGAGTGACATGGAGCAGTGACATGGAGGAATGAGTTGGTGGAGCGACCTGGAGGAGTCACATGTAGTAGCGACATGGAGGATTGACTTGGAGGAGTGATATAAAGGAGTGACATGGAGGAGTGACATGGAGGAGTAAAATGGAGTGACATAGAAGACATATAGAAGTGACATGGAGGAGTAAGTTGGTGTAGCGACATGGAGGAGTGACATGGAAGACATATAGAAGTGACATGGAGGAGTGACATGGAGAATTGACAGGGCGGATCAGCAAGGAGGATTGATATGGTGGAGTGACATGTAGGAAGGACATGGAGGAGTGACATGGAAGACACATAGAAGTGACATGGAGGAATGACTTGGAGGAGTCACATAAAGGAGTAACATGGAGGAATGACATGGATGAGTGACATGGAGGAGTGTCAAGGAAGATTGAGTTGGTGTAGCGACATGGAGGAGTGACATGAGGAGTGAGTTGGTGTAGCGACATGGAGTAGTGAAATGGAGTAGCGACATGGAGGAGTGACATGGAGGTGTGACATGGAGGAGGGACCTGGAGGAGTGACATGGAGGAGCAACATGGAGGAGTTATATGGAAGACATATAGAAGTGACATGGAGGAGTGATATGGAGTAGTGACATGGAGGAGTGACATGGATGAGTGAGTTGGAGTAGCGACATGGAGGAGTGACATGAAATAGCGACATGGAGGAGTGACATGGAGTAGCGACATGGAGGAGTGACATGAGGAGTGAGTTGGTGTAGCGACATGGAGTAGTGAAATGGAGTAGCGACATGGAGGAGTGAAATGAGGAGTGACATAGAGGAGTGACGTGGTGGAGTGAAATGGAGGAGTGACATGGAAGAGTGACATGGAGGTGTGACATGGAGGAGTGACTTGGAGGAGTGACATAAAGGATTGACATGGAGGAATGACATGGAGGAGTGACATAGAGGAGTAACCTGGAGGAGTGACATGGAGGAGTGAGTTGGTGTAGCGACATGGAGAAGTGACATGGATGAGGAACATGGAGGAGTTAAACAGAGGAGTGACATGGAGGAGTGATATGGAGTAGTGAAATGGAGTAGCGACATGGAGGAGTGACATGGAAGTGTGACATGAAGGAGGGACCTGGAGGAGTGACATGGAAGACATAGAAGTGACATGGAGGAGTGATGTGGAGGAGTGACATGGAGGAGTGACATGGAGGAGTGACATGGAGGAGTGATGTGGAGGAGTGACATGGAGGAGTGACATGGAGAAGTGACAGGTTTGATCAGGAAGGAGGGTTGATATGGTGGAGTGATATGGCGGAGGGACATTGAGGAGTGAGTTGGTGTAGCGACATGGAGGAGTGACATGGAGGAGTGACATAGAGTGTTGATGTGGAGGAGAGACATGGAGGAGTGACATGGAGAAGTGACAGGTTTGATCAGGAAGGAGGGTTGATATGGTGGAGTGATATGGCGGAGGGACATTGAGGAGTGAGTTGGTGTAGCGACATGGAGGAGTGACATGGAGTAGCGACATGGAGGAGTGACATGAGGAGTGAGTTCGTGTAGCTACATGGAGTAGTGAAATGGAGTAGCGACATGGAGGAGTGACATGGAGGTGTGACATGAAGGAGGGACCTGGAGGAGTGACATGGAAGACATAGAAGTGACATGGAGGAGTGATGTGGAGGAGTGACATGGAGCAGTGACATGGAGGAATGAGTTGGTGGAGCGACCTGGAGGAGTCACATGTAGTAGCGACATGGAGGATTGACTTGGAGGAGTGATATAAAGGAGTGACATGGAGGAGTGACATGGAGGAGTAAAATGGAGTGACATAGAAGACATATAGAAGTGACATGGAGGAGTAAGTTGGTGTAGCGACATGGAGGAGTGACATGGAAGACATATAGAAGTGACATGGAGGAGTGACATGGAGAATTGACAGGGCGGATCAGCAAGGAGGATTGATATGGTGGAGTGACATGGAGGAAGGACATGGAGGAGTGACATGGAAGACACATAGAAGTGACATGGAGGAATGACTTGGAGGAGTGAAAAAAAGGAGTAACATGGAGGAATGACATGGATGAGTGACATGGAGGAGTGTCAAGGAAGATTGAGTTGGTGTAGCGACATGGAGGAGTGACATGAGGAGTGAGTTGGTGTAGCGACATGGAGTAGTGAAATGGAGTAGCGACATGGAGGAGTGACATGGAGGTGTGACATGGAGGAGGGACCTGGAGGAGTGACATGGAGGAGCAACATGGAGGAGTTATATGGAAGACATATAGAAGTGACATGGAGGAGTGATATGGAGTAGTGACATGGAGGAGTGACATGGATGAGTGAGTTGGTGTAGCGACATGGAGGAGTGACATGAAATAGCGACATGGAGGAGTGACATGGAGTAGCGACATGGAGGAGTGACATGAGGAGTGAGTTGGTGTAGCGACATGGAGTAGTGAAATGGAGTAGCGACATGGAGGAGTGAAATGAGGAGTGACGTAGAGGAGTGACGTGGTGGAGTGAAATGGAGGAGTGACATGGAAGAGTGACATGGAGGTGTGACATGGAGGAGGGAACTGGAGGAGTGACATGGAAGACATAGAAGTGACATGGAGGAGTGACTTGGAGGAGTGACATAAAGGGTTGACATGGAGGAATGACATGGAGGAGTGACATAGAGGAGTAACCTGGAGGAGTGACATGGAGGAGTGAGTTGGTGTAGCGACATGGAGAAGTGACATGGATGAGGAACATGGAGGAGTTAAACAGAGGAGTGACATGGAGGAGTGATATGGAGGAGTGACAAGTAGGATTGATATAGAGGAGTGACAAGGTGGGTTGAGTTTGTGTAGCGACATGGAGGAGTGACATGGAGTAGCGACATGGAGGAGTGACATCAAGGAGTGAGTTGGTGTAGCGACATGGAGGAGTGACATGGAATAGCGACATGGAGGAGTGACATGGAGGAGTGACATGGGTGGTTGATATGGAGGAGTGACATGGAGGAGTGACATAGAGGAGTGACGTGGTGGAGTGAAATGGAGGAGTGACATGGAGGAGTGAGTTGGTGTAGCGACATGAGGAGTAACATGGAATAGTGACATGGAGTAGTGACATGGAGGTGTGACATGGAGGAGTGACATAGAGGAGTGATGTGGAGGAGTGACATGGAGGAGTGACATGGAGGAGGGACATGGAGGAGTGACATGGAGGAGTGACATAGAGGAGTGATGTGGAGGAGTGACATGGAGGAGTGATGTGGAGGAGTGATGTGGAGGAGTGAGTTGATGGAGCGATCTGGAGGAGTCACATGTAGTAGCGACATGGAGGAGTGACTTGGAGGAGTGATATAAAGGAGTGACATGGAGGAGTGACATGGAGGAGTAAAATGGAGTGACATAGAAGACATATAGAAGTGATATGGAGGAGTGACATGGAGGAGTGACAAGTAGGATTGATATGGAGGAGTGACAAGTAGGATTGATATGGAGGAGTGACATAGAGGAGTGACAAGGAGGCTTGAGTTTGTGTAGCGAGATGGAGGAGTGACATGGAAGACATATAGAAGTGACATGGAGGAGTGAAATGGAGGAGTGACATGAAGGATTGATATGGAGGAGTGACTTGGAGGAGTGACATAGAGGAGTGACCTGGAGGAGTGACATAGAGAAATGATGTGGAGGAGTGACATGGAGGAGTGACATGGAGGAGTGAGTTGGTGGAGCGACCTGGAGGAGTCACATGGAGTAACGACATGGAGGAGTGACTTGGAGGAGTGATATAAAGGAGTGATATGGAGTAGTGACAGGGAGGAGTGAAATGGAGTGACATAGAAGACATATAGAAGTGACATGGAGGAATGACATGGAGGAGTGACAAGTAGGATTGATATGGAGGAGTGACAAGGAGGCTTGAGTTTGTGTAGCGAGATGTAGGAGTGACATGGAAGACATATAGAAGTGAAATGGAGTAGCGACATGGAGGAGTGTGAAGGAGGAGTGAGTTGGTGTAGCGACATGGAGGAGTGACATGGAAGACATATAGAAGTGACATGGAGGGGGTGACATGGAGAATTGACAGGGCGGATCAGCAAGGAGGATTGATATGGTGGAGTGACATGGAAGAAGGACATGGAGGAGTGACATGGAAGACATATAGAAGTTACATTAGGAATGACTTGGAGGAGTGACATAAAGGAGTAACATGGAGGAATGACATGGATGAGTGACATGGAGGAGTGACAAGAAAGATTGAGTTGGTGTAGCGACATGGAGGAGTGACAGGGAGTAGTGACATTAAGGAGTGACATGAGGAGTGAGTTGGTGTAGCGACATGGAGTAGTGAAATGGAGTAGCGACATGGAGGAGTGACATGGAGGTGTGACATGAAGGAGGGACCTGGAGGAGTGACATGGAAGACATAGAAGTGACATGGAGGAGTGATGTGGAGGAGTGACATGGAGGAGTGACATGGAGGAGTGACATGGAGGAGTGATGTGGAGGAGTGACATGGAGGAGTGACATGGAGAAGTGACAGGTTTGATCAGGAAGGAGGGTTGATATGGTGGAGTGATATGGCGGAGGGACATTGAGGAGTGAGTTGGTGTAGCGACATGGAGGAGTGACATGGAGGAGTGACATAGAGTGTTGATGTGGAGGAGAGACATGGAGGAGTGACATGGAGAAGTGACAGGTTTGATCAGGAAGGAGGGTTGATATGGTGGAGTGATATGGCGGAGGGACATTGAGGAGTGAGTTGGTGTAGCGACATGGAGGAGTGACATGGAGTAGCGACATTGAGGAGTGACATGAGGAGTGAGTTCGTGTAGCGACATGGAGTAGTGAAATGGAGTAGCGACATGGAGGAGTGACATGGAGGTGTGACATGAAGGAGGGACCTGGAGGAGTCACATGTAGTAGCGACATGGAGGATTGACTTGGAGGAGTGATATAAAGGAGTGACATGGAGGAGTGACATGGAGGAGTAAAATGGAGTGACATAGAAGACATATAGAAGTGACATGGAGGAGTGACATGGAGGAGTGACAAGTAGGATTGATATGGAGGAGTGACATAGAGGAGTGACAAGGAGGCTTGAGTTTGTGTATCGAGATGGAGGAGTGACATGGAATAGCGACATGGAGGAGTGACATGGTGGAGTGACATGGAGGAGTGACATAGAGGATTGATGTGGAGGAGAGACATGGAGGAGTGACATAGAGTGTTGATGTGGAGGAGAGACATGGAGAAGTGACAGGTTTGATCAGGAAGGAGGGTTGATATGGTAGAGTGACATGGCGGAGGGACATTGAGGAGTGAGTTGGTGTAGCGACATAAGGAGTGACATGGAATAGCGACATGGAGGAGTGACATGGAGGTGTGACATGGAGGAGTGACATAGAGGAGCAACATGGAGGAGTGACTTGGAGGAGTGACATGGAGGAGTGACATGGAGAAGTGACAGGGCGAATCAGCAAAGAGGATTGATAAGGTGGATTGACATGGCGGAGGGAGATGGATGAGTGACATGGAGGAGTGATATGGAGTAGTGACATAGAGGAGTGACATGGAGGAGTGACATGGAGGGTTGATATGGAGGAGTGACATGGAGGAGTGACATAGAGGAGTGACGTGGTGGAGTGAAATGGAGGAGTGACATGGAGGAGTGAGTTGGTGTAGCGACATGGAGGAGTGACATGGAGGAGTGACATGGATGAGTGACTTGGAGGATTGATATAAAGGAGTGACATGGAGGAGTGACATGGAGTAGCGACATGGAGGAGTGACATCAAGGAGTGAGTTGGTGTAGCGACATGGAGGAGTGACATGGAGGAGTGACATGGAGGGTTGATATGGAGGAGTGACATGGAGGAGTGACATAGAGGAGTGACGTGGTGGAGTGACATGGGGGAGTGAGGTGGTGTAGCGACATGGAGGAGTGACATGGAGGAGTGACATGGATGAGTGACTTGGAGGATTGATATAAAGGAGTGACATGGAGGAGTGAAATGGAGTGACATAGAAGACATATAGAAGTGACATGGCTGAGTGACATGGAGGAGTGACAAGGAGGTTTGAGTTGGTGTAGCGACATGGCGGAGTGACATGGATTAGTGACATGGAGGAGTGACGTAGAGGAGTGACATGGTGGAGTGACATAGAGGAGTGACGTGGTGGAGTGAAATGGAGGAGTGACATGGCGGAGTGAGTTGGTGTAGCGACATGGAGGAGTGACATGGAGGAGTGACATGGATGAGTGACTTGGAGGATTGATATAAAGGAGTGACATGGAGGAGTGACATGGAGGAGTGACATGGAGGAGAGACATGGAGGAGTGACATGGAGAAGTGAAGGGTTTGATCAGGAAGGAGGGTTGATATGGTGGAGTGACATGGAATAGCGACATGGAGGAGTGACATGGGGGAGTGAAATGGAGGAGTGACATAGAGGATTGATGTGGAGGAGAGACATGGAGGAGTGACATAGAGTGTTGATGTGGAGGAGAGACATGGAGGAGTGACATGGAGAAGTGACAGGTTTGATCAGGAAGGAGGGTTGATATGGTGGAGTGACATGTTGGAGGGATATGGAGGAGTGAGTTGGTGTAGCGACATAAGGAGTGACATGGAATAGCGACATGGAGAAGTGACATGGAGGTGTGACATGGAGGAGTGAAATAGAGGAGCAACATGGAGGAGTGACTTGGAGGAGTGACATGGAGGAGTGACATGGAGAAGTGACAGAGCGAATCAGCAAAGAGGATTGATAAGGTGGAGTGACATGGCGGAGGGACATGGATGAGTGACTTGGAGGTATGACATGGAGGAGCAACATGGAGGAGTTAAACAGAGGAGTGACATGGAGGAGTGATATGGAGGAGTGACAAGTAGGGTTGATATGGAGGAGTGACATAGAGGAGTGACAAGGAGGTTTGAGTTTGTGTTGCGACATGGAGGAGTGACATGGAGTAGCGACATAGAGGAGTGACATCAAGGAGTGAGTTGGTGTAGCGACATGGAGGAGTGACATGTATGGTTGATATGGAGGAGTGACATGGAGGAGTGACATAGAGTGTTGATGTGGAGGAGAGACATGGAGGAGTGACATGGAGAAATGGCAGTTTTGATCAGGAAGGAGGGTTGATATGGTGGAGTGACATGGCGGAGGGACATGGAAGAGAGAGTTGGTGTAGCGACATAAGGAGTGACATGGAATAGCGACATGGAGAAGTGACAGGGTTGATCAGGAAGGAGGATTCATATGGTGGAGTGACATGGTGGAGGGACATGGATGAGTGACATGGAGGAGTGACATGGAGGAGCAACATGGAGGAGTTATATGGAAGACAAATAGAAGTGACATGGAGGAGTGATATGGAGTAGTGACATGGAGGAGTGACATGGAAGAGTGAGTTGGTGTAGCGACATGGAGGAGTGACATGGAGGAGTGACATAGAGGTTTGACGTGGAGGAGAGACATGGAGGAGTGACATGGAGTAGTGACATGTAGGAGTGACATGAGGAGTGATGTAGAGGAGTGACATGGTGGAGTGAAATGGAGGAGTGACATGGAAGAGTGAGTAGGTGTAGCGACATGGAGGAGTGACATGAAATAGCGACATGGAGGAGTGACATGGAGGAGTGACATGGAGGAGTGACATTAAAGATTGATGTGGAGGAGAGACATGGTTGAGTGACATAGAGTGTTGATGTGGAGGAGAGACATGGAGGAGTGACATGGAGAAGTGACAGGTTTGATCAGGAAGGAGGGTTGATATGGTGGAGTGACATGGCGGAGGGACATGGAGGAGTGAGTTGGTGTAGCGACATGGAGGAGTGACATGGAAGACATATAGAAGTGACATAAAGGAGTGACATGGAGAAGTGACAGGGCGGATCAGCAAGGAGGATTGATATGGTGGAGTGACATGGAGGAAGGACATGGAGGAGTGACATGGAAGACATATAGAAGTGACATGGAGGAATGACTTGGAGGAGTGACATAAAGGAGTAACATGGAGGAAATACATGGATGAGGGACTTTGAGGAGTGACAAGGAAGATTGAGTTGGTGTAGCGACATGGAGGAGTGACATGGAGTAGCGACATGGAGGAGTGACATGAGGAGTGAGTTGGTGTAGCGACATGGAGTAGTGAAATGGATTAGCGACATGGAGGAGTGACATGGAGGTGTCACATGGAGGAGGGACCTGGAGGAGTGACATGGAGGAGCAACATGGAGGAGTTATATGGAAGACATATAGAAGTGACATGGAGGAGTGATATGGAGTAGTGACATGGAGGAGTGACATGGATGAGTGAGTTGGTGTAGCGACATGGAGGAGTGACATGAAATAGCAACATGGAGGAGTGACATGGAGTAGCGACATGGAGGAGTGAAATGAGGAGTGACGTAGAGGAGTGACGTGGTGGAGTGAAATGGAGGAGTGACATGGAAGAGTGACATGGAGGTGTGACATGGAGGAGGGAACTGAAGGAGTGACATGGAAGACATAGAAGTGACATGGAGGAGTGACTTGGAGGAGTGACATAAAGGATTGACATGGAGGAATGACATGGAGGAGTGACATAGAGGAGTAACCTGGAGGAGTGACATGGAGGAGTGATATGGAGGAGTGACAAGTAGGGTTGATATGGAGGAGTGACATAGAGGAGTGACAAGGAGGTTTGAGTTTGTGTTGCGACATGGAGGAGTGACATGGAGTAGCGACATAGAGGAGTGACATCAAGGAGTGAGTTGGTGTAGCGACATGGAGGAGTGACATGGATGGTTGATATGGAGGAGTGACATGGAGGAGTGACATAGAGTGTTGATGTGGAGGAGAGACATGGAGGAGTGACATGGAGAAATGGCAGGTTTGATCAGGAAGGAGGGTTGATATGGTGGAGTGACATGGCGGAGGGACATGGAGGAGAGAGTTGGTGTAGCGACATAAGGAGTGACATGGAATAGCGACATGGAGAAGTGACAGGGTTGATCAGGAAGGAGGATTGATATGGTGGAGTGACATGGTGGAGGGACATGGATGAGTGACATGGAGGAGTGACATGGAGGAGCAACATGGAGGAGTTATATGGAAGACAAATAGAAGTGACATGGAGGAGTGATATGGAGTAGTGACATGGAGGAGTGACATGGAAGAGTGAGTTGGTGTAGCGACATGGAGGAGTGACATGGAGGAGTGACATAGAGGTTTGACGTGGAGGAGAGACATGGAGGAGTGACATGGAGTAGTGACATGTAGGAGTGACATGAGGAGTGATGTAGAGGAGTGACATGGTGGAGTGAAATGGAGGAGTGACATGGTAGAGTGAGTAGGTGTAGCGACATGGAGGAGTGACATGAAATAGCGACATGGAGGAGTGACATGGAGGAGTGACATGGAGGAGTGACATTAAAGATTGATGTGGAGGAGAGACATGGTTGAGTGACATAGAGTGTTGATGTGGAGGAGAGACATGGAGGAGTGACATGGAGAAGTGACAGGTTTGATCAGGAAGGAGGGTTGATATGGTGGAGTGACATGGCGGAGGGACATGGAGGAGTGAGTTGGTGTAGCGACATGGAGGAGTGACATGGAAGACATATAGAAGTGACATGGAGCAGTGACATGGAGAAGTGACAGGGCGGATCAGCAAGGAGGATTGATATGGTGGAGTGACATGGAGGAAGGACATGGAGGAGTGACATGGAAGACATATAGAAGTGACATGGAGGAATGACTTGGAGGAGTGACATAAAGGAGTAACATGGAGGAAATACATGGATGAGGGACTTTGAGGAGTGACAAGGAAGATTGAGTTGGTGTAGCGACATGGAGGAGTGACATGGAGTAGCGACATGGAGGAGTGACATGAGGAGTGAGTTGGTGTAGCGACATGGAGTAGTGAAATGGAGTAGCGACATGGAGGAGTGACATGGAGGTGTCACATGGAGGAGGGACCTGGAGGAGTGACATGGAGGAGCAACATGGAGGAGTTATATGGAAGACATATAGAAGTGACATGGAGGAGTGATATGGAGTAGTGACATGGAGGAGTGACATGGATGAGTGAGTTGGTGTAGCGACATGGAGGAGTGACATGAAATAGCGACATGGAGGAGTGACATGGAGTAGCGACATGGAGGAGTGAAATGAGGAGTGACGTAGAGGAGTAACGTGGTGGAGTGAAATGGAGGAGTGACATGGAAGAGTGACATGGAGGTGTGACATGGAGGAGGGAACTGAAGGAGTGACATGGAAGACATAGAAGTGACATGGAGGAGTGACTTGGAGGAGTGACATAAAGGATTGACATGGAGGAATGACATGGAGGAGTGACATAGAGGAGTAACCTGGAGGAGTGACATGGAGGAGTGAGTTGGTGTAGCGACATGGAGAAGTGACATGGAGTAGCGACATGGAGGAGTGACATGGAGGTGTGACATGGAGGAGGGACCTGGAGGAGTGACATGGAGGAGCAACATGGAGGAGTTATATGGAAGACATATAGAAGTGACATGGAGGAGTGATATGGAGTAGTGACATGTAGGAGTGACATGGATGAGTGAGTTGGTGTAGCGACATGGAGGAGTGACATGAAATAGCGACATGGAGGAGTGAAATGGAGTAGCGACATGGTGGATTGACATGAGGAGTGAGTTGGTGTAGCGACATGGAGTAGTGAAATGGAGTAGCGACATGGAGGAGTGAAATGAGGAGTGACATGGAAGACATAGAAGTGACATGGAGGAGTGACTTGGAGGAGTGACATAAAGGGTTGACATGGAGGAATGACATGGAGGAGTGACATAGAGGAGTAACCTGGAGGAGTGACATGGAGGAGTGAGTTGGTGTAGCGACATGGAGAAGTGACATGGATGAGGAACATGGAGGAGTTAAACAGAGGAGTGACATGGAGGAGTGATATGGAGTAGTGAAATGGAGTAGCGACATGGAGGAGTGACATGGAAGTGTGACATGAAGGAGGGACCTGGAGGAGTGACATGGAAGACATAGAAGTGACATGGAGGAGTGATGTGGAGGAGTGACATGGAGGAGTGACATGGAGGAGTGACATGGAGGAGTGATGTGGAGGAGTGACATGGAGGAGTGACATGGAGAAGTGACAGGTTTGATCAGGAAGGAGGGTTGATATGGTGGAGTGATATGGCGGAGGGACATTGAGGAGTGAGTTGGTGTAGCGACATGGAGGAGTGACATGGAGGAGTGACATAGAGTGTTGATGTGGAGGAGAGACATGGAGGAGTGACATGGAGAAGTGACAGGTTTGATCAGGAAGGAGGGTTGATATGGTGGAGTGATATGGCGGAGGGACATTGAGGAGTGAGTTGGTGTAGCGACATGGAGGAGTGACATGGAGTAGCGACATGGAGGAGTGACATGAGGAGTGAGTTCGTGTAGCTACATGGAGTAGTGAAATGGAGTAGCGACATGGAGGAGTGACATGGAGGTGTGACATGAAGGAGGGACCTGGAGGAGTGACATGGAAGACATAGAAGTGACATGGAGGAGTGATGTGGAGGAGTGACATGGAGCAGTGACATGGAGGAATGAGTTGGTGGAGCGACCTGGAGGAGTCACATGTAGTAGCGACATGGAGGATTGACTTGGAGGAGTGATATAAAGGAGTGACATGGAGGAGTGACATGGAGGAGTAAAATGGAGTGACATAGAAGACATATAGAAGTGACATGGAGGAGTAAGTTGGTGTAGCGACATGGAGGAGTGACATGGAAGACATATAGAAGTGACATGGAGGAGTGACATGGAGAATTGACAGGGCGGATCAGCAAGGAGGATTGATATGGTGGAGTGACATGGAGGAAGGACATGGAGGAGTGACATGGAAGACACATAGAAGTGACATGGAGGAATGACTTGGAGGAGTGAAAAAAAGGAGTAACATGGAGGAATGACATGGATGAGTGACATGGAGGAGTGTCAAGGAAGATTGAGTTGGTGTAGCGACATGGAGGAGTGACATGAGGAGTGAGTTGGTGTAGCGACATGGAGTAGTGAAATGGAGTAGCGACATGGAGGAGTGACATGGAGGTGTGACATGGAGGAGGGACCTGGAGGAGTGACATGGAGGAGCAACATGGAGGAGTTATATGGAAGACATATAGAAGTGACATGGAGGAGTGATATGGAGTAGTGACATGGAGGAGTGACATGGATGAGTGAGTTGGTGTAGCGACATGGAGGAGTGACATGAAATAGCGACATGGAGGAGTGACATGGAGTAGCGACATGGAGGAGTGACATGAGGAGTGAGTTGGTGTAGCGACATGGAGTAGTGAAATGGAGTAGCGACATGGAGGAGTGAAATGAGGAGTGACGTAGAGGAGTGACGTGGTGGAGTGAAATGGAGGAGTGACATGGAAGAGTGACATGGAGGTGTGACATGGAGGAGGGAACTGGAGGAGTGACATGGAAGACATAGAAGTGACATGGAGGAGTGACTTGGAGGAGTGACATAAAGGGTTGACATGGAGGAATGACATGGAGGAGTGACATAGAGGAGTAACCTGGAGGAGTGACATGGAGGAGTGAGTTGGTGTAGCGACATGGAGAAGTGACATGGATGAGGAACATGGAGGAGTTAAACAGAGGAGTGACATGGAGGAGTGATATGGAGGAGTGACAAGTAGGATTGATATAGAGGAGTGACAAGGTGGGTTGAGTTTGTGTAGCGACATGGAGGAGTGACATGGAGTAGCGACATGGAGGAGTGACATCAAGGAGTGAGTTGGTGTAGCGACATGGAGGAGTGACATGGAATAGCGACATGGAGGAGTGACATGGAGGAGTGACATGGGTGGTTGATATGGAGGAGTGACATGGAGGAGTGACATAGAGGAGTGACGTGGTGGAGTGAAATGGAGGAGTGACATGGAGGAGTGAGTTGGTGTAGCGACATGAGGAGTAACATGGAATAGTGACATGGAGTAGTGACATGGAGGTGTGACATGGAGGAGTGACATAGAGGAGTGATGTGGAGGAGTGACATGGAGGAGTGACATGGAGGAGGGACATGGAGGAGTGACATGGAGGAGTGACATAGAGGAGTGATGTGGAGGAGTGACATGGAGGAGTGATGTGGAGGAGTGATGTGGAGGAGTGAGTTGATGGAGCGATCTGGAGGAGTCACATGTAGTAGCGACATGGAGGAGTGACTTGGAGGAGTGATATAAAGGAGTGACATGGAGGAGTGACATGGAGGAGTAAAATGGAGTGACATAGAAGACATATAGAAGTGATATGGAGGAGTGACATGGAGGAGTGACAAGTAGGATTGATATGGAGGAGTGACAAGTAGGATTGATATGGAGGAGTGACATAGAGGAGTGACAAGGAGGCTTGAGTTTGTGTAGCGAGATGGAGGAGTGACATGGAAGACATATAGAAGTGACATGGAGGAGTGAAATGGAGGAGTGACATGAAGGATTGATATGGAGGAGTGACTTGGAGGAGTGACATAGAGGAGTGACCTGGAGGAGTGACATAGAGAAATGATGTGGAGGAGTGACATGGAGGAGTGACATGGAGGAGTGAGTTGGTGGAGCGACCTGGAGGAGTCACATGGAGTAACGACATGGAGGAGTGACTTGGAGGAGTGATATAAAGGAGTGATATGGAGTAGTGACAGGGAGGAGTGAAATGGAGTGACATAGAAGACATATAGAAGTGACATGGAGGAATGACATGGAGGAGTGACAAGTAGGATTGATATGGAGGAGTGACAAGGAGGCTTGAGTTTGTGTAGCGAGATGTAGGAGTGACATGGAAGACATATAGAAGTGAAATGGAGTAGCGACATGGAGGAGTGTGAAGGAGGAGTGAGTTGGTGTAGCGACATGGAGGAGTGACATGGAAGACATATAGAAGTGACATGGAGGGGGTGACATGGAGAATTGACAGGGCGGATCAGCAAGGAGGATTGATATGGTGGAGTGACATGGAAGAAGGACATGGAGGAGTGACATGGAAGACATATAGAAGTTACATTAGGAATGACTTGGAGGAGTGACATAAAGGAGTAACATGGAGGAATGACATGGATGAGTGACATGGAGGAGTGACAAGAAAGATTGAGTTGGTGTAGCGACATGGAGGAGTGACAGGGAGTAGTGACATTAAGGAGTGACATGAGGAGTGAGTTGGTGTAGCGACATGGAGTAGTGAAATGGAGTAGCGACATGGAGGAGTGACATGGAGGTGTGACATGAAGGAGGGACCTGGAGGAGTGACATGGAAGACATAGAAGTGACATGGAGGAGTGATGTGGAGGAGTGACATGGAGGAGTGACATGGAGGAGTGACATGGAGGAGTGATGTGGAGGAGTGACATGGAGGAGTGACATGGAGAAGTGACAGGTTTGATCAGGAAGGAGGGTTGATATGGTGGAGTGATATGGCGGAGGGACATTGAGGAGTGAGTTGGTGTAGCGACATGGAGGAGTGACATGGAGGAGTGACATAGAGTGTTGATGTGGAGGAGAGACATGGAGGAGTGACATGGAGAAGTGACAGGTTTGATCAGGAAGGAGGGTTGATATGGTGGAGTGATATGGCGGAGGGACATTGAGGAGTGAGTTGGTGTAGCGACATGGAGGAGTGACATGGAGTAGCGACATTGAGGAGTGACATGAGGAGTGAGTTCGTGTAGCGACATGGAGTAGTGAAATGGAGTAGCGACATGGAGGAGTGACATGGAGGTGTGACATGAAGGAGGGACCTGGAGGAGTCACATGTAGTAGCGACATGGAGGATTGACTTGGAGGAGTGATATAAAGGAGTGACATGGAGGAGTGACATGGAGGAGTAAAATGGAGTGACATAGAAGACATATAGAAGTGACATGGAGGAGTGACATGGAGGAGTGACAAGTAGGATTGATATGGAGGAGTGACATAGAGGAGTGACAAGGAGGCTTGAGTTTGTGTATCGAGATGGAGGAGTGACATGGAATAGCGACATGGAGGAGTGACATGGTGGAGTGACATGGAGGAGTGACATAGAGGATTGATGTGGAGGAGAGACATGGAGGAGTGACATAGAGTGTTGATGTGGAGGAGAGACATGGAGAAGTGACAGGTTTGATCAGGAAGGAGGGTTGATATGGTAGAGTGACATGGCGGAGGGACATTGAGGAGTGAGTTGGTGTAGCGACATAAGGAGTGACATGGAATAGCGACATGGAGGAGTGACATGGAGGTGTGACATGGAGGAGTGACATAGAGGAGCAACATGGAGGAGTGACTTGGAGGAGTGACATGGAGGAGTGACATGGAGAAGTGACAGGGCGAATCAGCAAAGAGGATTGATAAGGTGGATTGACATGGCGGAGGGAGATGGATGAGTGACATGGAGGAGTGATATGGAGTAGTGACATAGAGGAGTGACATGGAGGAGTGACATGGAGGGTTGATATGGAGTAGTGACATGGAGGAGTGACATAGAGGAGTGACGTGGTGGAGTGAAATGGAGGAGTGACATGGAGGAGTGAGTTGGTGTAGCGACATGGAGGAGTGACATGGAGGAGTGACATGGATGAGTGACTTGGAGGATTGATATAAAGGAGTGACATGGAGGAGTGACATGGAGTAGCGACATGGAGGAGTGACATCAAGGAGTGAGTTGGTGTAGCGACATGGAGGAGTGACATGGAGGAGTGACATGGAGGGTTGATATGGAGGAGTGACATGGAGGAGTGACATAGAGGAGTGACGTGGTGGAGTGACATGGGGGAGTGAGGTGGTGTAGCGACATGGAGGAGTGACATGGAGGAGTGACATGGATGAGTGACTTGGAGGATTGATATAAAGGAGTGACATGGAGGAGTGAAATGGAGTGACATAGAAGACATATAGAAGTGACATGGCTGAGTGACATGGAGGAGTGACAAGGAGGTTTGAGTTGGTGTAGCGACATGGCGGAGTGACATGGATTAGTGACATGGAGGAGTGACGTAGAGGAGTGACATGGTGGAGTGACATAGAGGAGTGACGTGGTGGAGTGAAATGGAGGAGTGACATGGCGGAGTGAGTTGGTGTAGCGACATGGAGGAGTGACATGGAGGAGTGACATGGATGAGTGACTTGGAGGATTGATATAAAGGAGTGACATGGAGGAGTGACATGGAGGAGTGACATGGAGGAGAGACATGGAGGAGTGACATGGAGAAGTGAAGGGTTTGATCAGGAAGGAGGGTTGATATGGTGGAGTGACATGGAATAGCGACATGGAGGAGTGACATGGGGGAGTGAAATGGAGGAGTGACATAGAGGATTGATGTGGAGGAGAGACATGGAGGAGTGACATAGAGTGTTGATGTGGAGGAGAGACATGGAGGAGTGACATGGAGAAGTGACAGGTTTGATCAGGAAGGAGGGTTGATATGGTGGAGTGACATGTTGGAGGGATATGGAGGAGTGAGTTGGTGTAGCGACATAAGGAGTGACATGGAATAGCGACATGGAGAAGTGACATGGAGGTGTGACATGGAGGAGTGAAATAGAGGAGCAACATGGAGGAGTGACTTGGAGGAGTGACATGGAGGAGTGACATGGAGAAGTGACAGAGCGAATCAGCAAAGAGGATTGATAAGGTGGAGTGACATGGCGGAGGGACATGGATGAGTGACTTGGAGGTATGACATGGAGGAGCAACATGGAGGAGTTAAACAGAGGAGTGACATGGAGGAGTGATATGGAGGAGTGACAAGTAGGGTTGATATGGAGGAGTGACATAGAGGAGTGACAAGGAGGTTTGAGTTTGTGTTGCGACATGGAGGAGTGACATGGAGTAGCGACATAGAGGAGTGACATCAAGGAGTGAGTTGGTGTAGCGACATGGAGGAGTGACATGGATGGTTGATATGGAGGAGTGACATGGAGGAGTGACATAGAGTGTTGATGTGGAGGAGAGACATGGAGGAGTGACATGGAGAAATGGCAGTTTTGATCAGGAAGGAGGGTTGATATGGTGGAGTGACATGGCGGAGGGACATGGAAGAGAGAGTTGGTGTAGCGACATAAGGAGTGACATGGAATAGCGACATGGAGAAGTGACAGGGTTGATCAGGAAGGAGGATTCATATGGTGGAGTGACATGGTGGAGGGACATGGATGAGTGACATGGAGGAGTGACATGGAGGAGCAACATGGAGGAGTTATATGGAAGACAAATAGAAGTGACATGGAGGAGTGATATGGAGTAGTGACATGGAGGAGTGACATGGAAGAGTGAGTTGGTGTAGCGACATGGAGGAGTGACATGGAGGAGTGACATAGAGGTTTGACGTGGAGGAGAGACATGGAGGAGTGACATGGAGTAGTGACATGTAGGAGTGACATGAGGAGTGATGTAGAGGAGTGACATGGTGGAGTGAAATGGAGGAGTGACATGGAAGAGTGAGTAGGTGTAGCGACATGGAGGAGTGACATGAAATAGCGACATGGAGGAGTGACATGGAGGAGTGACATGGAGGAGTGACATTAAAGATTGATGTGGAGGAGAGACATGGTTGAGTGACATAGAGTGTTGATGTGGAGGAGAGACATGGAGGAGTGACATGGAGAAGTGACAGGTTTGATCAGGAAGGAGGGTTGATATGGTGGAGTGACATGGCGGAGGGACATGGAGGAGTGAGTTGGTGTAGCGACATGGAGGAGTGACATGGAAGACATATAGAAGTGACATAAAGGAGTGACATGGAGAAGTGACAGGGCGGATCAGCAAGGAGGATTGATATGGTGGAGTGACATGGAGGAAGGACATGGAGGAGTGACATGGAAGACATATAGAAGTGACATGGAGGAATGACTTGGAGGAGTGACATAAAGGAGTAACATGGAGGAAATACATGGATGAGGGACTTTGAGGAGTGACAAGGAAGATTGAGTTGGTGTAGCGACATGGAGGAGTGACATGGAGTAGCGACATGGAGGAGTGACATGAGGAGTGAGTTGGTGTAGCGACATGGAGTAGTGAAATGGATTAGCGACATGGAGGAGTGACATGGAGGTGTCACATGGAGGAGGGACCTGGAGGAGTGACATGGAGGAGCAACATGGAGGAGTTATATGGAAGACATATAGAAGTGACATGGAGGAGTGATATGGAGTAGTGACATGGAGGAGTGACATGGATGAGTGAGTTGGTGTAGCGACATGGAGGAGTGACATGAAATAGCAACATGGAGGAGTGACATGGAGTAGCGACATGGAGGAGTGAAATGAGGAGTGACGTAGAGGAGTGACGTGGTGGAGTGAAATGGAGGAGTGACATGGAAGAGTGACATGGAGGTGTGACATGGAGGAGGGAACTGAAGGAGTGACATGGAAGACATAGAAGTGACATGGAGGAGTGACTTGGAGGAGTGACATAAAGGATTGACATGGAGGAATGACATGGAGGAGTGACATAGAGGAGTAACCTGGAGGAGTGACATGGAGGAGTGATATGGAGGAGTGACAAGTAGGGTTGATATGGAGGAGTGACATAGAGGAGTGACAAGGAGGTTTGAGTTTGTGTTGCGACATGGAGGAGTGACATGGAGTAGCGACATAGAGGAGTGACATCAAGGAGTGAGTTGGTGTAGCAACATGGAGGAGTGACATGGATGGTTGATATGGAGGAGTGACATGGAGGAGTGACATAGAGTGTTGATGTGGAGGAGAGACATGGAGGAGTGACATGGAGAAATGGCAGGTTTGATCAGGAAGGAGGGTTGATATGGTGGAGTGACATGGCGGAGGGACATGGAGGAGAGAGTTGGTGTAGCGACATAAGGAGTGACATGGAATAGCGACATGGAGAAGTGACAGGGTTGATCAGGAAGGAGGATTGATATGGTGGAGTGACATGGTGGAGGGACATGGATGAGTGACATGGAGGAGTGACATGGAGGAGCAACATGGAGGAGTTATATGGAAGACAAATAGAAGTGACATGGAGGAGTGATATGGAGTAGTGACATGGAGGAGTGACATGGAAGAGTGAGTTGGTGTAGCGACATGGAGGAGTGACATGGAGGAGTGACATAGAGGTTTGACGTGGAGGAGAGACATGGAGGAGTGACATGGAGTAGTGACATGTAGGAGTGACATGAGGAGTGATGTAGAGGAGTGACATGGTGGAGTGAAATGGAGGAGTGACATGGTAGAGTGAGTAGGTGTAGCGACATGGAGGAGTGACATGAAATAGCGACATGGAGGAGTGACATGGAGGAGTGACATGGAGGAGTGACATTAAAGATTGATGTGGAGGAGAGACATGGTTGAGTGACATAGAGTGTTGATGTGGAGGAGAGACATGGAGGAGTGACATGGAGAAGTGACAGGTTTGATCAGGAAGGAGGGTTGATATGGTGGAGTGACATGGCGGAGGGACATGGAGGAGTGAGTTGGTGTAGCGACATGGAGGAGTGACATGGAAGACATATAGAAGTGACATGGAGCAGTGACATGGAGAAGTGACAGGGCGGATCAGCAAGGAGGATTGATATGGTGGAGTGACATGGAGGAAGGACATGGAGGAGTGACATGGAAGACATATAGAAGTGACATGGAGGAATGACTTGGAGGAGTGACATAAAGGAGTAACATGGAGGAAATACATGGATGAGGGACTTTGAGGAGTGACAAGGAAGATTGAGTTGGTGTAGCGACATGGAGGAGTGACATGGAGTAGCGACATGGAGGAGTGACATGAGGAGTGAGTTGGTGTAGCGACATGGAGTAGTGAAATGGAGTAGCGACATGGAGGAGTGACATGGAGGTGTCACATGGAGGAGGGACCTGGAGGAGTGACATGGAGGAGCAACATGGAGGAGTTATATGGAAGACATATAGAAGTGACATGGAGGAGTGATATGGAGTAGTGACATGGAGGAGTGACATGGATGAGTGAGTTGGTGTAGCGACATGGAGGAGTGACATGAAATAGCGACATGGAGGAGTGACATGGAGTAGCGACATGGAGGAGTGAAATGAGGAGTGACGTAGAGGAGTAACGTGGTGGAGTGAAATGGAGGAGTGACATGGAAGAGTGACATGGAGGTGTGACATGGAGGAGGGAACTGAAGGAGTGACATGGAAGACATAGAAGTGACATGGAGGAGTGACTTGGAGGAGTGACATAAAGGATTGACATGGAGGAATGACATGGAGGAGTGACATAGAGGAGTAACCTGGAGGAGTGACATGGAGGAGTGAGTTGGTGTAGCGACATGGAGAAGTGACATGGAGTAGCGACATGGAGGAGTGACATGGAGGTGTGACATGGAGGAGGGACCTGGAGGAGTGACATGGAGGAGCAACATGGAGGAGTTATATGGAAGACATATAGAAGTGACATGGAGGAGTGATATGGAGTAGTGACATGTAGGAGTGACATGGATGAGTGAGTTGGTGTAGCGACATGGAGGAGTGACATGAAATAGCGACATGGAGGAGTGAAATGGAGTAGCGACATGGTGGATTGACATGAGGAGTGAGTTGGTGTAGCGACATGGAGTAGTGAAATGGAGTAGCGACATGGAGGAGTGAAATGAGGAGTGACATGGAAGACATAGAAGTGACATGGAGGAGTGACTTGGAGGAGTGACATAAAGGGTTGACATGGAGGAATGACATGGAGGAGTGACATAGAGGAGTAACCTGGAGGAGTGACATGGAGGAGTGAGTTGGTGTAGCGACATGGAGAAGTGACATGGATGAGGAACATGGAGGAGTTAAACAGAGGAGTGACATGGAGGAGTGATATGGAGGAGTGACAAGTAGGTTTGATATAGAGGAGTGACAAGGAGGGTTGAGTTTGTGTAGCGACATGGAGGAGTGACATGGAGTAGCGACATGGAGGAGTGATATCAAGGAGTGAGTTGGTGTAGCGACATGGAGGAGTGACATGGAATAGCGACATGGAGGAGTGACATGGAGGAGTGACATGGGTGGTTGATATGGAGGAGTGACATGGAGGAGTGACATAGAGGAGTGACATGGAGGAGTGACATAGAGGAGTGATGTGGAGGAGTGACATGGAGGAGTGACATGGAGGAGTGACATGGAGGAGTGACATAGAGGAGTGATGTGGAGGAGTGACATGGAGGAGTGACATGGAGGAGTGACATGGAGGAGTGATGTGGAGGAGTGATGTGGAGGAGTGAGTTGATGGAGCGACCTGGAGGAGTCACATGTAGTAGCGACATGGAGGAGTGACTTGGAGGAGTGATATAAAGGAGTGACATGGAGGAGTGACATGGAGGAGTAAAATGGAGTGACATAGAAGACATATAGAAGTGATATGGAGGAGTGACATGGAGGAGTGACAAGTAGGATTGATATGGAGGAGTGACATAGAGGAGTGACAAGGAGGCTTGAGTTTGTGTAGCGAGATGGAGGAGTGACATGGAAGACATATAGAAGTGACATGGAGGAGTGAAATGGAGGAGTGACATGAAGGATTGATATGGAGGAGTGACTTGGAGGAGTGACATAGAGGAGTGACCTGGAGGAGTGACATAGAGAAATGATGTGGAGGAGTGACATGGAGGAGTGAGTTGGTGGAGCGACCTGGAGGAGTCACATGGAGTAGCGACATGGAGGAGTGACTTGGAGGAGTGATATAAAGGAGTGATATGGAGGAGTGACAGGGAGGAGTGAAATGGAGTTACATAGAAGACATATAGAAGTGACATGGAGGAGTGACATGGAGGAATGACATGGAGGAGTGACAAGTAGGATTGATATGGAGGAGTGACAAGGAGGCTTGAGTTTGTGTAGCGAGATGTAGGAGTGACATGGAAGACATATAGAAGTGAAATGGAGTAGCTACATGGAGGAGTGTGAAGGAGGAGTGAGTTGGTGTAGCGACATGGAGGAGTGACATGGAAGACATATAGAAGTGACATGGAGGAGTGACATGGAGAATTGACAGGGCGGATCAGCAAGGAGGATTGATATGGTGGAGTGACATGGAAGAAGGACATGGAGGAGTGACATGGAAGACATATAGAAGTTACATTAGGAATGACTTGGAGGAGTGACATAAAGGAGTAACATGGAGGAATGAAATGGATGAGTGACATGGAGGAGTGACAAGGAAGATTGAGTTGGTGTAGCGACATGGAGGAGTGACAGGGAGTAGCGACATGGAGGAGTGACATGAGGAGTGAGTTGGTGTAGCGACATGGAGTAGTGAAATGGAGTAGCGATATGGAGGAGTGACATGGAGGTGTGACATGAAGGAGGGACCTGGAGGAGTGACATGGAAGACATAGAAGTGACATGGAGGAGTGATGTGGAGGAGTGACATGGAGGAGTGACATGGAGGAGTGACATGGAGGAGTGATGTGGAGGAGTGACATGGAGCAGTGACATGGAGGAGTGAGTTGGTGGAGCGACCTGGAGGAGTCACATGGAGTAGCGACATGGAGGAGTAACTTGGAGGAGTGATATAAAGGAGTGATATGGAGGAGTGACAGGGAGGAGTGAAATGGAGTGACATAGAAGACATATAGAAGTGACATGGAGGAGTGACATGGAGGAATGACATGGAGGAGTGACAAGTAGGATTGATATGGAGGAGTGACAAGGAGGCTTGAGTTTGTGTAGCGAGATGTAGGAGTGACATGGAAGACATATAGAAGTGAAATGGAGTAGCGACATGGAGGAGTGTGAAGGAGGAGTGAGTTGGTGTAGCGACATGGAGGAGTGACATGGAAGACATATAGAAGTGACATGGAGGAGTGACATGGAGAATTGACAGGGCGGATCAGCAAGGAGGATTGATATGGTGGAGTGACATGGAAGAAGGACATGGAGGAGTGACATGGAAGACATATAGAAGTTACATTAGGAATGACTTGGAGGAGTGACATAAAGGAGTAACATGGAGGAATGACATGGATGAGTGACATGGAGGAGTGACAAGGAAGATTGAGTTGGTGTAGCGACATGGAGGAGTGACAGGGAGTAGCGACATGGAGGAGTGACATGAGGAGTGAGTTGGTGTATCGACATGGAGTAGTGAAATGGAGTAGCGACATAGAGGAGTGACATGGAGGTGTGACATGAAGGAGGGACCTGGAGGAGTGACATGGAGGACAAGAAGTGACATGGAGGAGTGATGTGGAGGAGTGACATGGAGGAGTGACATGGAGGAGTGACATGGAGGAGTGATGTGGAGGAGTGACATGGAGCAGTGACATGGAGGAGTGAGTTGGTGGAGCGACCTGGAGGAGTCACATGTAGTAGCGACATGGAGGAGTGACTTGGAGGAGTGATATAAAGGAGTGACATGGGGGACTGACATGGAGGAGTAAGATGGAGTGACATAGAAGACATATAGAAGTGACATGGAGGAGTGACATGGAGGAGTGACAAGTAGGATTGATATGGAGTAGTAACATAGAGGAGTTACAAGGAGGATTGAGTTTGTGTATCGAGATGGAGGAGTGACATGGAATAGCGACATGGAGGAGTGACATGGAGGAGTGACATAGAGTGTTGATGTGGAGGAGAGACATGGAGGAGTGACATGGAGAAGTGACAGGTTTGATCAGGAAGGAGGGTTGATATGGTGGAGTGACATGGCGGAGGGACATTGAGGAGTGAGTTGGTGTAGCGACATAAGGAGTGACATGGAATAGCGACATGGAGGAGTGACATGGAGGTGTGACATGGAGGAGTGACATAGAGGAGCAACATGGAGGAGTGACTTGGAGGAGTGACATGGAGGAGTGACATGGAGAAGTGACAGGGCGAATCAGAAAAGAGGATTGATAAGGTGGAGTGACATGGAGGAGTGACATGGAGGAGCAACATGGAGGAGTTATATGGAAGACATATAGAAGTGACATGGAGGAGTGATATGGAGTAGTGACATGGAGGTGTGACATGGAGAAGTGACATGGGAGAGTGAGTTGGTGTAGCGACATGGAGGAGTGACATAGAGGTTTGAAGTGGAGGAGAGACATGGAGGAGTGACATGGAATAGCGACATGGAGGAGTGACATGGAGGAGTGACATGGAGGAGTGACATGGAGGGTTGATATGGAGGAGTGACATGGAGGAGTGACATAGAGGAGTGACGTGGTGGAGTGAAATAGAGAAGTGACATGGAGGAGTGAGTTGTTGTAGCGACATGAGGAGTAACATGGAATAGTGACATGGAGGAGTGACATGGAGGTGTGACATGGAGGAGTGACATGGATGAGTGACATCAAGGAGTGAGGTGGTGTAGCGACATGGAGGAGTGACATGGAATAGCGACATGGAGGAGTGACATGGAGGAGTGACATGGAGTGACATAGAAGACATATAGAAGTGACATGGAGGAGTGACATGGAGGAGTGACAAGTAGGATTGATATGGAGGAGTGACATAGAGAAGTGACAAGGAGTTTGTGTAGCGACATGGAGGAGTGACATGGAGTAGCGACATGGAGGAGTGACATCAAGGAGTGAGGTGGTGTAGCGACATGGAGGAGTGACATGGTATAGCGACATGGAGGAGTGACATGGAGGAGTGACATAGAGGAGTGATGTGGAGGAGTGACATGGAGGAGTGACATGGAGGAGTGACATGTAGGAGTGAAGTGGAGGAGTGACATGGAGCAGTGACATGGAGGAGTGATGTGGAGGAGTGACATGGAGCAGTGACATGGAGGAGTGAGTTGGTGGAGCGACCTGGAGGAGTCACATGTAGTAGCGACATGGAGGAGTGACTTGGAGGAGTGATATAAAGGAGTGACATGGAGAAGTAAAATGGAGTGACATAGAAGACATATAGAAGTGACATGGAGGAGTGACATGGAGGAGTGACAAGTAGGATTATATGGAGGAGTGACATAGAGGAGTGACAAGGAGGCTTGAGTTTGTGTAGCGAGATGGAGGAGTGACATGGAAGACATATAGAAGTGACATGGAGTAGTGAAATGGAGGAGTGACATGAAGGGTTCATATGGGTGGTTGATATGGAGGAGTGACATGGAGAAGTGACATAGAGGAGTGACATGGAGGAGTGACATGGGTGGTTGATATGGAGGATTGACATGGAGGTGTGACATGGAGTAGTGACATAGAGGAGTGATGTGGAGGAGTGACATGGAGGAGTGACATAGAGGAGTGACAAGGAGGTTTGAGTTTGTGTTGCGACATGGTGGAGTGACATGGAGTAGCGACATGGAGGAGTGACATCAAGGAGTGAGTTGGTGTAGCGACATGGAGGAGTGACATGGATGGTTGATATGGAGGAGTGACATGGAGGAGTGACATAGAGTGTTGATGTGGAGGAGAGACATGGAGGAGTGACATGGAGAAGTGACAGGTTTGATCAGGAAGGAGGGTTGATATGGTGGAGTGACATGGCGGAGGGACATGGAGGAGAGAGTTGGTGTAGCGACATAAGGAGTGACATGGAATAGCGACATGGAGAAGTGACAGGGTTGATCAGGAAGGAGGATTGATATGGTGGAGTGACATGGTGGAGGGACATGGATGAGTGACATGGAGGAGTGACATGGAGGAGCAACATGGAGGAGTTATATGGAAGACATATAGAAGTGACATGGAGGAGTGATATGGAGTAGTGACATGGAGGAGTGACATGGAGGAGTGACATGGAAGAGTGAGTTGGTGTAGCGACATGGAGGAGTGACATGGAGGAGTGACATAGAGGTTTGACGTGGAGGAGAGACATGGAGGAGTGACATGGCGTAGTGACATGTAGGAGTGACATGAGGAGTGACGTAGAGGAGTGACATGGTGGAGTGAAATGGAGGAGTGACATGGAAGAGTGAGTTGGTGTAGCGACATGGAGGAGTGACATGAAATAGCGACATGGAGGAGTGACATGGAGGAGTGACATTAAAGATTGATGTGGAGGAGAGACATGGAGGAGTGACATAGAGTGTTGATGTGGAGGAGAGACATGGAGGAGTGACATGGAGAAGTGACAGGTTTGATCAGGAAGGAGGGTTGATATGGTGGAGTGACATGGCGGAGGGACATGGAGGAGTGAGTTGGTGTAGCGACATGGAGGAGTGACATGGAAGACATATAGAAGTGACATGGAGGAGTGACATGGAGAAGTGACAGGGCGGATCAGCAAGGAGGATTGATATGGTGGAGTGACATGGAGGAAGGACATGGAGGAGTGACATGGAAGACATATAGAAGTGACATGGAGGAATGACTTGGAGGAGTGACATAAAGGAGTAACATGGAGGAATGACATGGATGAGGGACTTTGAGGAGTGACAAGGAAGATTGAGTTGGTGTAGTGACATGGAGGAGTGACATGGAGTAGCGACATGGAGGAGTGACATGAGGAGTGAGTTGGTGTAGCGACATGGAGTAGTGAAATGGAGTAGCGACATGGAGGAGTGACATGGAGGTGTCACATGGAGGAGGGACCTGGAGGAGTGACATGGAGGAGCAACATGGAGGAGTTATATGGAAGACATATAGAAGTGACATGGAGGAGTGATATGGAGTAGTGACATGGAGGAGTGACATGGATGAGTGAGTTGGTGTAGCGACATGGAGGAGTGACATGAAATAGCGACATGGAGGAGTGACATGGAGTAGCGACATGGAGGAGTGAAATGAGGAGTGACGTAGAGGAGTGACGTGGTGGAGTGAAATGGAGGAGTGACATGGAAGAGTGACATGGATGTGTGACATGGAGGAGTGACATAAAGGAGTGACATAGAGGAGTAACCTGGAGGAGTGACATGGAGGAGTGAGTTGGTGTAGCGACATGGAGAAGTGACATGGATGAGGAACATGGAGGAGTTAAACAGAGGAGTTACATGGAGGAGTGATATGGAGGAGTGACAAGTAGGATTGATATAGAGGAGTGACAAGGAGGATTGATATGGAGGAGTTAAATAGAGGAGTGACAAGGAGGCTTGAGTTTGTGTAGCGAGATGGAGGAGTGACATGGAAGACATATAGAAGTGACATGGAGTAGCGACATGGAGGAGTGACATGGAGGAGTAAGTTGGTGTAGCGACATGGAGGAGTGACATGGAAGACATATAGAATTGACATGGAGGAGTGACATGGAGAATTGACAGGGCGGATCAGCAAGGAGGATTGATATGGTGGAGTGACATGGAGGAAGGACATGGAGGAGTGACATGGAAGACATATAGAAGTGACATGGAGGAATGACTTGGAGGAGTGACATAAAGGAGTAACATGGAGGAATGACATGGATGAGTGACATGGAGGAGTGTCAAGGAAGATTGAGTTGGTGTAGCGACATGGAGGAGTGACATGGAGTAGCGACATGGAGGAGTGACATGAGGAGTGAGTTGGTGTAGCGACATGGAGTAGTGAAATGGAGTAGCGACATGGAGGAGTGACATGGAGGTGTGACATGGAGGAGGGAACTGGAGGAGTGACATGGAGGAGCAATATGGAGGAGTTATATGGAAGACATATAGAAGTGACATGGAGGAGTGATATGGAGTAGTGACATGGAGGAGTGACATGGATGAGTGAGTTGGTGTAGCGACATGGAGGAGTGACATGAAATAGCGACATGGAGGAGTTACATGGAGTAGCGACATGGAGTAGTGAAATGGAGTAGCGACATGGAGGAGTGAAATGAGGAGTGACGTAGAGGAGTGACGTGGTGGAGTGAAATGGAGGAGTGACATGGAAGAGTGACATGGAGTAGCGACATGGAGGAGTGACATCAAGGAGTGAGTTGGTGTAGCGACATGGAGGAGTGACATGGAATAGCGACATGGAGGAGTGACATGGAGGAGTGACATGGGTGGTTGATATGGAGGAGTGAAATGGAGGAGTGACATGGAGGAGTGACATGGAGTAGCGACATGGAGGAGTGACATCAAGGAGTGAGTTGGTGTAGCGACATGGATTAGCGACATGGAGGAGTGACATGGAGGAGTGACATGGGTGGTTGATATGGAGGAGTGACATGGAGGAGTGACATAGAGGAGTGACGTGGTGGAGTGAAATGGTGGAGTGACATGGAGGAGTGAGTTGGTGTAGCGACATGAGGAGTAACATGGAATAGTGACATGGAGTAGTGACATGGAGGTGTGACATGGATGAGTGACATAGAGGAGTGATGTGGAGGAGTGACATGGAGGAGTGACATGGAGGAGTGACATGGAGGAGTGACATGGAGGAGTGACATGGAGGAGTGACATGGAGGAGTGATGTGGAGGAGTGATGTGGAGGAGTGAGTTGATGGAGCGACCTGGAGGAGCCACATGTAGTAGCGACATGGAGGAGTGACTTGGAGGAGTAATATAAAGGAGTGACATGGAGGAGTGACATGGAGGAGTAAAATGGAGTGACATAGAAGACATATAGAAGTGATATGGAGGAGTGACATGGAGGAGTGACAAGTAGGATTGATATGGAGGAGTGACATAGAGGAGTGACAAGGAGGCTTGAGCTTGTGTAGCGAGATGGAGGAGTTACATGGAAGACATATAGAAGTGACATGGAGGAGTGAAATGGAGGAGTGACATGAAGGATTGATATGGAGGAGTGACTTGGAGGAGTGACATAGAGGAGTGACCTGGAGGAGTGACATAGAGAAATGATGTGGAGGAGTGACATGGAGGAGTGACATGGAGGAGTGAGTTGGTGGAGCGACCTGGAGGAGTCACATGGAGTAGCGACATGGAGGAGTGACTTGGAGGAGTGATATGGAGGAGTGACAGGGAGGAGTGAAATGGAGTGACATAGAAGACATATAGAAGTGACATTGAGGAGTGATATGGAGGAATGACATGGAGGAGTGACAAGTAGGATTGATATGGAGGAGTGACAAGGAGGCTTGAGTTTGTGTAGCGAGATGGAGGAGTGACATGGAAGACATATAGAAGTGAAATGGAGTAGCGACATGGAGGAGTGTGAAGGAGGAGTGAGTTGGTGTAGCGACATGGAGGAGTGACATGGAAGACATATAGAAGTGACATGGAGGAGTGACATGGAGAATTGACAGGGCGGATCAGCAAGGAGGATTGATATGGTGGAGTGACATGGAAGAAGGACATGGAGGAGTGACATGGACGACATATAGAAGTTACATGGAGGAATGACTTGTAGGAGTGACATAAAGGAGTAACATGGAGGAATGACATGGATGAGTGACATGGAGGAGTGACAAGGAAGATTGAGTTGGTGTAGTGACATGGAGGAGTGACAGGGAGTAGCGACATGGAGGAGTGACATGAGGAGTGAGTTGTTGTAGCGACATGGAGTAGTGAAATGGAGTAGCGACATGGAGGAGTGACATGGAGGTGTGACATGAAGGAGGGACCTGGAGGAGTGACATGGAAGACATAGAAGTGACATGGAGGAGTGATGTGGAGGAGTGACATGGAGGAGTGACATGGAGGAGTGACATGGAGGAGTGACATGGAGGAGCAACATGGAGGAGTTATATGGAAGACATATAGAAGTGACATGGAGGAGTGATATGGAGTAGTGACATGGAGGAGTGACATGGAGGTGTCACATGGAGGAGGGACCTGGAGGAGTGACATGGAGGAGCAACATGGAGGAGTTATATGGAAGACATATAGAAGTGACATGGAGGAGTGATATGGAGTAGTGACATGGAGGAGTGACATGGATGAGTGAGTTGGTGTAGCGACATGGAGGAGTGACATGAAATAGCGACATGGAGGAGTGACATGGAGTAGCGACATGGAGGAGTGAAATGAGGAGTGACGTAGAGGAGTGACGTGGTGGAGTAAAATGGAGGAGTGACATGGAAGAGTGACATGGAGGTGTGACATGGAGGAGGGAACTGGAGGAGTGACATGGAAGACATAGAAGTGACATGGAGGAGTGACTTGGAGGAGTGACATAGAGGAGTAACCTGGAGGAGTGACATGGAGGAGTGAGTTGGTGTAGCGACATGGAGAAGTGACATGGATGAGGAACATGGAGGAGTTAAACAGAGGAGTGACATGGAGGAGTGATATGGAGGAGTGAGTTGGTGTAGCGACATGGAGAAGTGACATGGATGAGGAACATGGAGGAGTTAAACAGAGGAGTGAAATGGAGGAGTGACATGGAGGAGTGACATGGAGTAGCGACATGGAGGAGTGACATCAAGGAGTGAGTTGGTGTAGCGACATGGAGGAGTGACATGGAATAGCGACATGGAGGAGTGACATGGAGGAGTGACATGGGTGGTTGATATGGAGGAGTGACATGGAGGAGTGACATAGAGGAGTGACGTGGTGGAGTGAAATGGAGGAGTGACATGGAGGAGTGAGTTGGTGTAGCGACATGAGGAGTAACATGGAATAGTGACATGGAGTAGTGACATGGAGGTGTGACATGGAGGAGTGACATAGAGGAGTTATGTGGAGGAGTGACATGGAGGAGTGACATAGAGGAGTGACATGGAGGAGTGACATGGATGAGTGACATGGAGGAGTGACATGGAGGAGTGACATGGAGGAGTGATGTGGAGGAGTGATGTGGATGAGTGAGTTGATGGAGCGACCTGGAGGAGTCACATGTAGTAGCGACATGGAGGAGTGACTTGGAGGAGTGACATGAAGGATTGATATGGAGGAGTGACTTGGAGGAGTGACATAGAGGAGTGACCTGGAGGAGTGACATAGAGAAATGATGTGGAGGAGTGACATGGAGGAGTGACATGGAGGAGTGAGTTGGTGGAGCGACCTGGAGGAGTCACATGGAGTAGCGACATGGAGGAGTGACTTGGAGGAGTGACATGAAGGATTGATATGGAGGAGTGACTTGGAGGAGTGACATAGAGGAGTGACCTGGAGGAGTGACATAGAGAAATGATGTGGAGGAGTGACATGGAGGAATGACATGGAGGAGTGACAAGTAGGATTGATATGGAGGAGTGACAAGGAGGCTTGAGTTTGTGTAGCGAGATGGAGGAGTGACATGGAAGACATATAGAAGTGACATGGAGGAGTGAAATGGAGGAGTGACATGAAGGATTGATATGGAGGACTGACTTGGAGGAGTGACATAGAGGAGTGACCTGGAGGAGTGACATAGAGAAATGATGTGGAGGAGTGACATGGAGGAGTGACATGGAGGAGTGAGTTGGTGGAGTGACCTGGAGGAGTCACATGGAGTAGCGACATGGAGGAGTGACTTGGAGGAGTGATATAAAGGAGTGACATGGAGGAGTGACAGGGAGGAGTGAAATGGAGTGACATAGAAGACATATAGAAGTGACATGGAGGAGTGACATGGAGGAATGACATGGAGGAGTGACAAGTAGGATTGATATGGAGGAGTGACAAGGAGGCTTGAGTTTGTGTAGCGAGATGGAGGAGTGACATGGAAGACATATAGAAGTGAAATGGAGTAGCGACATGGAGGAGTGTGAAGGAGGAGTGAGTTGGTGTAGCGACATGGAGGAGTGACATGGTAGACATATAGAAGTGACATGGAGGAGTGACATGGAGAATTGACAGGGCGGATCAGCAAGGAGGATTGATATGGTGGAGTGACATGGAAGAAGGACATGGAGGAGTGACATGGAAGACATATAGAAGTTACATGGAGGAATGACTTGGAGGAGTGACATAAAGGAGTAACATGGAGGAATGACATGGATGAGTTACATGGAGGAGTGACAAGGAAGATTGAGTTGGTGTAGCGACATGGAGGAGTGACAGGGAGTAGCGACATGGAGGAGTGACATGAGGAGTGAGTTGGTGTAGCGACATGGAGTAGTGAAATGGAGTAGCGACATGGAGGAGTGACATGGAGGTGTGACATGAAGGAGGGACCTGGCGGAGTGACATGGAAGACATAGAAGTGACATGGAGGAGTGATGTGGAGGAGTGACATGGAGGAGTGACATGGAGTAGTGACATGGAGGAGTGATGTGGAGGAGTGACATGGAGCAGTGACATGGAGGAGTGAGTTGGTGGAGCGACCTAGAGGAGTCACATGTAGTAGCGACATGGAGGAGTGACTTGGAGGAGTGATATAAAGGAGTGACATGGAGGAGTGACATGGAGGAGTAAAATGGAGTGACATAGAAGACATATAGAAGTGACATGGAGGAGTGACATGGAGGAGTGACAAGTAGGATTGATATGGAGGAGTGACATAGAGGAGTGACAAGGAGGCTTGAGTTTGTGTATCGAGATGGAGGAGTGACATGGAATAGCGACATGGAGGAGTGACATGGTGGAGTGACATGGAGGAGTGACATAGAGGATTGATGTGGAGGAGAGACATGGAGGAGTGACATAGAGTGTTGATGTGGAGGAGAGACATGGAGGAGTGACATGGAGAAGTGACAGGTTTGATCAGGAAGGAGGGTTGATATGGTGGAGTGACATGGCGGAGGGACATTGAGGAGTGAGTTGGTGTAGCGACATAAGGAGTGACATGGAATAGCGACATGGAGGAGTGACATGGAGGTGTGACATGGAGGTGTGACATGAAGGAGGGACCTGGAGGAGTGACATGGAAGACATAGAAGTGACATGGAGGAGTGATGTGGAGGAGTGACATGGAGCAGTGACATGGAGGAATGAGTTGGTGGAGCGACCTGGAGGAGTCACATGTAGTAGCGACATGGAGGATTGACTTGGAGGAGTGATATAAAGGAGTGACATGGAGGAGTGACATGGAGGAGTAAAATGGAGTGACATAGAAGACATATAGAAGTGACATGGAGGAGTGACATGGAGGAGTGACAAGTAGGATTGATATGGAGGAGTGACATAGAGGAGTGACAAGGAGGCTTGAGTTTGTGTATCGAGATGGAGGAGTGACATGGAATAGCGACATGGAGGAGTGACATGGAGGAGTGACATGGAGGAGTGACATAGAGGATTGATGTGGAGGAGAGACATGGAGGAGTGACATAGAGTGTTGATGTGGAGGAGAGACATGGAGAAGTGACAGGTTTGATCAGGAAGGAGGGTTGATATGGTAGAGTGACATGGCGGAGGGACATTGAGGAGTGAGTTGGTGTAGCGACATAAGGAGTGACATGGAATAGCGACATGGAGGAGTGACATGGAGGTGTGACATGGAGGAGTGACATAGAGGAGCAACATGGAGGAGTGACTTGGAGGAGTGACATGGAGGAGTGACATGGAGAAGTGACAGGGCGAATCAGCAAATAGGATTGATAAGGTGGATTGACATGGCGGAGGGAGATGGATGAGTGACATGGAGGAGTGATATGGAGTAGTGACATGGAGGAGTGACATGGATGAGTGAGTTGGTGTAGCGACATGGAGGAGTGACATGAAATAGCGACATGGAGGAGTGACATGGAGTAGCGACATGGAGGAGTGAAATGAGGAGTGACGTAGAGGAGTGACGTGGTGGAGTGAAATGGAGGAGTGACATGGAAGAGTGACATGGAGGTGTGACATGGAGGAGGGAACTGGAGGAGTGACATGGAAGACATAGAAGTGACATGGAGGAGTGACTTGGAGGAGTGACATAGAGGAGTAACCTGGAGGAGTGACATGGAGGAGTGAGTTGGTGTAGCGACATGGAGAAGTGACATGGATGAGGAACATGGAGGAGTTAAACAGAGGAGTGACATGGAGGAGTGATATGGTGGAGTGAGTTGGTGTAGCGACATGGAGAAGTGACATGGATGAGGAACATGGAGGAGTTAAACAGAGGAGTGAAATGGAGGAGTGACATGGAGGAGTAAAATGGAGTGACATAGAAGACATATAGAAGTGACATGGAGGAGTGACATGGAGGAGTGACAAGTAGGATTGATATGGAGTAGTAACATAGAGGAGTTACAAGGAGGATTGAGTTTGTGTATCGAGATGGAGGAGTGACATGGAATAGAGACATGGAGGAGTGACATGGAGGAGTGACATAGAGTGTTGATGTGGAGGAGAGACATGGAGGAGTGACATGGAGAAGTGACAGGTTTGATCAGGAAGGAGGGTTGATATGGTGGAGTGATATGGCGGAGGGACATTGAGGATTGAGTTGGTGTAGCGACATGGAGGAGTGACATGGAGTAGCGACATGGAGGAGTGACATGAGGAGTGAGTTCGTGTAGCGACATGGAGTAGTGAAATGGAGTAGCGACATGGAGGAGTGACATGGAGGTGTGACATGAAGGAGGGACCTGGAGGAGTGACATGGAAGACATAGAAGTGACATGGAGGAGTGATGTGGAGGAGTGACATGGAGCAGTGACATGGAGGAATGAGTTGGTGGAGCGACCTGGAGGAGTCACATGTAGTAGCGACATGGAGGATTGACTTGGAGGAGTGATATAAAGGAGTGACATGGAGGAGTGACATGGAGGAGTAAAATGGAGTGACATAGAAGACATATAGAAGTGACATGGAGGAGTGACATGGAGGAGTGACAAGTAGGATTGATATGGAGGAGTGACATAGAGGAGTGACAAGGAGGCTTGAGTTTGTGTATCGAGATGGAGGAGTGACATGGAATAGCGACATGGAGGAGTGACATGGTGGAGTGACATGGAGGAGTGACATAGAGGATTGATGTGGAGGAGAGACATGGAGGAGTGACATAGAGTGTTGATGTGGAGGAGAGACATGGAGGAGTGACATGGAGAAGTGACAGGTTTGATCAGGAAGGAGGGTTGATATGGTGGAGTGACATGGCGGAGGGACATTGAGGAGTGAGTTGGTGTAGCGACATAAGGAGTGACATGGAATAGCGACATGGAGGAGTGACATGGAGGTGTGACATGGAGGTGTGACATGAAGGAGGGACCTGGAGGAGTGACATGGCAGACATAGAAGTGACATGGAGGAGTGATGTGGAGGAGTGACATGGAGCAGTGACATGGAGGAATGAGTTGGTGGAGTGACCTGGAGGAGTCACATGTAGTAGCGACATGGAGGATTGACTTGGAGGAGTGATATAAAGGAGTGACATGGAGGAGTGACATGGAGGAGTAAAATGGAGTGACATAGAAGACATATAGAAGTGACATGGAGGAGTGACATGGAGGAGTGACAAGTAGGATTGATATGGAGGAGTGACATAGAGGAGTGACAAGGAGGCTTGAGTTTGTGTATCGAGATGGAGGAGTGACATGGAATAGCGACATGGAGGAGTGACATGGAGGAGTGACATGGAGGAGTGACATAGAGGATTGATGTGGAGGAGAGACATGGAGGAGTGACATAGAGTGTTGATGTGGAGGAGAGACATGGAGAAGTGACAGGTTTGATCAGGAAGGAGGGTTGATATGGTAGAGTGACATGGCGGAGGGACATTGAGGAGTGAGTTGGTGTAGCGACATAAGGAGTGACATGGAATAGCGACATGGAGGAGTGACATGGAGGTGTGACATGGAGGAGTGACATAGAGGAGCAACATGGAGGAGTGACTTGGAGGAGTGACATGGAGGAGTGACATGGAGAAGTGACAGGGCGAATCAGCAAAGAGGATTGATAAGGTGGATTGACATGGCGGAGGGAGATGGATGAGTGACATGGAGGAGTGATATGGAGTAGTGACATGGAGGAGTGACATGGATGAGTGAGTTGGTGTAGCGACATGGAGGAGTGACATGAAATAGCGACATGGAGGAGTGACATGGAGTAGCGACATGGAGGAGTGAAATGAGGAGTGACGTAGAGGAGTGACGTGGTGGAGTGAAATGGAGGAGTGACATGGAAGAGTGACATGGAGGTGTGACATGGAGGAGGGAACTGGAGGAGTGACATGGAAGACATAGAAGTGACATGGAGGAGTGACTTGGAGGAGTGACATAGAGGAGTAACCTGGAGGAGTGACATGGAGGAGTGAGTTGGTGTAGCGACATGGAGAAGTGACATGGATGAGGAACATGGAGGAGTTAAACAGAGGAGTGACATGGAGGAGTGATATGGAGGAGTGAGTTGGTGTAGCGACATGGAGAAGTGACATGGATGAGAAACATGGAGGAGTTAAACAGAGGAGTGAAATGGAGGAGTGACATGGAGGAGTGACATGGAGTAGCGACATGGAGGAGTGACATCAAGGAGTGAGTTGGTGTAGCGACATGGAGGAGTGACATGGAATAGCGACATGGAGGAGTGACATGGAAGAGTGACATGGGTGGTTGATATGGAGGAGTGACATGGAGGAGTGACATAGAGGAGTGACGTGGTGGAGTGATATGGAGGAGTGACATGGAGGAGTGAGTTGGTGTAGCGACATGAGGAGTAACATGGATTAGTGACATGGAGTAGTGACATGGAGGTGTGACATGGAGGAGTGACATAGAGGAGTGATGTGGAGGAGTGACATGGAGGAGTGACATGGAGGAGTGACATGGAGGAGTGACATGGAGGAGTGACATGGAGGAGTGACATGGAGGAGTGATGTGGAGGAGTGATGTGGAGGAGTGAGTTGATGGAGCGACCTGGAGGAGTCACATGTAGTAGCGACATGGAGGAGTGACTTGGAGGAGTGACATGAAGGATTGATATGGAGGAGTGACTTGGAGGAGTGACATAGAGGAGTGACCTGGAGGAGTGACATAGAGAAATGATGTGGAGGAGTGACATGGAGGAGTGACATGGAGGAGTGAGTTGGTGGAGCGACCTGGAGGAGTCACATGGAGTAGCGACATGGAGGAGTGACTTGGAGGAGTGATATAAAGGAGTGATATGGAGGAGTGACAGGGAGGAGTGAAATGGAGTGACATAGAAGACATATAGAAGTGACATGGAGGAGTGACATGGAGGAATGACATGGAGGAGTGACAAGTAGGATTGATATGGAGCAGTGACAAGGAGGCTTGAGTTTGTGTAGCGAGATAGAAGTGACAGGGCGAATCAGCAAAGAGGATTGATAAGGTGGATTGACATGGCGGAGGGAGATGGATGAGTGACATGGAGGAGTGACATGGAGGAGCAACATGGAGGAGTTATATGGAAGACATATAGAAGTGACATGGAGGAGTGATATGGAGTAGTGACATGGAGGTGTGACATGGAGAAGTGACATGGAAGAGTGAGTTGGTGTAGCGACATGGAGGAGTGACATGGAGGAGTGACATAGAGGTTTGACGTGGAGGAGAGACATGGAGGAGTGAAATAGAGAAGTGACATGGAGGAGTGAGTTGTTGTAGCGACATGAGGAGTAACATGGAATAGTGACATGGAGGAGTGACATGGAGGTGTGACATGGAGGAGTGACATGGATGAGTGACATCAAGGAGTGAGGTGGTGTAGCAACATGGAGGAGTGACATGGAATAGCGACATGGAGGAGTGACATGGCGGAGTGACATGGAGTGACATAGAAGACATATAGAAGTGACATGGAGGAGCGAGATGGAGGAGTGACAAGTAGGATTGATATGGAGGAGTGACAGAGAAGTGACAAGGAGTTTGTGTAGCGACATGGAGGAGTGACATGGAGTAGCGACATGGAGGAGTGACATCAAGGAGTGAGGTGGTGTAGCGACATGGAGGAGTGACATGGAGGAGTGATTTGGAGGTGTGACATGGAGGAGTGACATAGAGGAATGATGTGGAGGAGTAACATGAAGGATCTACATGGAGGAGCGAAATGGAGGAGTCAGATGGGGGAGTGACATGGAAGACATAGGAGTGACATGGTGGAGCAACATGGAGGAGTGACATGGAGGAGTGATATGGAGGTGTGACATGGAGGAGTGACATAGAGGAGTGATGTGGAGGAGTGACATGGCTGAGTGACATGGAATAGCGACATGGAGGAGTGACATGGAGGAGTGACATGGATGGTTGAGATGGAGGAGTGACATGGAGGAGTGACATAGAGGAGTGACGTGGTGGAGTGAAATGGAGGAGTGACATGGAGGAGTGAGTTGGTGTAGCGACATGGAGGAGTGACATGGAGGAGTGACATGGATGAGTGACTTGGAGGATTGATATAAAGGAGTGACATGGAGGAGTGACATGGAGGAGTGAAATGGAGTGACATAGAAGACATATAGAAGTGACATGGCTGAGTGACATGTAGGAGTGACAAGGAGGTTTGAGTTGGTGTAGCGACATGGCGGAGTGACAAGGAGTAGTAACATGGAGGAGTGACGTAGAGGAGTGACATGGTGGAGTGAAATGGTTAAGTGACATGGAAGAGTGAGTTGGTGTAGCAACATGGAGGAGTGACATGGAATAGCGACATGGAGGAGTGACATGGAATAGCGACATGGAGGAGTGACATGGAGGAGTGACATAGAGGATTGATGTGGAGGAGAGACATGGAGGAGTGACATAGAGTGTTGATGTGGAGGAGAGACATGGAGGAGTGACATGGGGAAGTGACAGGTTTGATCAGGAAGGAGGGTTGATATGGTGGAGTGACATGATGGAGGGACATGGAGGAGTGAGTTGGTGTAGCGACATAAGGAGTGACATGGAATAGCGACATGGAGAAGTGACATGGAGAAGTGACAGAGCGAATCAGCAAAGAGGATTGATAAGGTGGAGTGACATGGCGGAGGGACATGGATGAATGACATGGAGGTGTGATATGGAGGAGCAACATGGAGGAGTTAAACAGAGGAGTGACATGGAGGAGTGATATGGAGGAGTGACAAGTAGGGTTGATATGGAGGAGTGACATAGAGGAGTGACAAGGAGGTTTGAGTTTGTGTAGCGACATGGAGGAGTGACATGGAGTAGCGACATGGAGGAGTGACATCAAGGAGTGAGTTGGTGTAGCAACATGGAGGAGTGACATGGAATAGCGACATGGAGGAGTGACATGGAGGAGTGACATGGAGGGTTGATATGGAGGAGTGACATGGAGGAGTTAGTTGGTGGAGCGACATGGAGGAGTCACATGGAGTAGCGAAATGGAGGAGTGACTTGGAGGAGTGACATAAAGGAGTGACATGGAGGAATGACATGGAGGAGTGACATAGAGGAGTAACATGGAGGAGTGACATGGATGAGTGAGTTGGTGTAGCGACATGGAGAAGTGACATGGATGAGGAACATGGAGGAGTTAAACAGAGGAGTGACATGGAGGAGTGATATGGAGGAGTGACAAGTAGGGTTGATATGGAGGAGTGACATAGAGGAGTGACAAGGAGGTTTGAGTTTGTGTAGCGACATGGAGGAGTGACATGGAGTAGCGACATGGAGGAGTGACATCAAGGAGTGAGTTGGTGTAGCAACATGGAGGAGTGACATGGAATAGCGACATGGAGGAGTGACATGGAGGAGTGACATGGAGGGTTGATATGGAGGAGTGACATGGAGGAGTGACATAGAGGAGTGACGTGGTGGAGTGACATGGAGGAGTGAGTTGGTGTAGCGACATGGAGGAGTGACATGGAGGAGTGACATGGATGAGTGACTTGGAGAAGTGACAGGTTTGATCAGGAAGGAGGATTGATTTGGTGGAGTGACATGGCGGAGGGACATGGAGAAGTGAGTTGGTGTAGCGACATAAGGAGTGACATGGAATAGCGACATGGAGAAGTGACATGGAGGAGTGAAATAGAGGAGCAACATGGAGGAGTGACTTGGAGGAGTGACATGGAGGAGTGACATGGAGTAGTGACATGGAGGAGTGACGTAGAGGAGTTACATGGTGGAGTGAAATGGAGGAGTGACATGGACCAGTGACTTGGAGGAGTGACATAAAGGAGTGACATGGAGGAGTGACATGGAGGATTGACATGGAGGAGTGACAAGTAGGTTTGATATGGAGGAGTGACATAGAGGAGTGACAAGTAGGGTTGAGTTTGTGTAGCGAGATGGAGGAGTGACATGGAAGACATATAGAAGTGACATGGAGGAGTGAAATGGAGGAGTGACATGAAGGATTGATATGGAGGAGTGACTTGGAGGAGTGACATAGAGGAGTGACCTGGAGGAGTGACATAGAGGAGTGATGTGGAGGAGTGACATAGAGGAGTGACATGGAGGAGTGAGTTGGTGGAGCGACCTGGAGGAGTCACATGGAGTAGCGACATGGAGGAGTGACATGGAAGACATATAGAAGTGACATGGAGGAGTGACATGAAGGTTTTATATGGAGGAGTGACTTGGAGGAGTGACATAGAGGAGTGACCTGGAGGAGTGACATGGAGGAGTGACATGGAGGAGTTAGCTGGTGGAGCGACATGGAGGAGTCACATGGAGTAGCGAAATGGAGGAGTGACTTGGAGGAGTGACATAAAGGAGTGACATGGAGGAATGACATGGAGGAGTGACATAGAGGAGTAACATGGAGGAGTGACATGGATGAGTGAGTTGGTGTAGCGACATGGAGAAGTGACATGGATGAGGAACATGGAGGAGTTAAACAGAGGAGTGACATGGAGGAGTGATATGGAGGAGTGACAAGTAGGGTTGATATGGAGGAGTGACATAGAGGAGTGACAAGGAGGATTGAGTTTGTGTAGCGACATGGAGGAGTGACATGGAGTAGCGACATGGAGGAGTGACATCAAGGAGTGAGTTGGTGTAGCGACATGGAGGAGTGACATGGATTAGCGACATGGAGGAGTGACATGGAGGAGTGACATGGAGGGTTGCTATGGAGGAGTGACATGGAGGAGTGACATAGAGGAGTGACGTGGTGGAGTGAAATGGAGGAGTGACATGGGGGAGTGAGTTGGTGTAGCGACATGGAGGAGTGACATGGAGGAGTGACATGGATGAGTGACTTGGAGGATTGATATAAAGGAGTGACATGGAGGAGTGAAATGGAGTGACATAGAAGACATATAGAAGTGACATGGCTGAGTGACATGGAGGAGTGACAAGGAGGTTTGAGTTGGTGTAGCGACATGGCGGAGTGACATGGAGTAGTGACATGGAGGAGTGACGTAGAGGAGTGACATGGTGGAGTGACATAGAGGAGTGACGTGGTGGAGTGAAATGGAGGAGTGACATGGAGGAGTGAGTTGGTGTAGCAACATGGAGGAGTGACATGGAGGAGTGACATGGATGAGTGACTTGGAGGATTGATATAAAGGAGTGACATGGAGGAGTGACATGGAGGAGTGACATGGTGGAGAGACATGGAGGAGTGACATGGAGAAGTGAAGGGTTTGATCAGGAAGGAGGGTTGATATGGTGGAGTGATATGGAATAGCGACATGGAGGAGTGACATGGAGGAGTGACATAGAGGATTGATGTGGAGGAGAGACATGGAGGAGTGACATAGAGTGTTGATGTGGAGGAGAGACATGGAGGAGTGACATGGAGAAGTGACAGGTTTGATCAGGAAGGAGGGTTGATATGGTGGAGTGACATGGCGGAGGGATATGGAGGAGTGAGTTGGTGTAGCGACATAAGGAGTGACATGGAATAGCGACATGGAGAAGTGACATGGAGGTGTGACATGGAGGAGTGAAATAGAGGAGCAACATGGAGGAGTGACTTGGAGGAGTGACATGGAGGAGTAACATGGAGAAGTGACAGAGCGAATCAGCAAAGAGGATTGATAAGGTGGAGTGACATGGCGGAGGGACATAGATGAGTGACTTGGAGGTGTGACATGGAGGAGCAACATGGAGGAGTTAAACAGAGGAGTGACGTGGAGGAGTGATATGGAGGAGTGACAAGTAGGGTTGATATGGAGGAGTGACATAGAGGAGTGACAAGGAGGTTTGAGTTTGTGTTGCGACATGGAGGAGTGACATGAAGTAGCGACATAGAGGAGTGACATCAAGGAGTGAGTTGGTGTAGCGACATGGAGGAGTGACATGGATGGTTGATATGGAGGAGTGACATGGAGGAGTGACATAGAGTGTTGATGTGGAGGAGAGACATGGAGGAGTGACATGGAGAAATGGCAGGTTTGATCAGGAAGGAGGGTTGATATGGTGGAGTGACATGGCGGAGGGACATGGAGGAGAGAGTTGGTGTAGCGACATAAGGAGTGACATGGAATAGCGACATGGAGAAGTGACAGGGTTGATCAGGAAGGAGGATTGATATGGTGGAGTGACATGGTGGAGGGACATGGATGAGTGACATGGAGGAGTGACATGGAGGAGCAACATGGAGGAGTTATATGGAAGACATATAGAAGTGACATGGAGGAGTGATATGGAGTAGTGACATGGAGGAGTGACATGGTAGAGTGAGTTGGTGTAGCGACATGGAGGAGTGACATAGAGGTTTGACGTGGAGGAGAGACATGGAGGAGTGACATGGAGTAGTGACATGTAGGAGTGACATGAGGAGTGACGTAGAGGAGTGACATGGTGGAGTGAAATGGAGGAGTGACATGGAAGAGTGGGTTGGTGTAGCGACATGGAGGAGTGACATGAAATAGCGACATGGAGGAGTGACATGGAGGAGTGACATGGAGGAGTGACATTAAAGATTTATGTGGAGGAGAGACATGGAGGAGTGACATAGAGTGTTGATGTGGAGGAGAGACATGGAGGAGTGACATGGAGAAGTGACATGTTTGATCAGGAAGGAGGGTTGATATGGTGGAGTGACATGGCGGAGGGACATGGAGGAGTGAGTTGGTGTAGCGACATGGAGGAGTGACATGGAAGACATATAGAAGTGACATGGAGGAGTGACATGGAGAAGTGACAGGGCGGATCAGCAAGGAGGATTGATATGGTGGAGTGACATGGAGGAAGGACATGGAGGAGTGACATGGAAGACATATAGAAGTGACATGGAGGAATGACTTGGAGGAGTGACATAAAGGAGTAACATGGAGGAATGACATGGATGAGGGACTTTGAGGAGTGACAAGGAAGATTGAGTTGGTGTAGCGACATGGAGGAGTGACATGGAGTAGCGACATGGAGGAGTGACATGAGGAGTGAGTTGGTGTAGCGACATGGAGTAGTGAAATGGAGTAGCGACATGGAGGAGTGACATGGAGGTGTCACATGGAGGAGGGACCTGGAGGAGTGACATGGAGGAGCAACATGGAGGAGTTATATGGAAGACATATAGAAGTGACATGGAGGAGTGATATGGAGTAGTGACATGGAGGAGTGACATGGATGAGTGAGTTGGTGTAGCGACATGGAGGAGTGACATGAAATAGCGACATGGAGGAGTGACATGGTGTAGCGACATGGAGGAGTGAAATGAGGAGTGACGTAGAGGAGTGACGTGGTGGAGTGAAATGGAGGAGGGAACTGGAGGAGTAACATGGAAGACATAGAAGTGACATGGAGGAGTGACTTGGAGGAGTGACATAAAGGATTGACATGGAGGAATGACATGGAGGAGTGACATAGAGGAGTAACCTGGAGGAGTGACATGGAGGAGTGAGTTGGTGTAGCGACATGGAGAAGTGACATGGATGAGGAACATGGAGGAGTTAAACAGAGGAGTGACATGGAGGAGTGATATGGAGGAGTGACAAGTAGGATTGATATAGAGGAGTGACAAGGAGGGTTGAGTTTGTGTAGCGACATGGAGGAGTGACATGGAGTAGCGACATGGAGGAGTGACATCAAGGAGTGAGTTGGTGTAGCGACATGGAGGAGTGACATGGAATAGCGACATGGAGGAGTGACATGGTGGAGTGACATGGGTGGTTGATATGGAGGAGTGACATGGAGGAGTGACATAGAGGAGTGAAGTGGTGGAGTGACATAGAGGAGTGACATGGAGGAGTGAGTTGGAGGAGTGACATGGAGGAGTGAGTTGGTGGAGCGACCTGGAGGAGTCACATGGAGTAGCGACATGGAGGAGTGACTTGGAGGAGTGATATAAAGGAGTGATATGGAGGAGTGAAATGGAGGAGTGAAATGGAGTGACATAGAAGACATATAGAAGTGACATGGAGGAGTGACATGGAGGAATGACATGGAGGAGTGACAAGTAGGATTGATATGGAGGAGTTATATAGAGGAGTGACAAGGAGGCTTGAGTTTGTGTAGCGACATGGAGGAGTGACATGAGGAGTGAGTTGGTGTAGCGACATGGAGTAGTGAAATGGAGTAGCGACATGGAGGAGTGACATGGAGGAGAGACATGGAGGAGTGACATGGAGAAGTGAAGGGTTTGATCAGGAAGGAGGGTTGATATGGTGGAGTGACATGGAATAGCGACATGGAGGAGTGACATGGAGGAGTGACATGGAGGAGTGACATAGAGGATTGATGTGGAGGAGAGACATGGAGGAGTGACATAGAGTGTTGATGTGGAGGAGAGACATGGAGGAGTGACATGGAGAAGTGACAGGTTTGAACAGGAAGGAGGGTTGATATGGTCGAGTGACATGGCGGAGGGATATGGAGGAGTGAGTTGGTGTAGCGACATAAGGAGTGACATGGAATAGCGACATGGAGAAGTGACATGGAGGAGTGACATGGAGGAGTGAAATAGAGGAGCAACATGGAGGAGTGACTTGGAGGAGTGACATGGAGGAGTAACATGGAGAAGTGACAGAGCGAATCAGCAAAGAGGATTGATAAGGTGGAGTGACATGGCGGAGGGACATGGATGAGTGACTTGGAGGTGTGACATGGAGGAGCAACATGGAGGAGTTAAACAGAGGAGTGACAAGTAGGGTTGATATGGAGGATTGACATAGAGGAGTGACAAGGAGGTTTGAGTTTGTGTTGCGACATGGAGGAGTGACATGGAGTAGCGACATAGAGGAGTGGCATCAAGGAGTGAGTTGGTGTAGCGACATGGAGGAGTGACATGGATGGTTGATATGGAGGAGTGACATGGAGGAGTGACATAGAGTGTTGATGTGGAGGAGAGACATGGAGGAGTGACATGGAGAAATGGCAGGTTTGATCAGGAAGGAGGGTTGATATGGTGGAGTGACATGGCGGAGGGACTTGGAGGAGAGAGTTGGTGTAGAGACACAAGGAGTGACATGGAATAGCGACATGGAGAAGTGACATGGAGGTGTGACATGGAGGAGTGAAATAGAGGAGCAACATGGAGGAGTGACTTGGAGGAGTGACATGGAGGAGTGACATGGAGTAGTGACATGGAGGAGTGACGTAGAGGAGTTACATGGTGGAGTGAAATGGAGGAGTGACATGGACCAGTGACTTGGAGGAGTGACATAAAGGAGTGACATGGAGGAGTGACATGGAGGATTGACATGGAGGAGTGACAAGTAGGTTTGATATGGAGGAGTGACATAGAGGAGTGACAAGTAGGGTTGAGTTTGTGTAGCGAGATGGAGGAGTGACATGGAAGACATATAGAAGTGACATGGAGGAGTGAAATGGAGGAGTGACATGAAGGATTGATATGGAGGAGTGACTTGGAGGAGTGACATAGAGGAGTGACCTGGAGGAGTGACATAGAGGATTGATGTGGAGGAGTGACATGGAGGAGTGACATGGAGGAGTGAGTTGGTGGAGCGACCTGGAGGAGTCACATGGAGTAGCGACATGGAGGAGTGACATGGAAGACATATAGAAGTGACATGGAGGAGTGACATGAAGGTTTTATATGGAGGACTGACTTGGAGGAGTGACATAGAGGAGTGACCTGGAGGAGTGACATGGAGGAGTGACATGGAGGAGTTAGTTGGTGGAGCGACATGGAGGAGTCACATGGAGTAGCGAAATGGAGGAGTGACTTGGAGGAGTGACATAAAGGAGTGACATGGAGGAATGACATGGATGAGTGACATTAAAGAGTGTAAAGGAGGATTGAGTTGGTGTAGTGACATGGAGGAGTGACATGGAATAGCGACATGGAGGAGTGACATGGAGGAGTGACGTGGTGGAGTGAAATGGAGGAGTGACATGTAGAAGTGAGTTGGTATAGCGACATGAGGAGTGACATGGAATAGTGACACGGAGGAGTGACATGGAGGTGTGAGTTGGTGTAGCGACATGGAGTAGTGAAATGGAGTAGCGACATGGAGGAGTGACATGGAGGTGTGACATGGAGGAGGGATCTGGAGGAGTGACATGGAAGACATAGAAGTGACATGGAGGAGTGACTTGGAGGAGTGACATAAAGGAGTGACATGGAGGAATGACATGGAGGAGTGACATAGAGGAGTAACATGGAGGAGTGACATGGATGAGTGAGTTGGTGTAGCGACATGGAGAAGTGACATGGATGAGGAACATGGAGGAGTTAAACAGAGGAGTGACATGGTGGAGTGATATGGAGGAGTGACAAGTAGGGTTGATATGGAGGAGTGACATAGAGGAGTGACAAGGAGGATTGAGTTTGTGTAGCGACATGGAGGAGTGACATGGAGTAGCGACATGGAGGAGTGACATCAAGGAGTGAGTTGGTGTAGCGACATGGAGGAGTGACATGGAATAGCGACATGGAGGAGTGACATGGAGGAGTGACATGGAGGGTTGATATGGAGGAGTGACATGGAGGAGTGACATAGAGGAGTGACGTGGTGGAGTGAAATGGAGGAGTGACATGGGGGAGTGAGTTGGTGTAGCGACATGGAGGAGTGATATGGAGGAGTGACATGGATGAGTGACTTGGAGGATTGATATAAAGGAGTGACATGGAGGAGTGAAATGGAGTGACATAGAAGACATATAGAAGTGACATGGCTGAGTGACATGGAGGAGTGACAAGGAGGTTTGAGTTGGTGTAGCGACATGGCGGAGTGACATGGAGTAGTGACATGGAGGAGTGACGTAGAGGAGTGACATGGTGGAGTGACATAGAGGAGTGACGTGGTGGAGTGAAATGGAGGAGTGACATGGAGGAGTGAGTTGGTGTAGCGACATGGAGGAGTGACATGGAGGAGTGACATGGATGAGTGACTTGCAGGATTGATATAAAGGAGTGACATGGAGGAGTGACATGGAAGAGTGACATGGCGGAGGGACATGGATGAGTGACTTGGAGGTGTGACATGGAGGAGCAACATGGAGGAGTTAAACAGAGGAGTGACATGGAGGAGTGATATGGAGGAGTGACAAGTAGGGTTGATATGGAGGAGTGACATAGAGGAGTGACAAGGAGGTTTGAGTTTGTGTTGCGACATGGAGGAGTGACATGAAGTAGCGACATAGAGGAGTGACATCAAGGAGTGAGTTGGTGTAGCGACATGGAGGAGTGACATGGATGGTTGATATGGAGGAGTGACATGGAGGAGTGACATAGAGTGTTGATGTGGAGGAGAGACATGGAGGAGTGACATGGAGAAATGGCAGGTTTGATCAGGAAGGAGGGTTGATATGGTGGAGTGACATGGCGGAGGGACATGGAGAAGAGAGTTGGTGTAGCGACATAAGGAGTGACATGGAATAGCGACATGGAGAAGTGACAGGGTTGATCAGGAAGGAGGATTGATATGGTGGAGTGACATGGTGGAGGGACATGGATGAGTGACATGGAGGAGTGACATGGAGGAGCAACATGGAGGAGTTATATGGAAGACATATAGAAGTGACATGGAGGAGTGATATGGAGTAGTGACATGGAGGAGTGACATGGAAGAGTGAGTTGGTGTAGCGACATGGAGGAGTGACATGGAGGAGTGACATAGAGGTTTGACGTGGAGGAGAGACATGGAGGAGTGACATGGAGTAGTGACATGTAGGAGTGACATGAGGAGTGACGTAGAGGAGTGACATTGTGGAGTGAAATGGAGGAGTGACATGGAAGAGTGGGTTGGTGTAGCGACATGGAGGAGTGACATGAAATAGCGACATGGAGGAGTGACATGGAGGAGTGACATGGAGGAGTGACATTAAAGATTGATGTGGAGGAGAGACATGGAGGAGTGACATAGAGTGTTGATGTGGAGGAGAGACATGGAGGAGTGACATGGAGAAGTGACAGGTTTGATCAGGAAGGAGGGTTGATATGGTGGAGTGACATGGCGGAGGAACATGGAGGAGTGAGTTGGTGTAGCGACATGGAGGAGTGACATGGAAGACATATAGAAGTGACATGGAGGAGTGACATGGAGAAGTGACAGGGTGGATCAGCAAGGAGGATTGATATGGTGGAGTGACATGGAGGAAGGACATGGAGGAGTGACATGGAAGACATATAGAAGTGACATGGAGGAATGACTTGGAGGAGTGACATAAAGGAGTAACATGGAGGAATGACATGGATGAGGGACTTTGAGGAGTGACAAGGAAGATTGAGTTGGTGTAGCGACATGGAGGAGTGACATGGCGTAGCGACATGGAGGAGTGACATGAGGAGTGAGTTGGTGTAGCGACATGGAGTAGTGAAATGGAGTAGCGACATGGAGGAGTGACATGGAGGTGTCACATGGAGGAGGGACCTGGAGGAGTGACATGGAGGAGCAACATGGAGGAGTTATATGGAAGACATATAGAAGTGACATGGAGGAGTGATATGGAGTAGTGACATGGAGGAGTGACATGGATGAGTGAGTTGGTGTAGCGACATGGAGGAGTGACATGAAATAGCGACATGGAGGAGTGACATGGATTAGCGACATGGAGGAGTGAAATGAGGAGTGACGTAGAGGAGTGACGTGGTGGAGTGAAATGGAGGAGGGAACTGGAGGAGTGACATGGAAGACATAGAAGTGACATGGAGGAGTGACTTGGAGGAGTGACATAAAGGATTGACATGGAGGAATGACATGGAGGAGTGACATAGAGGAGTAACCTGGAGGAGTGACATGGAGGAGTGAGTTGGTGTAGCGACATGGAGAAGTGACATGGATGAGGAACATGGAGGAGTTAAACAGAGGAGTGACATGGAGGAGTGATATGGAGGAGTGACAAGTAGGATTGATATAGAGGAGTGACAAGGAGGGTTGAGTTTGTGTAGCGACATGGAGGAGTGACATGGAGTAGCGACATGGAGGAGTGACATCAAGGAGTGAGTTGGTGTAGCGACATGGAGGAGTGACATGGAATAGCGACATGGAGGAGTGACATGGAGGAGTGACATGGGTGGTTGATATTGAGGAGTGACATGGAGGAGTGACAAAGAGGAGTGAAGTGGTGGAGTGACATAGAGGAGTGACATGGAGGAGTGAGTTGGAGGAGTGATATAAAGGAGTGATATGGAGGAGTGAAATGGAGGAGTGAAATGGAGTGACATAGAAGACATATAGAAGTGACATGGAGGAGTGACATGGAGGAATGACATGGAGGAGTGACAAGTAGGATTGATATGGAGGAGTTACATAGAGGAGTGACAAGGCGGCTTGAGTTTGTGTAGCGACATGGAGGAGTGACATGAGGAGTGAGTTGGTGTAGCGACATGGAATAGTGAAATGGAGTAGCGACATGGAGGAGTGACATGGAGGAGAGACATGGAGGAGTGACATGGAGAAGTGAAGGGTTTGATCAGGAAGGAGGGTTGATATGGTGGAGTGACATGGAATAGCGACATGGAGGAGTGACATGGAGTAGTGACATGGAGGAGTGACATAGAGGATTGATGTGGAGGAGAGACATGGAGGAGTGACAGAGTGTTGATGTGGAGGAGAGACATGGAGGAGTGACATGGAGAAGTGACAGGTTTGATCAGGAAGGAGGGTTGATATGGTCGAGTGACATGGCGGAGGGATATGGAGGAGTGAGTTGGTGTAGCGACATAAGGAGTGACATGGAATAGCGACATGGAGAAGTGACATGGAGGTGTGACATGGAGGAGTGAAATAGAGGAGCAACATGGAGGAGTGACTTGTAGGAGTGACATGGAGGAGTAACATGGAGAAGTGACAGAGCGAATCAGCAAAGAGGATTGATAAGTTGGAGTGACATGGCGGAGGGACATGGGTGAGTGACTTGGAGGTGTGACATGGAGGAGCAACATGGAGGAGTTAAACAGAGGAGTGACAAGTAGGGTTGATATGGAGGAGTGACATAGAGGAGTGACAAGGAGGTTTGAGTTTGTGTTGCGACATGGAGGAGTGACATGGAGTAGCGACATAGAGGAGTGGCATCAAGGAGTGAGTTGGTGTAGCGACATGGAGGAGTGACATGGATGGTTGATATGGAGGAGTGACATGGAGGAGTGACATAGAGTGTTGATGTGGAGGAGAGACATGGAGGAGTGACATGGAGAAATGGCAGGTTTGATCAGGAAGGAGGGTTGATATGGTGGAGTGAAATGGCGGAGGGACATGGAGGAGAGAGTTGGTGTAGCGACACAAGGAGTGACATGGAATAGCGACATGGAGAAGTGACATGGATGAGGAACATGGAGGAGTTAAACAGAGGAGTGACATGGTGGAGTGATATGGAGGAGTGACAAGTAGGGTTGATATGGAGGAGTGACATAGAGGAGTGACAAGGAGGATTGAGTTTGTGTAGCGACATGGAGGAGTGACATGGAGTAGCGACATGGAGGAGTGACATCAAGGAGTGAGTTGGTGTAGCGACATGGAGGAGTGACATGGAATAGCGACATGGAGGAGTGACATGGAGGAGTGACATGGAGGGTTGATATGGAGGAGTGACATGGAGGAGTGACATAGAGGAGTGACGTGGTGGAGTGAAATGGAGGAGTGACATGGGGGAGTGAGTTGGTGTAGCGACATGGAGGAGTGATATGGAGGAGTGACATGGATGAGTGACTTGGAGGATTGATATAAAGGAGTGACATGGAGGAGTGAAATGGAGTGACATAGAAGACATATAGAAGTGACATGGCTGAGTGACATGGAGGAGTGACAAGGAGGTTTGAGTTGGTGTAGCGACATGGCGGAGTGACATGGAGTAGTGACATGGAGGAGTGACGTAGAGGAGTGACATGGTGGAGTGACATAGAGGAGTGACGTGGTGGAGTGAAATGGAGGAGTGACATGGAGGAGTGAGTTGGTGTAGCGACATGGAGGAGTGACATGGAGGAGTGACATGGATGAGTGACTTGCAGGATTGATATAAAGGAGTGACATGGAGGAGTGACATGGAAGAGTGACATGGCGGAGGGACATGGATGAGTGACTTGGAGGTGTGACATGGAGGAGCAACATGGAGGAGTTAAACAGAGGAGTGACATGGAGGAGTGATATGGAGGAGTGACAAGTAGGGTTGATATGGAGGAGTGACATAGAGGAGTGACAAGGAGGTTTGAGTTTGTGTTGCGACATGGAGGAGTGACATGAAGTAGCGACATAGAGGAGTGACATCAAGGAGTGAGTTGGTGTAGCGACATGGAGGAGTGACATGGATGGTTGATATGGAGGAGTGACATGGAGGAGTGACATAGAGTGTTGATGTGGAGGAGAGACATGGAGGAGTGACATGGAGAAATGGCAGGTTTGATCAGGAAGGAGGGTTGATATGGTGGAGTGACATGGCGGAGGGACATGGAGGAGAGAGTTGGTGTAGCGACATAAGGAGTGACATGGAATAGCGACATGGAGAAGTGACAGGGTTGATCAGGAAGGAGGATTGATATGGTGGAGTGACATGGTGGAGGGACATGGATGAGTGACATGGAGGAGTGACATGGAGGAGCAACATGGAGGAGTTATATGGAAGACATATAGAAGTGACATGGAGGAGTGATATGGAGTAGTGACATGGAGGAGTGACATGGAAGAGTGAGTTGGTGTAGCGACATGGAGGAGTGACATGGAGGAGTGACATAGAGGTTTGACGTGGAGGAGAGACATGGAGGAGTGACATGGAGTAGTGACATGTAGGAGTGACATGAGGAGTGACGTAGAGGAGTGACATTGTGGAGTGAAATGGAGGAGTGACATGGAAGAGTGGGTTGGTGTAGCGACATGGAGGAGTGACATGAAATAGCGACATGGAGGAGTGACATGGAGGAGTGACATGGAGGAGTGACATTAAAGATTGATGTGGAGGAGAGACATGGAGGAGTGACATAGAGTGTTGATGTGGAGGAGAGACATGGAGGAGTGACATGGAGAAGTGACAGGTTTGATCAGGAAGGAGGGTTGATATGGTGGAGTGACATGGCGGAGGAACATGGAGGAGTGAGTTGGTGTAGCGACATGGAGGAGTGACATGGAAGACATATAGAAGTGACATGGAGGAGTGACATGGAGAAGTGACAGGGTGGATCAGCAAGGAGGATTGATATGGTGGAGTGACATGGAAGAAGGACATGGAGGAGTGACATGGAAGACATATAGAAGTGACATGGAGGAATGACTTGGAGGAGTGACATAAAGGAGTAACATGGAGGAATGACATGGATGAGGGACTTTGAGGAGTGACAAGGAAGATTGAGTTGGTGTAGCGACATGGAGGAGTGACATGGCGTAGCGACATGGAGGAGTGACATGAGGAGTGAGTTGGTGTAGCGACATGGAGTAGTGAAATGGAGTAGCGACATGGAGGAGTGACATGGAGGTGTCACATGGAGGAGGGACCTGGAGGAGTGACATGGAGGAGCAACATGGCGGAGTTATATGGAAGACATATAGAAGTGACATGGAGGAGTGATATGGAGTAGTGACATGGAGGAGTGACATGGATGAGTGAGTTGGTGTAGCGACATGGAGGAGTGACATGAAATAGCGACATGGAGGAGTGACATGGATTAGCGACATGGAGGAGTGAAATGAGGAGTGACGTAGAGGAGTGACGTGGTGGAGTGAAATGGAGGAGGGAACTGGAGGAGTGACATGGAAGACATAGAAGTGACATGGAGGAGTGACTTGGAGGAGTGACATAAAGGATTGACATGGAGGAATGACATGGAGGAGTGACATAGAGGAGTAACCTGGAGGAGTGACATGGAGGAGTGAGTTGGTGTAGCGACATGGAGAAGTGACATGGATGAGGAACATGGAGGAGTTAAACAGAGGAGTGACATGGAGGAGTGATATGGAGGAGTGACAAGTAGGATTGATATAGAGGAGTGACAAGGAGGGTTGAGTTTGTGTAGCGACATGGAGGAGTGACATGGAGTAGCGACATGGAGGAGTGACATCAAGGAGTGAGTTGGTGTAGCGACATGGAGGAGTGACATGGAATAGCGACATGGAGGAGTGACATGGAGGAGTGACATGGGTGGTTGATATGGAGGAGTGACATGGAGGAGTGACAAAGAGGAGTGAAGTGGTGGAGTGACATAGAGGAGTGACATGGAGGAGTGAGTTGGAGGAGTGATATAAAGGAGTGATATGGAGGAGTGAAATGGAGGAGTGAAATGGAGTGACATAGAAGACATATAGAAGTGACATGGAGGAGTGACATGGAGGAATGACATGGAGGAGTGACAAGTAGGATTGATATGGAGGAGTTACATAGAGGAGTGACAAGGCGGCTTGAGTTTGTGTAGCGACATGGAGGAGTGACATGAGGAGTGAGTTGGTGTAGCGACATGGAATAGTGAAATGGAGTAGCGACATGGAGGAGTGACATGGAGGAGAGACATGGAGGAGTGACATGGAGAAGTGAAGGGTTTGATCAGGAAGGAGGGTTGATATGGTGGAGTGACATGGAATAGCGACATGGAGGAGTGACATGGAGTAGTGACATGGAGGAGTGACATAGAGGATTGATGTGGAGGAGAGACATGGAGGAGTGACAGAGTGTTGATGTGGAGGAGAGACATGGAGGAGTGACATGGAGAAGTGACAGGTTTGATCAGGAAGGAGGGTTGATATGGTCGAGTGACATGGCGGAGGGATATGGAGGAGTGAGTTGGTGTAGCGACATAAGGAGTGACATGGAATAGCGACATGGAGAAGTGACATGGAGGTGTGACATGGAGGAGTGAAATAGAGGAGCAACATGGAGGAGTGACTTGTAGGAGTGACATGGAGGAGTAACATGGAGAAGTGACAGAGCGAATCAGCAAAGAGGATTGATAAGTTGGAGTGACATGGCGGAGGGACATGGGTGAGTGACTTGGAGGTGTGACATGGAGGAGCAACATGGAGGAGTTAAACAGAGGAGTGACAAGTAGGGTTGATATGGAGGAGTGACATAGAGGAGTGACAAGGAGGTTTGAGTTTGTGTTGCGACATGGAGGAGTGACATGGAGTAGCGACATAGAGGAGTGGCATCAAGGAGTGAGTTGGTGTAGCGACATGGAGGAGTGACATGGATGGTTGATATGGAGGAGTGACATGGAGGAGTGACATAGAGTGTTGATGTGGAGGAGAGACATGGAGGAGTGACATGGAGAAATGGCAGGTTTGATCAGGAAGGAGGGTTGATATGGTGGAGTGAAATGGCGGAGGGACATGGAGGAGAGAGTTGGTGTAGCGACACAAGGAGTGACATGGAATAGCGACATGGAGAAGTGACAGGGTTGATCAGGAAGGAGGATTGATATGGTGGAGTGACATGGTTGAGGGACATGGATGAGTGACATGGAGGAGTGACATGGAGGAGCAACATGGAGGAGTTATATGGAAGTCATATAGAAGTGACATGGAGGAGTGATATGGAGTAGTGACATGGAGGAGTGGCATGGAAGAGTGAGTTGGTGTAGCGACATGGAGGAGTGACATGGAGGAGTGACATAGAGGTTTGACGTGGAGGAGAGACATGGAGGAGTGACATGGAGTAGTGACATGTAGGAGTGACATGAGGAGTGACGTAGAGGAGTGACATGGTGGAGTGAAATGGAGGAGTGACATGGAAGAGTGAGTTGGTGTAGCGACATGGAGGAGTGACATGAAATAGCGACATGGAGGAGTGACATGGAGGAGTGACTTGGAGGAGTGACATTAAAGATTGATGTGGAGGAGAGACATGGAGGAGTGACATAGAGTGTTGATGTGGAGGAGAGACATGGAGGAGTGACATGGAGAAGTGACAGGTTTGATCAGGAAGGAGGGTTGATATGGTGGAGTGACATGGCGGAGGGACATGGAGGAGTGAGTTGGTGTAGCGACATGGAGGAGTGACATGGAAGACATATAGAAGTGACATGGAGGAGTGACATGGAGAAGTGACAGGGCGGATCAGCAAGGAGGATTGATATGGTGGAGTGACATGGAGGAAGGACATGGAGGAGTGACATGGAAGACATATAGAAGTGACATGGAGGAATGACTTGGAGGAGTGACATAAAGGAGTAACATGGAGGAATGACATGGATGAGGGACTTTGAGGAGTGACAAGGAAGATTGAGTTGGTTTAGCGACATGGAGGAGTGACATGGAGTAGCGACATGGAGGAGTGACATGAGGAGTGAGTTGGTGTAGCGACATGGAGTAGTGAAATGGAGTAGCGACATGGAGGAGTGACATGGAGGTGTCACATGGAGGAGGGACCTGGAGGAGTGACATGGAGGAACAACATGGAGGAGTTATATGGAAGACATATAGAAGTGACATGGAGGAGTGATATGGAGTAGTGACATGGAGGAGTGACATGGATGAGTGAGTTGGTGTAGCAACATGGAGGAGTGACATGAAATAGCGACATGGAGTGACATGGCGTAGCGACATGGAGGAGTGAAATGAGGAGTGACGTAGAGGAGTGACGTGGTGGAGGGAACTGGAGGAGTGACATGGAAGACATAGAAGTGACATGGAGGAGTGACTTGGAGGAGTGACATAAAGGATTGACATGGAGGAATGACATGGAGGAGTGACATAGAGGAGTAACCTGGAGGAGTGACATGGAGGAGTGAGTTGGTGTAGCGACATGGAGAAGTGACATGGATGAGGAACATTGAGGAGTTAAACAGAGGAGTGACATGGAGGAGTGATATGGAGGAGTGACAAGTAGGATTGATATAGAGGAGTGACAAGGAGGGTTGAGTTTGTGTAGCGACATGGAGGAGTGACATGGAGTAGCAACATGGAGGAGTGACATCAAGGAGTGAGTTGGTGTAGCGACATGGAGGAGTGACATGGAATAGCGACATGGAGGAGTGACATGGAGGAGTGACATGGGTGGTTGATATGGAGGAGTGACATGGAGGAGTGACATAGAGTGTTGATGTGGAGGAGAGACATGGAGGAGTGACATGGAGGAGTGAGTTGGTGGAGCGACCTGGAGGAGTCACATGGAGTAGCGACATGGAGGAGTGACTTGGAGGAGTGATATAAAGGAGTGATATGGAGGAGTGAAATGGAGGAGTGAAATGGAGTGACATAGAAGACATATAGAAGTGACATGGAGGAGTGACATGGAGGAATGACATGGAGGAGTGACAAGTAGGATTGATATGGAGGAGTTACATAGAGGAGTGACAAGGAGGCTTGAGTTTGTGTAGCGAGATGGAGGAGTGACATGGAAGACATATAGAAGTGACATGGAGTAGCGACATGGAGGAGTGACATGGAGGAGTAAGTTGGTGTAGCGACATGGAGGAGTGACATGGAAGACATATAGAAGTGACATGGAGGAGTGACATGGAGAATTGACAGGGCGGATCAGCAAGGAGGATTGATATGGTGGAGTGACATGGAGGAAGGACATGGAGGAGTGACATGTAAGACATATAGAAGTGACATGGAGGAATGACTTGGAGGAGTGACATAAAGGAGTAACATGGAGGAATGACATGGATGAGTGACATGGAGGAGTGACATGGAGGAGCAACATGGAGGAGTTATATGGAAGACATATAGAAGTGACATGGAGGAGTGATATGGAGTAGTGACATGGAGGAGTGACATGGAGGAGGGCCCTGGAGGAGTGACATGGAGGAGCAACATGGAGGAGTTATATGGAAGACATATAGAAGTGACATGGAGGAGTGATATGGAGTAGCGACATGGAGGAGTGACATGAGGAGTGAGTTGGTGTAGCGACATGGAGTAGTGAAATGGAGTAGCGACATGGAGGAGTGAAATGAGGAGTGACGTAGAGGAGTGACGTGGTGGAGTGAAATGGAGGAGTGACATGGAAGAGTGACATGGAGGTGTGACATGGAGGAGGGAACTGGAGGAGTGACATGGAAGACATAGAAGTGACATGGAGGAGTGACTTGGAGGAGTGACATAAAGGGTTGACATGGAGGAATGACATGGAGGAGTGACATAGAGGAGTAACCTGGAGGAGTGACATGGAGGAGTGAGTTGGTGTAGCGACATGGAGAAGTGACATGGATGAGGAACATGGAGGAGTTAAACAGAGGAGTGACATGGAGGAGTGATATGGAGGAGTGACAAGTAGGATTGATATAGAGGAGTGACAAGGAGGGTTGAGTTTGTGTAGCGACATGGAGGAGTGACATGGAGTAGCGACATGGAGGAGTGACATCAAGGAGTGAGTTGGTGTAGCGACATGGAGGAGTGACATGGAATAGCGACATGGAGGAGTGACATGGAGAAGTGACATGGGTGGTTGATATGGAGGAGTGACATGGAGGAGTGACATAGAGGAGTGACGTGGTGGAGTGAAATGGAGGAGTGACATGGAGGAGTGAGTTGGTGTAGCGACATGAGGAGTAACATGGAATAGTGACATGGAGTAGTGACATGGAGGTGTGACATGGAGGAGTGACATAGAGGAGTGATGTGGAGGAGTGACATGGAGGAGTGACATGGCGGAGTGACATGGAGGAGTGACATGGAGGAGTGACATAGAGGAGTGATGTGGAGGAGTGACATGGAGGAGTGACATGGAGGAGTGACATGGAGGAGTGATGTGGAGGAGTGATGTGGAGGAGTGAGTTGATGGAGCGACCTGGAGGAGTCACATGTAGTAGCGACATGGAGGAGTGACTTGGAGGAGTGATATAAAGGAGTGACATGGAGGAGTGACATGGAGGAGTAAAATGGAGTGACATAGAAGACATATAGAAGTGATATGGAGGAGTGACATGGAGGAGTGACAAGTAGGATTGATATGGAGGAGTGACAAGTAGGATTGATATGGAGGAGTGACATAGAGGAGTGACAAGGAGGCTTGAGTTTGTGTAGCGAGATGGAGGAGTGACATGGAAGACATATAGAAGTGACATGGAGGAGTGAAATGGAGGAGTGACATGAAGGATTGATATGGAGTAGTGACTTGGAGGAGTGACATAGAGGAGTGACCTGGAGGAGTGACATAGAGAAATGATGTGGAGGAGTGACATGGAGGAGTGACATGGAGGAGTGAGTTGGTGGAGCGACCTGGAGGAGTCACATGGAGTAGCGACATGGAGGAGTGACTTGGAGGAGTGATATAAAGGAGTGATATGGAGGAGTGACAGGGAGGAGTGAAATGGAGTGACATAGAAGACATATAGAAGTGACATGGAGGAGTGACATGGAGGAATGACATGGAGGAGTGACAAATAGGATTGATATGGAGGAGTGACAAGGAGGCTTGAGTTTGTGTAGCGAGATGTAGGAGTGACATGGAAGACATATAGAAGTGAAATGGAGTAGCGACATGGAGGAGTGTGAAGGAGGAGTGAGTTGGTGTAGCGACATGGAGGAGTGACATGGAAGACATATAGAAGTGACATGGAGGAGTGACATGGAGAATTGACAGGGCGGATCAGCAAGGAGGATTGATATGGTGGAGTGACATGGAAGAAGGACATGGAGGAGTGACATGGAAGACATATAGAAGTTACATTAGGAATGACTTGGAGGAGTGACATAAAGGAGTAACATGGAGGAATGACATGGATGAGTGACATGGAGGAGTGACAAGGAAGATTGAGTTGGTGTAGCGACATGGAGGAGTGACATGGAGTAGCGACATAGAGGAGTGACATCAAGGAGTGAGTTGGTGTAGCGACATGGAGGAGTGACATGGATGGTTGATATGGAGGAGTGACATGGAGGAGTGACATAGAGTGTTGATGTGGAGGAGAGACATGGAGGAGTGACATGGAGAAATGGCAGGTTTGATCAGGAAGGAGGGTTGATATGGTGGAGTGACAGGGCGGAGGGACATGGAGGAGAGAGTTGGTGTAGCGAAACAAGGAGTGACATGGAATAGCGACATGGAGAAGTGACAGGGTTGATCAGGAAGGAGGATTGATATGGTGGAGTGACATGGTGGAGGGACATGGATGAGTGACATGGAGGAGTGACATGGAGGAGCAACATGGAGGAGTTATATGGAAGACATATAGAAGTGACATGGAGGAGTGATATGGAGTAGTGACATGGAGGAGTGACATGGAAGAGTGAGTTGGTGTAGCGACATGGAGGAGTGACATGGAGGAGTGACATAGAGGTTTGACGTGGAGGAGAGACATGGAGGAGTGACATGGAGTAGTGACATGTAGGAGTGACATGAGGAGTGACGTAGAGGAGTGACATGGTGGAGTGAAATGGAGGAGTGACATGGAAGAGTGAGTTGGTGTAGCGACATGGAGGAGTGACATGAAATAGCGACATGGAGGAGTGACATGGAGGAGTGACATGGAGGAGTGACATTAAAGATTGATGTGGAGGAGAGACATGGAGGAGTGACATAGAGTGTTGATGTGGAGGAGAGACATGGAGGAGTGACATGGAGAAGTGACAGGTTTGATCAGGAAGGAGGGTTGATATGGTGGAGTGACATGGCGGAGGGACATGGAGGAGTGAGTTGGTGTAGCGACATGGAGGAGTGACATGGGAGACATATAGAAGTGACATGGAGGAGTGACATGGAGAAGTGACAGGGCGGATCAGCAAGGAGGATTGATATGGTGGAGTGACATGGAGGAAGGACATGGAGGAGTGACATGGAAGACATATAGAAGTGACATGGAGGAATGACTTGGAGGAGTGACATAAAGGAGTAACATGGAGGAATGACATGGATGAGGGACTTTGAGGAGTGACAAGGAAGATTGAGTTGTTGTAGCGACATGGAGGAGTGACATGGAGTAGCGACATGGAGGAGTGACATGAGGAGTGAGTTGGTGTAGCGACATGGAGTAGTGAAATGGAGTAGCGACATGGAGGAGTGACATGGAGGTGTCACATGGAGGAGGGACCTGGAGGAGTGACATGGAGGAGCAACATGGAGGAGTTATATGGAAGACATATAGAAGTGACATGGAGGAGTGATATGGAGTAGTGACATGGAGGAGTGACATGGATGAGTGAGTTGGTGTAGCAACATGGAGGAGTGACATGAAATAGCGACATGGAGGAGTCACATGGAGTAGCGACATGGAGGAGTGAAATGAGGAGTGACGTAGAGGAGTGACGTGGTGGAGTGAAATGGAGGAGTGACATGGAAGAGTGACATGGAGGTGTGACATGGAGGAGGGAACTGGAGGAGTGACATGGAAGACATAGAAGTGACATGGAGGAGTGACTTGGAGGAGTGACATAAAGGATTGACATGGAGGAATGACATGGAGGAGTGACATAGAGGAGTAACCTGGAGGAGTGACATGGAGGAGTGAGTTGGTGTAGCGACATGGAGAAGTGACATGGATGAGGAACATGGAGGAGTTAAACAGAGGAGTGACATGGAGGAGTGATATGGAGGAGTGACAAGTAGGATTGATATAGAGGAGTGACAAGGAGGGTTGAGTTTGTGTAGCGACATGGAGGAGTGACATGGAGTAGCGACATGGAGGAGTGACATCAAGGAGTGAGTTGGTGTAGCGACATGGAGGAGTGACATGGAATAGCGACATGGAGGAGTGACATGGAGGAGTGACATGGGTGGTTGATATGGAGGAGTGACATGAAGGATTGATATGGAGTAGTGACTTGGAGGAGTGACATAGAGGAGTGACCTGGAGGAGTGACATAGAGAAATGATGTGGAGGAGTGACATGGAGGAGTGACATGGAGGAGTGAGTTGGTGGAGCGACCTGGAGGAGTCACATGGAGTAGCGACATGGAGGAGTGACTTGGAGGAGTGATATAAAGGAGTGATATGGAGGAGTGACAGGGAGGAGTGAAATGGAGTGACATAGAAGACATATAGAAGTGACATGGAGGAGTGACATGGAGGAATGACATGGAGGAGTGACAAATAGGATTGATATGGAGGAGTGACAAGGAGGCTTGAGTTTGTGTAGCGAGATGTAGGAGTGACATGGAAGACATATAGAAGTGAAATGGAGTAGCGACATGGAGGAGTGTGAAGGAGGAGTGAGTTGGTGTAGCGACATGGAGGAGTGACATGGAAGACATATAGAAGTGACATGGAGGAGTGACATGGAGAATTGACAGGGCGGATCAGCAAGGAGGATTGATATGGTGGAGTGACATGGAAGAAGGACATGGAGGAGTGACATGGAAGACATATAGAAGTTACATTAGGAATGACTTGGAGGAGTGACATAAAGGAGTAACATGGAGGAATGACATGGATGAGTGACATGGAGGAGTGACAAGGAAGATTGAGTTGGTGTAGCGACATGGAGGAGTGACATGGAGTAGCGACATAGAGGAGTGACATCAAGGAGTGAGTTGGTGTAGCGACATGGAGGAGTGACATGGATGGTTGATATGGAGGAGTGACATGGAGGAGTGACATAGAGTGTTGATGTGGAGGAGAGACATGGAGGAGTGACATGGAGAAATGGCAGGTTTGATCAGGAAGGAGGGTTGATATGGTGGAGTGACAGGGCGGAGGGACATGGAGGAGAGAGTTGGTGTAGCGAAACAAGGAGTGACATGGAATAGCGACATGGAGAAGTGACAGGGTTGATCAGGAAGGAGGATTGATATGGTGGAGTGACATGGTGGAGGGACATGGATGAGTGACATGGAGGAGTGACATGGAGGAGCAACATGGAGGAGTTATATGGAAGACATATAGAAGTGACATGGAGGAGTGATATGGAGTAGTGACATGGAGGAGTGACATGGAAGAGTGAGTTGGTGTAGCGACATGGAGGAGTGACATGGAGGAGTGACATAGAGGTTTGACGTGGAGGAGAGACATGGAGGAGTGACATGGAGTAGTGACATGTAGGAGTGACATGAGGAGTGACGTAGAGGAGTGACATGGTGGAGTGAAATGGAGGAGTGACATGGAAGAGTGAGTTGGTGTAGCGACATGGAGGAGTGACATGAAATAGCGACATGGAGGAGTGACATGGAGGAGTGACATGGAGGAGTGACATTAAAGATTGATGTGGAGGAGAGACATGGAGGAGTGACATAGAGTGTTGATGTGGAGGAGAGACATGGAGGAGTGACATGGAGAAGTGACAGGTTTGATCAGGAAGGAGGGTTGATATGGTGGAGTGACATGGCGGAGGGACATGGAGGAGTGAGTTGGTGTAGCGACATGGAGGAGTGACATGGGAGACATATAGAAGTGACATGGAGGAGTGACATGGAGAAGTGACAGGGCGGATCAGCAAGGAGGATTGATATGGTGGAGTGACATGGAGGAAGGACATGGAGGAGTGACATGGAAGACATATAGAAGTGACATGGAGGAATGACTTGGAGGAGTGACATAAAGGAGTAACATGGAGGAATGACATGGATGAGGGACTTTGAGGAGTGACAAGGAAGATTGAGTTGTTGTAGCGACATGGAGGAGTGACATGGAGTAGCGACATGGAGGAGTGACATGAGGAGTGAGTTGGTGTAGCGACATGGAGTAGTGAAATGGAGTAGCGACATGGAGGAGTGACATGGAGGTGTCACATGGAGGAGGGACCTGGAGGAGTGACATGGAGGAGCAACATGGAGGAGTTATATGGAAGACATATAGAAGTGACATGGAGGAGTGATATGGAGTAGTGACATGGAGGAGTGACATGGATGAGTGAGTTGGTGTAGCAACATGGAGGAGTGACATGAAATAGCGACATGGAGGAGTCACATGGAGTAGCGACATGGAGGAGTGAAATGAGGAGTGACGTAGAGGAGTGACGTGGTGGAGTGAAATGGAGGAGTGACATGGAAGAGTGACATGGAGGTGTGACATGGAGGAGGGAACTGGAGGAGTGACATGGAAGACATAGAAGTGACATGGAGGAGTGACTTGGAGGAGTGACATAAAGGATTGACATGGAGGAATGACATGGAGGAGTGACATAGAGGAGTAACCTGGAGGAGTGACATGGAGGAGTGAGTTGGTGTAGCGACATGGAGAAGTGACATGGATGAGGAACATGGAGGAGTTAAACAGAGGAGTGACATGGAGGAGTGATATGGAGGAGTGACAAGTAGGATTGATATAGAGGAGTGACAAGGAGGGTTGAGTTTGTGTAGCGACATGGAGGAGTGACATGGAGTAGCGACATGGAGGAGTGACATCAAGGAGTGAGTTGGTGTAGCGACATGGAGGAGTGACATGGAATAGCGACATGGAGGAGTGACATGGAGGAGTGACATGGGTGGTTGATATGGAGGAGTGACATGAAGGATTGATATGGAGTAGTGACTTGGAGGAGTGACATAGAGGAGTGACCTGGAGGAGTGACATAGAGAAATGATGTGGAGGAGTGACATGGAGGAGTGACATGGAGGAGTGAGTTGGTGGAGCGACCTGGAGGAGTCACATGGAGTAGCGACATGGAGGAGTGACTTGGAGGAGTGATATAAAGGAGTGATATGGAGGAGTGACAGGGAGGAGTGAAATGGAGTGACATAGAAGACATATAGAAGTGACATGGAGGAGTGACATGGAGGAATGACATGGAGGAGTGACAAATAGGATTGATATGGAGGAGTGACAAGGAGGCTTGAGTTTGTGTAGCGAGATGTAGGAGTGACATGGAAGACATATAGAAGTGAAATGGAGTAGCGACATGGAGGAGTGTGAAGGAGGAGTGAGTTGGTGTAGCGACATGGAGGAGTGACATGGAAGACATATAGAAGTGACATGGAGGAGTGACATGGAGAATTGACAGGGCGGATCAGCAAGGAGGATTGATATGGTGGAGTGACATGGAAGAAGGACATGGAGGAGTGACATGGAAGACATATAGAAGTTACATTAGGAATGACTTGGAGGAGTGACATAAAGGAGTAACATGGAGGAATGACATGGATGAGTGACATGGAGGAGTGACAAGGAAGATTGAGTTGGTGTAGCGACATGGAGGAGTGACATGGAGTAGCGACATAGAGGAGTGACATCAAGGAGTGAGTTGGTGTAGCGACATGGAGGAGTGACATGGATGGTTGATATGGAGGAGTGACATGGAGGAGTGACATAGAGTGTTGATGTGGAGGAGAGACATGGAGGAGTGACATGGAGAAATGGCAGGTTTGATCAGGAAGGAGGGTTGATATGGTGGAGTGACAGGGCGGAGGGACATGGAGGAGAGAGTTGGTGTAGCGAAACAAGGAGTGACATGGAATAGCGACATGGAGAAGTGACAGGGTTGATCAGGAAGGAGGATTGATATGGTGGAGTGACATGGTGGAGGGACATGGATGAGTGACATGGAGGAGTGACATGGAGGAGCAACATGGAGGAGTTATATGGAAGACATATAGAAGTGACATGGAGGAGTGATATGGAGTAGTGACATGGAGGAGTGACATGGAAGAGTGAGTTGGTGTAGCGACATGGAGGAGTGACATGGAGGAGTGACATAGAGGTTTGACGTGGAGGAGAGACATGGAGGAGTGACATGGAGTAGTGACATGTAGGAGTGACATGAGGAGTGACGTAGAGGAGTGACATGGTGGAGTGAAATGGAGGAGTGACATGGAAGAGTGAGTTGGTGTAGCGACATGGAGGAGTGACATGAAATAGCGACATGGAGGAGTGACATGGAGGAGTGACATGGAGGAGTGACATTAAAGATTGATGTGGAGGAGAGACATGGAGGAGTGACATAGAGTGTTGATGTGGAGGAGAGACATGGAGGAGTGACATGGAGAAGTGACAGGTTTGATCAGGAAGGAGGGTTGATATGGTGGAGTGACATGGCGGAGGGACATGGAGGAGTGAGTTGGTGTAGCGACATGGAGGAGTGACATGGAAGACATATAGAAGTGACATGGAGGAGTGACATGGAGAAGTGACAGGGCGGATCAGCAAGGAGGATTGATATGGTGGAGTGACATGGAGGAAGGACATGGAGGAGTGACATGGAAGACATATAGAAGTGACATGGAGGAATGACTTGGAGGAGTGACATAAAGGAGTAACATGGAGTAATGACATGGATGAGGGACTTTGAGGAGTGACAAGGAAGATTGAGTTGTTGTAGCGACATGGAGGAGTGACATGGAGTAGCGACATGGAGGAGTGACATGAGGAGTGAGTTGGTGTAGCGACATGGAGTAGTGAAATGGAGTAGCGACATGGAGGAGTGACATGGAGTTGTCACATGGAGGAGGGACCTGGAGGAGTGACATGGAGGAGCAACATGGAGGAGTTATATGGAAGACATATAGAAGTGACATGGAGGAGTGATATGGAGTAGTGACATGGAGGAGTGACATGGATGAGTGAGTTGGTGTAGCAACATGGAGGAGTGACATGAAATAGCGACATGGAGGAGTCACATGGAGTAGCGACATGGAGGAGTGAAATGAGGAGTGACGTAGAGGAGTGACGTAGAGGAGTGACGTGGTGGAGTGAAATGGAGGAGTGACATGGAAGAGTGACATGGAGGTGTGACATGGAGGAGGGAACTGGAGGAGTGACATGGAAGACATAGAAGTGACATGGAGGAGTGACTTGGAGGAGTGACATAAAGGATTGACATGGAGGAATGACATGGAGGAGTGACATAGAGGAGTAACCTGGAGGAGTGACATGGAGGAGTGAGTTGGTGTAGCGACATGGAGAAGTGACATGGATGAGGAACATGGAGGAGTTAAACAGAGGAGTGACATGGAGGAGTGATATGGAGGAGTGACAAGTAGGATTGATATAGAGGAGTGACAAGGAGGGTTGAGTTTGTGTAGCGACATGGAGGAGTGACATGGAGTAGCGACATGGAGGAGTGACATCAAGGAGTGAGTTGGTGTAGCGACATGGAGGAGTGACATGGAATAGCGACATGGAGGAGTGACATGGAGGAGTGACATGGGTGGTTGATATGGAGGAGTGACATGGAGGAGTGACATAGAGGAGTGAAGTGGTGGAGTGACATAGAGGAGTGACATGGAGGAGTGAGTTGGAGGAGTGACATGGAGGAGTGAGTTGGTGGAGCGACCTGGAGGAGTCACATGGAGTAGCGACATGGAGGAGTGACTTGGAGGAGTGATATAAAGGAGTGATATGGAGGAGTGAAATGGAGGAGTGAAATGGAGTGACATAGAAGACATATAGAAGTGACATGGAGGAGTGACATGGAGGAATGACATGGAGGAGTGACAAGTAGGATTGATATGGAGGAGTTACATAGAGGAGTGACAAGGAGGCTTGAGTTTGTGTAGCGAGATGGAGGAGTGACATGGAAGACATATAGAAGTGACATGGAGTAGCGACATGGAGGAGTGACATGGAGGAGTAAGTTGGTGTAGCGACATGGAAGAGTGACATGGAAGACATATAGAAGTGACATGGAGGAGTGACATGGAGAATTGACAGGGCGGATCAGCAAGGAGGATTGATATGGTGGAGTGACATGGAGGAAGGACATGGAGGAGTGACATGGAAGACATATAGAAGTGACATGGAGGAATGACTTGGAGGAGTGACATAAAGGAGTAACATGGAGGAATGACATGGATGAGTGACATGGAGGAGTGACATGGAGGAGCAACATGGAGGAGTTATATGGAAGACATATAGAAGTGACATGGAGGAGTGATATGGAGTAGTGACATGGAGGAGTGACATGGAGGAGGGACCTGGAGGAGTGACATGGAGGAGCAACATGGAGGAGTTATATGGAAGACATATAGAAGTGACATGGAGGAGTGACATGGAGAATTGACAGGGCGTATCAGCAAGGAGGATTGATATGGTGGAGTGACATGGAAGAAGGACATGGAGGAGTGACATGGAAGACATATAGAAGTTACATTAGGAATGACTTGGAGGAGTGACATAAAGGAGTAACATGGAGGAATGACATGGATGAGTGACATGGAGGAGTGACAAGGAAGATTGAGTTGGTGTAGCGACATGGAGGAGTGACAGGGAGTAGCGACATGGAGGAGTGACATGAGGAGTGAGTTGGTGTAGCGACATGGAGTAGTGAAATGGAGTAGCGACATGGAGGAGTGACATGGAGGTGTGACATGAAGGAGGGACCTGGAGGAGTGACATGGAAGACATAGAAGTGACATGGAGGAGAGATGTGGAGGAGTGACATGGAGGAGTGACATGGAGGAGTGACATGGAGGAGTGATGTGGAGGAGTGACATGGAGCAGTGACATGGAGGAGTGAGTTGGTGGAGCGACCTGGAGGAGTCACATGTAGTAGCGACATGGAGGAGTGACTTGGAGGAGTGATATAAAGGAGTGACATGGGGGACTGACATGGAGGAGTAAAATGGAGTGACATAGAAGACATATAGAAGTGACATGGAGGAGTGACATGGAGGAGTGACAAGTAGGATTGATATGGAGTAGTAACATAGAGGAGTTACAAGGAGGTTTGAGTTTGTGTATCGAGATGGAGGAGTGACATGGAATAGCGACATGGAGGAGTGACATGGAGGAGTGACATAGAGTGTTGATGTGGAGGAGAGACATGGAGGAGTGACATGGAGAAGTGACAGGTTTGATCAGGAAGGAGGGTTGATATGGTGGAGTGATATGGCGGAGGGACATTGAGGAGTGAGTTGGTGTAGCGACATGGAGGAGTGACATGGAGTAGCGACATGGAGGAGTGACATGAGGAGTGAGTTCGTGTAGCGACATGGAGTAGTGAAATGGAGTAGCGACATGGAGGAGTGACATGGAGGTGTGACATGAAGGAGGGACCTGGAGGAGTGACATGGAAGACATAGAAGTGACATGGAGGAGTGATGTGGAGGAGTGACATGGAGCAGTGACATGGAGGAATGAGTTGGTGGAGCGACCTGGAGGAGTCACATGTAGTAGCGACATGGAGGATTGACTTGGAGGAGTGATATAAAGGAGTGACATGGAGGAGTGACATGGAGGAGTAAAATGGAGTGACATAGAAGACATATAGAAGTGACATGGAGGAGTGACATGGAGGAGTGACAAGTAGGATTGATATGGAGGAGTGACATAGAGGAGTGACAAGGAGGCTTGAGTTTGTGTATCGAGATGGAGGAGTGACATGGAATAGCGACATGGAGGAGTGACATGGTGGAGTGACATGGAGGAGTGACATAGAGGATTGATGTGGAGGAGAGACATGGAGGAGTGACATAGAGTGTTGATGTGGAGGAGAGACATGGAGGAGTGACATGGAGAAGTGACAGGTTTGATCAGGAAGGAGGGTTGATATGGTGGAGTGACATGGCGGAGGGACATCGAGGAGTGAGTTGGTGTAGCGACATAAGGAGTGACATGGAATAGCGACATGGAGGAGTGACATATAGAAGTGACATGGAGGAGTGACATGGAGGATTGACACGGAGGAGTGACATGGAGGTTGTACATGGAGGAGTGACATTGAGGAGTGACATGGACGAGCGACATGGAAGATCGACATTGGGGAATGACATAGAGGAGTGATATTGAAGAGTGACATGGAGGAGTGACATGGAGGAGTGAAAAAGAGTATTGAGGTGGTGTAGCGACATGCAGGAGTGACATGGAGTAGCGACATGGAGGAGTGACATGGAGGAGTGAGTTGGTGTAGCGACATGGATGAGTGACATGGAGTAGCGACATGGAGGAGTGACATGAGGAGTAACGTAGAGGAGTGACGTGGTGAAGTGAAATGGAGGAGTGACATGGAAGAGTGAGTTGGTGTAGCGACATGGAGGAGTGACATGGAATAGCGACATGGAGGAGTGACATGGAGGAGTGAAATGGAGGAGTGACATAGAGGATTGACGTGGAGGACAGACATGGAGGAGTGACATTGAGAAGTGACAGGGTTGATCAGGAAGGAGGGTTGATATGGTGGAGTGACATGGCGGAGGGACATGGATGAGTGACATGGAGGAGTGACATGGAGGAGCAACATGGAGGAGCAACATGGAGGAGTGACATAGAGGACATATAGAAGTGACATGGAGGAGTGACATGGAGGATTGACACGGAGGAGTGACATGGAGGTTCTACATGGAGGAGTGACATTGAGGAGTGACATGGACGAGCGACATGGAAGATCGACATTGGGGAATGACATAGAGGAGTGATATTGAAGAGTGACATGGAGGAGTGACATAAAGTAGTGACATGGAGGAATGACATGGATAAGTGACATGGAGGAGTGAAAAAGAGTATTGAGTTGGTGAAGAGTGACATGGAGGAGTGACATAAAGTAGTGACATGGAGGAGTGACATGGAGTAGCGACATGGATGAGTGACATGGAATAGCGACATGGGGGAGTGACGTGGCGGAGTGACATGGAAAAAATGTAGAAGTGACACGGAGGAGTGATATGGCGGAGTTAAAATGTGGAGCTACACGGATGAGAGACATGACATTGAAGACTTGGAGAAGTGACATGGATGAGCGACATGGAAGAGTGACATGGAGGAGTGACATGGAGTAGCGACATGGAGGAGTGACATGGAGTAGTGAGTTGTAGTAGCGACATGGAGTAGTGACATGGAGTAGTGACATAAAGGAGGGACATGGAGGAATGACATAGATGAGTGACATGGAGGAGTGACAAGGAGGATTGAGTTGTTGTAGCGACATGGAGGAGTGACATGAGGAGTGAGTTGGTGTAGCGACATGGAGGAGTGACATGGAGAAGTGTCATAGAGGAGCAACATGGAGGAGTGTAATGGAAGTCATATAGAAGTGACATAGAGGAGTGACGTGGAGGAGTGACATGGAGGAGTGACATGGAAGACATAGAAGTGACATGGAGGAGAGATGTGGAGGAGTGACATGGAGGAGTGACATGGAGGAGTGACATGGAGGAGTGATGTGGAGGAGTGACATGGAGCAGTGACATGGAGGAGTGAGTTGGTGGAGCGACCTGGAGGAGTCACATGTAGTAGCGACATGGAGGAGTGACTTGGAGGAGTGATATAAAGGAGTGACATGGGGGACTGACATGGAGGAGTAAAATGGAGTGACATAGAAGACATATAGAAGTGACATGGAGGAGTGACATGGAGGAGTGACAAGTAGGATTGATATGGAGTAGTAACATAGAGGAGTTACAAGGAGGTTTGAGTTTGTGTATCGAGATGGAGGAGTGACATGGAATAGCGACATGGAGGAGTGACATGGAGGAGTGACATAGAGTGTTGATGTGGAGGAGAGACATGGAGGAGTGACATGGAGAAGTGACAGGTTTGATCAGGAAGGAGGGTTGATATGGTGGAGTGATATGGCGGAGGGACATTGAGGAGTGAGTTGGTGTAGCGACATGGAGGAGTGACATGGAGTAGCGACATGGAGGAGTGACATGAGGAGTGAGTTCGTGTAGCGACATGGAGTAGTGAAATGGAGTAGCGACATGGAGGAGTGACATGGAGGTGTGACATGAAGGAGGGACCTGGAGGAGTGACATGGAAGACATAGAAGTGACATGGAGGAGTGATGTGGAGGAGTGACATGGAGCAGTGACATGGAGGAATGAGTTGGTGGAGCGACCTGGAGGAGTCACATGTAGTAGCGACATGGAGGATTGACTTGGAGGAGTGATATAAAGGAGTGACATGGAGGAGTGACATGGAGGAGTAAAATGGAGTGACATAGAAGACATATAGAAGTGACATGGAGGAGTGACATGGAGGAGTGACAAGTAGGATTGATATGGAGGAGTGACATAGAGGAGTGACAAGGAGGCTTGAGTTTGTGTATCGAGATGGAGGAGTGACATGGAATAGCGACATGGAGGAGTGACATGGTGGAGTGACATGGAGGAGTGACATAGAGGATTGATGTGGAGGAGAGACATGGAGGAGTGACATAGAGTGTTGATGTGGAGGAGAGACATGGAGGAGTGACATGGAGAAGTGACAGGTTTGATCAGGAAGGAGGGTTGATATGGTGGAGTGACATGGCGGAGGGACATCGAGGAGTGAGTTGGTGTAGCGACATAAGGAGTGACATGGAATAGCGACATGGAGGAGTGACATATAGAAGTGACATGGAGGAGTGACATGGAGGATTGACACGGAGGAGTGACATGGAGGTTGTACATGGAGGAGTGACATTGAGGAGTGACATGGACGAGCGACATGGAAGATCGACATTGGGGAATGACATAGAGGAGTGATATTGAAGAGTGACATGGAGGAGTGACATGGAGGAGTGAAAAAGAGTATTGAGGTGGTGTAGCGACATGCAGGAGTGACATGGAGTAGCGACATGGAGGAGTGACATGGAGGAGTGAGTTGGTGTAGCGACATGGATGAGTGACATGGAGTAGCGACATGGAGGAGTGACATGAGGAGTAACGTAGAGGAGTGACGTGGTGAAGTGAAATGGAGGAGTGACATGGAAGAGTGAGTTGGTGTAGCGACATGGAGGAGTGACATGGAATAGCGACATGGAGGAGTGACATGGAGGAGTGAAATGGAGGAGTGACATAGAGGATTGACGTGGAGGACAGACATGGAGGAGTGACATTGAGAAGTGACAGGGTTGATCAGGAAGGAGGGTTGATATGGTGGAGTGACATGGCGGAGGGACATGGATGAGTGACATGGAGGAGTGACATGGAGGAGCAACATGGAGGAGCAACATGGAGGAGTGACATAGAGGACATATAGAAGTGACATGGAGGAGTGACATGGAGGATTGACACGGAGGAGTGACATGGAGGTTCTACATGGAGGAGTGACATTGAGGAGTGACATGGACGAGCGACATGGAAGATCGACATTGGGGAATGACATAGAGGAGTGATATTGAAGAGTGACATGGAGGAGTGACATAAAGTAGTGACATGGAGGAATGACATGGATAAGTGACATGGAGGAGTGAAAAAGAGTATTGAGTTGGTGAAGAGTGACATGGAGGAGTGACATAAAGTAGTGACATGGAGGAGTGACATGGAGTAGCGACATGGATGAGTGACATGGAATAGCGACATGGGGGAGTGACGTGGCGGAGTGACATGGAAAAAATGTAGAAGTGACACGGAGGAGTGATATGGCGGAGTTAAAATGTGGAGCTACACGGATGAGAGACATGACATTGAAGACTTGGAGAAGTGACATGGATGAGCGACATGGAAGAGTGACATGGAGGAGTGACATGGAGTAGCGACATGGAGGAGTGACATGGAGTAGTGAGTTGTAGTAGCGACATGGAGTAGTGACATGGAGTAGTGACATAAAGGAGGGACATGGAGGAATGACATAGATGAGTGACATGGAGGAGTGACAAGGAGGATTGAGTTGTTGTAGCGACATGGAGGAGTGACATGAGGAGTGAGTTGGTGTAGCGACATGGAGGAGTGACATGGAGAAGTGTCATAGAGGAGCAACATGGAGGAGTGTAATGGAAGTCATATAGAAGTGACATAGAGGAGTGACGTGGAGGAGTGACATGGAGGAGTGACATGGAGGAGTGAGTTGGAGGAGTGACATGGAGGATTGACATGGAAGACATAAAGAATTGAAATTGAGGAGTGATTTGGAGGAGTGACAAGAGGTTTGAGTTGGTGTAGTGACATGGAGGAGTGACATGGAGTAGCGACATGGAGGAGTGACATGAGGAGTAACGTAGAGGAGTGACGTGGTGAAGTGAAATGGAGGAGTGACATGGAAGAGTGAGTTGGTGTAGCGACATGGAGGAGTGACATGGAATAGCGACATGGAGGAGTGACATGGAGGAGTGAAATGGAGGAGTGACATAGAGGGTTGACGTGGAGGACAGACATGGAGGAGTGACATGGAGAAGTGACAGGGTTGATCAGGAAGGAGGGTTGATATGGTGGAGTGACATGGCGGAGGGAAATGGTTGAGTGACATGGAGGAGTGACATGGAGGAGTGACATTGAAGACATATAGAAGTGACATGGAGGAGTGACATGGAGGATTGACACGGAGGAGTGACATGGAGGTTCTACATGGAGGAGTGACATTGAGGAGTGACATGGACGAGCAACATGGAAGATCGACATTGGGGAATGACATAGAGGAGTGATATTGAAGAGTGACATGGAGGAGTGACATAAAGTAGTGACATGGAGGAATGACATGGATGAGTGACATGGAGGAGTGAAAAAGAGTATTGAGTTGGTGTAGCGACATGCAGGAGTGACATGGAGTAGCGACATGGAGGAGTGACATGGAGGAGTGAGTTGGTGTAGCGACATGGATGAGTGACATGGAGGGGTAACGTAGAGGAGTGACATGTCATGGAGGAGTGACATGAGGAGTAACGTAGGAGTAACGTAGACATGTCATGGAGGAGTGACATGAGGAGTAACGTAGAGGAGTGACGTGGTGAAGTGAAATGGAGGAGTGACATGGAAGAGTGAGTTGGTGTAGCGACATGGAGGAGTGACATGGAATAGCGACATGGAGGAGTGACATGGAGGAGTGAAATGGAGGAGTGACATAGAGGATTGACGTGGAGGACAGACATGGAGGAGTGACATTGAGAAGTGACAGGGTTGATCAGGAAGGAGGGTTGATATGGTGGAGTGACATGGCGGAGGGACATGGAGGAGTGACATGGAGGAGCAACATGGAGGAGCGACATGGAGGAGTGACATGGAAGACATATAGAAGTGACATGGAGGAGTGACATGGAGGATTGACACGGAGGAGTGACATGGAGGTTCTACATTGAGGAGTGACATGGACGAGCGACATGGAAGTTCGACATTGGGGAATGACATAGAGGAGTGACATGGAATAGCGACATGGAGGAGTGACATGGAGGAGTGAAATGGAGGAGTGACATAGAGGATTGACGTGGAGGACAGACATGGAGGAGTGACATGGAGAAGTGACAGGGTTGATCAGGAAGGAGGGTTGATATGGTGGAGTGACATGGTGGAGGGACATGGATGAGTGACATGGAGGAGTGACATGGAGGAGCAACACGGAGGAGCGACATGGAGGAGTGACATGGAGTAGTGACATGGAGGATGGACATGGAGGAGTGACATGGAAGACATATAGAGGTGACATGGAGGAGTGACTTGGAGGAGTGACATAAAGGAGTGACATGGAGGAATGACATGGAGGAGTGAGATGAGGAGTGAGTTAGTGTAGCAACATGGAGGAGTGACATGGAGTAGCGACATGGAGGAGTGACATGGAGGTGTGACATGGAGGAGTGACATAGAGGAGTGACGTGGAGGAGTGGTATGGAGGAGTAACATGGAGGAGTGAGTTGGTGGAGCGACATGGAGGAGTCACATGTAGTAGCGACATGGAGGAGTGACTTGGAGGACTGACATAAAGGAGTGACATGGTGGAGTGACATGAGGAGTGAGTTTGTGTAGTGACATGGAGGAGTGACATGGAGTAGCTACATGGAGGAGTGACATGGAGGAGTGACATAGAGGTTTGATGTGGAAAAGAGACATGGAGGAGTAACATGGAGAAGTGACGGGTTTGATCAGGAAGGAGGGTTGATATGGTGAAGTGACATGGCGGAGGGACATGGAGGAGTGACATGGAGGAATGACATGGATGAGTGACATGGAGGAGTGAAAAAGAGTATTGACTTGGTGAAGAGTGACATGGAGGAGTGACATAAAGTAGTGACATGGAGAAGTGACATGGAGTAGCGACATGGATGAGTGACATGGAGTAGCGACATGGGGGAGTGACGTGGCGGAGTGACATGGAAAAAAAAGTAGAAGTGACATGGAGGAGTGATATGGCGGAGTTAAAATGTGGAGCTACACGGATGAGAGACATGACATTGAAGACTTGGAGAAGTGACATGGATGAGCGACATGGAAGAGTGACATGGAGGAGTGACATGGAGTAGCGACATGGAGGAGTGACATGGAGTAGTGAGTTGTTGTAGCGACATGGAGGAGTGACATGGAGTAGCGACATGGAGTAGTGACATAAAGGAGGGACATGGCGGAATGTCATGGATGAGTGACATGGAGGAGTGACAAGGAGGATTGAGTTGTTGTAGCGACATGGAGGAGTGACATGAGGAGTGAGTTGGTGTAGCGACATGGAGGAGTGACATGGAGGAGTGACATAGAGGAGCAACATGTAGGAGTGACGTGGAGGAGTGACATGGAGGAGTGACATGGAGGAGTGAGTTGGAGGAGTGACATGGAGGAGTGACATGAGGAGTAACGTAGAGGAGTGACGTGGTGAAGTGAAATGGAGGAGTGATATGGAAGAGTGAGTTGGTGTAGCGACATGGAGGAGTGACATGGAATAGCGACATGGAGGAGTGACATGGAGGAGTGAAATGGAGGAGTGACATAGAGGATTGACGTGGAGGACAGACATGGAGGAGTGACATTGAGAAGTGACAGGGTTGATCAGGAAGGAGGGTTGATATGGTGGAGTGACATGGCGGAGGGACATGGATGAGTGACATGGAGGAGTGACATGGAGGAGCAACATGGAGGAGCGACATGGAGGAGTGACATGGAAGACATATAGAAGTGACATGGAGGAGTGACATGGAGGATTGACACGGAGGAGTGACATGGAGGTTCTACATGGAGGAGTGACATTGAGGAGTGACATGGACGAGCGACATGGAAGTTCGGCATTGGGGAATGACATAGAGGAGTGACATGGAATAGCGACATGGAGGAGTGACATGGAGGAGTGAAATGGAGGAGTGACATAGAGGATTGACGTGGAGGACAGACATGGAGGAGTGACATGGAGAAGTGACAGGGTTGATCAGGAAGGAGGGTTGATATGGTGGAGTGACATGGTGGAGGGACATGGATGAGTGACATGGAGGAGTGACATGGAGGAGCAACACGGAGGAGCGACATGGAGGAGTGACATGGAGTAGTGACATGGAGGATGGACATGGAGGAGTGACATGGAAGACATATAGAGGTGACATGGAGGAGTGACTTGGAGGAGTGACATAAAGGAGTGACATGGAGGAATGACATGGAGGAGTGAGATGAGGAGTGAGTTAGTGTAGCAACATGGAGGAGTGACATGGAGTAGCGACATGGAGGAGTGACATGGAGGTGTGACATGGAGGAGTGACATAGAGGAGTGACGTGGAGGAGTGGTATGGAGGAGTAACATGGAGGAGTGAGTTGGTGGAGCGACATGGAGGAGTCACATGGAGTAGCGACATGGAGGAGTGACTTGGAGGACTGACATAAAGGAGTGACATGGTGGAGTGACATGAGGAGTGAGTTTGTGTAGTGACATGGAGGAGTGACATGGAGTAGCTACATGGAGGAGTGACATGGTGGAGTGACATAGAGGATTGATGTGGAAAAGAGACATGGAGGAGTAACATGGAGAAGTGACGGGTTTGATCAGGAAGGAGGGTTGATATGGTGAAGTGACATGGCGGAGGGACATGGAGGAGTGACATGGAGGAATGACATGGATGAGTGACATGGAGGAGTGAAAAAGAGTATTGACTTGGTGAAGAGTGACATGGAGGAGTGACATAAAGTAGTGACATGGAGAAGTGACATGGAGTAGCGACATGGATGAGTGACATGGAGTAGCGACATGGGGGAGTGACGTGGCGGAGTGACATGGAAAAAAAAGTAGAAGTGACATGGAGGAGTGATATGGCGGAGTTAAAATGTGGAGCTACACGGATGAGAGACATGACATTGAAGACTTGGAGAAGTGACATGGATGAGCGACATGGAAGAGTGACATGGAGGAGTGACATGGAGTAGCGACATGGAGGAGTGACATGGAGTAGTGAGTTGTTGTAGCGACATGGAGGAGTGACATGGAGTAGCGACATGGAGTAGTGACATAAAGGAGGGACATGGCGGAATGTCATGGATGAGTGACATGGAGGAGTGACAAGGAGGATTGAGTTGTTGTAGCGACATGGAGGAGTGACATGAGGAGTGAGTTGGTGTAGCGACATGGAGGAGTGACATGGAGGAGTGACATAGAGGAGCAACATGGAGGAGTGACGTGGAGGAGTGACATGGAGGAGTGACATGGAGGAGTGAGTTGGAGGAGTGACATGGAGGAGTGACATGAGGAGTAACGTAGAGGAGTGACGTGGTGAAGTGAAATGGAGGAGTGATATGGAAGAGTGAGTTGGTGTAGCGACATGGAGGAGTGACATGGAATAGCGACATGGAGGAGTGACATGGAGGAGTGAAATGGAGGAGTGACATAGAGGATTGACGTGGAGGACAGACATGGAGGAGTGACATGGAGAAGTGACAGGGTTGATCAGGAAGGAGGGTTGATATGGTGGAGTGACATGGCGGAGGGACATGAATGAGTGACATGGAGGAGTGACATGTAGAAGTGTGTTGGTATAGCGAGATAAGGAGTGACATGGAATAGTGACATGGAGGAGTGACATGGAGGTGTGACATGGAGGAGTGACATATAGGAGTGATGTGGAGGAGTGACTTGGAGGAGTGATATAAAGGAGTGACATGGAGGAGTGAAATGGAGGAGTGAAATGGAGTGACATAGAAGACATATAGAAGTAAACATGGCTGAGTGTCATGGAGGAGTGACAAGGAGGTTTGAGTTGGTGGAGCGACATGGAGGAGTGACATGGAGTAGTGACATGGAGGAGTGACATGAGGAGTGACGTAGAGGAGTGACATGGTGGAGTGAAATGGAGGAGTGACATGGAAGAGTGAGTTGGTGTAGCGACATGGAGGAGTGACATGAAATAGCGACATGGAGGAGTGACATGGAGGAGGGACATGGAGGAGTGACATAGAGGATTGATGTGGAGGAGAGACATGGAGGAGTGACATAGAGTGTTGATGTGGAGGAGAGACATGGAGGAGTGACATGGAGAAGTGACAGGTTTGATCAGGAAGGAGGGTTTATATGGTGGAGTGACATGGCGGAGGGACATGGAGGAGTGAGTTGGTGTAGCGACATAAGGAGTGACATGGAATAGGGACATGGAGGAGTGACATGGAGGTGTGACATGGAGGAGTGACATAGAGGAGCAACATGGAGGAGTGACTTGGAGGAGTGACATGGAGGAGTGACATGGAGAAATGACAGGGCGAATCAGCAAAGAGGATTGATAAGGTGGAGTGACATGGTGGAGGGACATGGATGAGTGACATGGAGGAGTGACATGGAGGAGCAACATGGAGGAGTTATATGGAAGACATATAGAAGTTACATGGAGGAGTGATATGGAGTAGTGACATGGAGGAGTGACATGGAGGAGTGACATGGAAGAGTGAGTTGGTGTAGCGACATGGAGGAGTGACATGGAGGAGTGACATAGAGGTTTGACATGGAGAAGTGACAGGGTTGATCAGGAAGGAGGATTGATATGGTGGAGTGACATGGCGGAGGGACATGGATGAATGACATGGAGAAGTGACATGGAGGAGGGACATGGAGGAGTGACATATAGGAGTGATGTGGAGGAGTGACATGGAGGAGTGACATGGAGGAGTGAGTTGGTGGAGCAACATGGAGGAGTCACATGGAGTAGCGACATGGATGAGTGACTTGGAGGAGTGATATAAAGGAGTGACATGGAGGAGTGAAATGGAGGAGTGAAATGGAGTGACATAGAAGACATATAGAAGTGACATGGCTGAGTGACATGGAGGAGTGACAAGGAGGTTTGAGTTGGTGTAGCGACATGGAGGAGTGACATGGAGGAGTGACATGAGGAGTGACGTAGAGGAGTGACATAGAGGAGTGAGTTGGTGTAGCGACATGGAGGAGTGACATGGAAGACATATAGAAGTGACATGGAGGAGTGACATGGAGAAGTGACAGGGCGGATCAGCAAGGAGGATTGATATGGTGGAGTGACATGGAGGAAGGACATGGAGGAGTGTCATAGAGGAGCAACATGGAGGAGTGACATGGAAGTCATATAGAAGTGACATAGAGGAGTGACGTGGAGGAGTGACATGGAGGAGTGACAAGAGGTTTGAGTTGGTGTAGTGACATGGAGGAGTGACATGGAGTAGCGACATGGAGGAGTGACATGAGGAGTAACGTAGAGGAGTGACGTGGTGAAGTGAAATGGAGGAGTGACATGGAAGAGTGAGTTGGTGTAGCGACATGGAGGAGTGACATGGAATAGCGACATGGAGGAGTGACATGGAGTAGTGAAATGGAGGAGTGACATAGAGGATTTACGTGGAGGACAGACATGGAGGAGTGACATGGAGAAGTGACAGGGTTGATCAGAAAGTAGGGTTGATATGGTGGAGTGACATGGCGGAGGGACATGGATGAGTGACATGGAGGAGTGACATGGAGGAGTGACATGGAAGACATATAGAAGTGACATGGAGGAGTGACATGGAGGATTGACACGGAGGAGTTACATGAAGGTTCTACACGGAGGAGTGACATTGAGGAGTGAGGTGGACTAGCGACATGGAAGATCGACATTGGGGAATGACATAGAGGAGTGATATTGAAGAGTGACATGGAGGAGTGACATAAAGTAGTGACATGGAGGAATGACATGGATGAGTGACATGGAGGAATGAAAAAGAGTATTGAGTTGGTGTAGCGACATGCAGGAGTGACATGGAGTAGCGACATGGAGGAGTGACAAGGAGGAGTGAGTTGGTGTAGCGACATGGATGAGTGACATGGAGTAGCGACATGGAGGAGTGACATGAGGAGTAACGTAGAGTGACGTGGTGAAGTGAAATGGAGGAGTGACATGGAAGAGTAACATTGAGAAGTGACAGGGTTGATCAGGAAGGAGGGTTGATATGGTGGAGTGACATGGCGGAGGGACATGGAGGAGTGACATGGAGGAGTGACATGGAGGAGCAACACGGAGGAGCGACATGGAGGAGTGACATGGAAGACATATAGAAGTGACATGGAGGAGTGACATGAAGGATTGACACGGAGGAGTGACATGGAGGTTCTACATGGAGGAGTGACATTGAGGAGTGACATGGACGAGCGACATGGAAGATCGACATTGGGGAATGACATAGAGGAGTGATATTGAAGAGTGACATGAAGGAGTGACATAAAGTAGTGACATGGAGGAATGACATGGATGAGTGACATGGAGGCGTGAAAAAGAGTATTGAGTTGGTGAAGAGTGACATGGAGGAGTGACATAAAGTAGTGACATGGAGAAGTGACATGGAGTAGCGACATGGATGAGTGACATGGAGTAGCGACATGGGGGAGTGACGTGGCGGAGTGACATGGAAAAAAAGTAGAAGTGACATGGAGGAGTGATATGGCGGAGTTAAAATGTGGAGCTACACGGATGAGAGACATGACATTGAAGACTTGGAGAAGTGACATGGATGAGCGACATGGAAGAGTGACATGGAGGAGTGACATGGAGTAGCGACATGGAGGAGTGACATGGAGTAGTGAGTTGTTGTAGCGACATGGAGGAGTGACATGGAGTAGCGACATGGAGTAGTGACATAAAGGAGGGACATGGAGGAATGTCATGGATGAGTGACATGGAGGAGTGACAAGGAGGATTGAGTTGTTGTAGCGACATGGAGGAGTGACATGAGGAGTGAGTTGGTGTAGCGACATGGAGGAGTGACATGGAGGAGTGACATAGAGGAGCAACATGGAGGAGTGACGTGGAGGAGTGACATGGAGGAGTGACATGGAGGAGTGAGTTGGAGGAGTGACATGGAGGAGTGACATGAGGAGTAACGTAGAGGAGTGACGTGGTGAAGTGAAATGGAGGAGTGACATGGAAGAGTGAGTTGGTGTAGCGACATGGAGGAGTGACATGGAATAGCGACATGGAGGAGTGACATGGAGGAGTGAAATGGAGGAGTGACATAGAGGATTGACGTGGAGGACAGACATGGAGGAGTGACATGGAGAAGTGACAGGGTTGATCAGGAAGGAGGGTTGATATGGTGGAGTGACATGGAATAGTGACATGGAGGAGTGAAATGGAGGTGTGACATGGAGGAGTGACATATAGGAGTGATGTGGAGGAGTGACTTGGAGGAGTGATATAAAGGAGTGACATGGAGGAGTGACATGGAGGAGTGAAATGGAGTGACATAGAAGACATATAGAAGTGACATGGCTGAGTGTCATGGAGGAGTGACAAGGAGGTTTGAGTTGGTGTAGCGACATGGAGGAGTGACATGGAGTAGTGACATGGAGGAGTGACATGAGGAGTGACGTAGAGGAGTGACATGGTGGAGTGAAATGGAGGAGTGACATGGAAGAGTGAGTTGGTGTAGCGACATGGAGGAGTGACATGAAATAGCGACATGGAGGAGTGACATGGAGGAGGGACATGGAGGAGTGACATAGAGGATTGATGTGGAGGAGAGACATGGAGGAGTGACATAGAGTGTTATTGTGGAGGAGAGACATGGAGGAGTGACATAGAGTGTTGATGTGGAGGAGAGACATGGAGGAGTGACATGGAGAAGTGACAGGTTTGATCAGGAAGGAGGGTTTATATGGTGGAGTGACATAGCGGAGGGACATGGAGGAGTGAGTTGGTGTAGCGACATAAGGAGTGACATGGAATAGGGACATGGAGGAGTGACATGGAGGTGTGACATGGAGGAGTGACATAGAGGAGCAACATGGAGGAGTGACTTGGAGGAGTGACATGGAGGAGTGACATGGAGAAATGACAGGGCGAATCAGCAAAGAGGATTGATAAGGTGGAGTGACATGGTGGAGGGACATGGATGAGTGACATGGAGGAGTGACATGGAGGAGCAACATGGAGGAGTTATATGGAAGACATATAGAAGTTACATGGAGGAGTGATATGGAGTAGTGACATGGAGGAGTGACATGGAGGAGTGACATGGAAGAGTGAGTTGGTGTAGCGACATGGAGGAGTGACATGGAGGAGTGACATAGAGGTTTGACATGGAGGAGAGACATGGAGGAGTGACATGGAGAAGTGACAGGGTTGATCAGGAAGGAGGATTGATATGGTGGAGTGACATGGCGGAGGGACATGGATGAATGACATGGAGAAGTGACATGGAGGAGGGACATGGAGGAGTGACATATAGGAGTGATGTGGAGGAGTGACATGGAGGAGTGACATGGAGGAGTGAGTTGGTGGAGCAACATGGAGGAGTCACATGGAGTAGCGACATGGATGAGTGACTTGGAGGAGTTATATAAAGGAGTGACATGGAGGAGTGACATGGAGGAGTGAAATGGAGTGACATAGAAGACATATAGAAGTGACATGGCTGAGTGACATGGAGGAGTGACAAGGAGGTTTGAGTTGGTGTAGCGACATGGAGGAGTGACATGGAGGAGTGACATGAGGAGTGACGTAGAGGAGTGACATAGAGGAGTGAGTTGGTGTAGCGACATGGAGGAGTGACATGGAAGACATATAGAAGTGACATGGAGGAGTGACATGGAGAAGTGACAGGGCGGATCAGCAAGGAGGATTGATATGGTGGAGTGACATGGAGGAAGGACATGGAGGAGTGACATGGAAGACATATAGAAGTGACATGGTGGAACGACTTGGAGGATTGACATAAAGGAGTAACATGGAGGAATGACATGGATGAGTGACATGGAGGAGTGACAAGGAAGATTGAGTTGGTGTAGCGATATGGAGGAGTGACATGAAGTAGCGACATGGAGGAGTGACATGAGGAGTGAGTTGGTGTAGCGACATGGAGGAGTGACATGGAGGAGGGGCCTGGAGGAGTGACATGGAATACATAGAAGGGACATGGAGGAGTAACATCGAGGAGTAACATCGAGGAGTAACATCGAGGAGTGACATGGAGGAGTGAGTTGGTGTAGCGACATGGAGAAGTGACATGGATGAGGAACATGGAGGAGTTAAACAGAGGAGTGACATGGAGGAGTGATATGGAGGAGTGACAAGTAGGATTGAGTTTGTGTAGCGACCTGGAGGAGTGACATAGAGTAGCGACATGGAGGAGTGACATCAAGGAGTGAGTTGGTGTAGCGACATAGAGGAGTGACATGGAATAGCGACATGGAGGAGTGACATGGAGGAGTGACATGGAGGAGTGACATGGAGGGGTTGATATGGAGGAGTGACATGGAGGAGTGACATAGAGGAGTGACGTGGTGGAGTGAAATGGAGGAGTGACATGGAGGAGTGAGTTGGTGTAGCGACATGAGGAGTAACATGGAGTAGCGACATGGAGGAGTGACTTGGAGGAGTGATATAAAGGAGTGACATAGAGGAGTGACATGGAGGAGTGACATGGAGGAGTGACATGGAGGAGTGACATGGAGGAGTGAGTTGGTGGAGCGACCTGGAGGAGTCACATGGAGTAGCGACATGGAGGAGTGACTTGGAGGAGTGAAATAAAGGAGTGACATGGAGGAGTGACATAGAGGTTTGACATGGAGGAGAGACATGGAGGAGTGACATGGAGAAGTGACAGGGTTGATCAGGAAGGAGGATTGATATGGTGGAGTGACATGGCGGAGGGACATGGATGCACTCATCCATGTCCCTCCACTACATGGAGAAGTGACATGGAGGAGGGATATGGAGGAGTGACATGGAGGAGATACATGGAGGAGGGACATGGAGGAGTGACATGGAGGAGTGAGTTGGTGTAGCGACATGGAGGAGTGACATGGAAGACATATTGAAGTTAAATGGAGGAGCGACATGGAAGAGTAACATGGAAGAGTGACATGGAGTAGCGACATGGAGGAGTGACATGGAGGAGTGAGTTGGTGTAGCGACATGGAGGAGTGACATGGAAGACATATAGAAGTGACATGGAGGAGTGACATGGAGAAGTGACAGGGTTGATCAGGAAGGAAGATTGATATGGTGGAGTGACATGGCGGAGGGACATGGATGAATGACATGGAGAAGTGACATGGAGGAGGGACATGGAGGAGTGACATATAGGAGTGATGTGGAGGAGTGACATGGAGGAGTGACATGGAGAAGTGAGTAGGTGGAGCAACATGGAGGAGTCACATGGAGTAGCAACATGGATGAGTGACTTGGAGGAGTGATATAAAGGAGTGACATGGAGGAGTGACATGGAGGAGTGAAATGGAGTGACATATAAGACATATAGAAGTGACATGGCTGAGTGACATGGAGGAGTGACAAGGAGGTTTGAGTTGGTGTAGCGACATGGAGGAGTGACATGGAGTAGTGACATGGAGGAGTGAGTTGGTGTAGCGACATGGAGGAGTGACATGGAAGACATATAGAAGTGACATGGAGGAGTGACATGGAGAAGTGACAGGGCGGATCAGCAAGGAGGATTGATATGGTGGAGTGACATGAAGGAAGGACATGGAGGAGTGACATGGAAGACATATAGAAGTGACATGGAGGAATGACTTGGAGGAGTGACATAAAGGAGTAACATGGAGGAATGACATGGATGAGTGACATGGAGGAGTGACAAGGAAGATTGAGTTGGTGTAGCGATATGGAGGAGTGACATGGAGTAGCGACATTGAGGAGTGACATGAGGAGTGAAGTAGAGGAGTGACGTGGTGGAGTGAAATGGAGGAGTGACATGGAAGAGTGAGTTGGTGTAGCGACATGGAGGAGTGACATGGAATTGCGACATGGAGTGAAATGGAGGAGTGACATAGAGGATTGACGTGGAGGAAAGACATGGAGGAGTGACATTGAGAAGTGACGGGGTTTATCTCGAAGGAGTATTGATATGGTGGAGTGACATGGCGGAGGGACATGGATGATTGACATGGAGGATTGACAGGGAGGAGCAACACGGAGGAGCGACATGGTGGAATGACATGGAGTAGTGACATAAAGGAATGACATGGATGAGTGACATGGAGGAGTGACAAATAGGATTGAGTTGGTGTAGCGACATGGAGGAGTGACATAGAAAACATGTAGAAGTGACATGGAGGAGTTATATGGAGGAGTGACAATGTGGAGCTACACGGATGAGAGACATTACATTGAAGACTTGGAGAAGTTAAATGGAGGAGCGACATGGAAGAGTGAAATGGAGGAGTGACATGGAGGAGCAACACGGAGGAGCGACATGGAGGAGTGACATGGAGTAGTGACATGGAGGATGGACATGGAGGAGTGACATGGAAGACATATAGAGGTGACATGGAGGAGTGACTTGGAGGAGTGACATAAAGGAGTGACATGGAGGAATGACATGGAGGAGTGAGATGAGGAGTGAGTTAGTGTAGCAACATGGAGGAGTGACATGGAGTAGCGACATGGAGGAGTGACATGGAGGTGTGACATGGAGGAGTGACATAGAGGAGTGACATAGAGGAGTGACGTGGAGGAGTGGTATGGAGGAGTAACATGGAGGAGTGAGTTGGTGGAGCGACATGGAGGAGTCACATGGAGTAGCGACATGGAGGAGTGACTTGGAGGACTGACATAAAGGAGTGACATGGTGGAGTGACATGAGGAGTGAGTTTGTGTAGTGACATGGAGGAGTGACATGGAGTAGCTACATGGAGGAGTGACATGGAGGAGTGACATAGAGGATTGATGTGGAAAAGAGACATGGAGGAGTAACATGGAGAAGTGACGGGTTTGATCAGGAAGGAGGGTTGATATGGTGAAGTGACATGGCGGAGGGACATGGAGGAGTGACATGGAGGAATGACATGGATGAGTGACATGGAGGAGTGAAAAAGAGTATTGACTTGGTGAAGAGTGACATGGAGGAGTGACATAAAGTAGTGACATGGAGAAGTGACATGGAGTAGCGACATGGATGAGTGACATGGAGTAGCGACATGGGGGAGTGACGTGGCGGAGTGACATGGAAAAAAAAGTAGAAGTGACATGGAGGAGTGATATGGCGGAGTTAAAATGTGGAGCTACACGGATGAGAGACATGACATTGAAGACTTGGAGAAGTGACATGGATGAGCGACATGGAAGAGTGACATGGAGGAGTGACATGGAGTAGCGACATGGAGGAGTGACATGGAGTAGTGAGTTGTTGTAGCGACATGGAGGAGTGACATGGAGTAGCGACATGGAGTAGTGACATAAAGGAGGGACATGGCGGAATGTCATGGATGAGTGACATGGAGGAGTGACAAGGAGGATTGAGTTGTTGTAGCGACATGGAGGAGTGACATGAGGAGTGAGTTGGTGTAGCGACATGGAGGAGTGACATGGAGGAGTGACATAGAGGAGCAACATGGAGGAGTGACGTGGAGGAGTGACATGGAGGAGTGACATGGAGGAGTGAGTTGGAGGAGTGACATGGAGGAGTGACATGAGGAGTAACGTAGAGGAGTGACGTGGTGAAGTGAAATGGAGGAGTGATATGGAAGAGTGAGTTGGTGTAGCGACATGGAGGAGTGACATGGAATAGCGACATGGAGGAGTGACATGGAGGAGTGAAATGGAGGAGTGACATAGAGGATTGACGTGGAGGACAGACATGGAGGAGTGACATGGAGAAGTGACAGGGTTGATCAGGAAGGAGGGTTGATATGGTGGAGTGACATGGCGGAGGGACATGAATGAGTGACATGGAGGAGTGACATGTAGAAGTGTGTTGGTATAGCGAGATAAGGAGTGACATGGAATAGTGACATGGAGGAGTGACATGGAGGTGTGACATGGAGGAGTGACATATAGGAGTGATGTGGAGGAGTGACTTGGAGGAGTGATATAAAGGAGTGACATGGAGGAGTGAAATGGAGGAGTGAAATGGAGTGACATAGAAGACATATAGAAGTAAACATGGCTGAGTGTCATGGAGGAGTGACAAGGAGGTTTGAGTTGGTGGAGCGACATGGAGGAGTGACATGGAGTAGTGACATGGAGGAGTGACATGAGGAGTGACGTAGAGGAGTGACATGGTGGAGTGAAATGGAGGAGTGACATGGAAGAGTGAGTTGGTGTAGCGACATGGAGGAGTGACATGAAATAGCGACATGGAGGAGTGACATGGAGGAGGGACATGGAGGAGTGACATAGAGGATTGATGTGGAGGAGAGACATGGAGGAGTGACATAGAGTGTTGATGTGGAGGAGAGACATGGAGGAGTGACATGGAGAAGTGACAGGTTTGATCAGGAAGGAGGGTTTATATGGTGGAGTGACATGGCGGAGGGACATGGAGGAGTGAGTTGGTGTAGCGACATAAGGAGTGACATGGAATAGGGACATGGAGGAGTGACATGGAGGTGTGACATGGAGGAGTGACATAGAGGAGCAACATGGAGGAGTGACTTGGAGGAGTGACATGGAGGAGTGACATGGAGAAATGACAGGGCGAATCAGCAAAGAGGATTGATAAGGTGGAGTGACATGGTGGAGGGACATGGATGAGTGACATGGAGGAGTGACATGGAGGAGCAACATGGAGGAGTTATATGGAAGACATATAGAAGTTACATGGAGGAGTGATATGGAGTAGTGACATGGAGGAGTGACATGGAGGAGTGACATGGAAGAGTGAGTTGGTGTAGCGACATGGAGGAGTGACATGGAGGAGTGACATAGAGGTTTGACATGGAGAAGTGACAGGGTTGATCAGGAAGGAGGATTGATATGGTGGAGTGACATGGCGGAGGGACATGGATGAATGACATGGAGAAGTGACATGGAGGAGGGACATGGAGGAGTGACATATAGGAGTGATGTGGAGGAGTGACATGGAGGAGTGACATGGAGGAGTGAGTTGGTGGAGCAACATGGAGGAGTCACATGGAGTAGCGACATGGATGAGTGACTTGGAGGAGTGATATAAAGGAGTGACATGGAGGAGTGAAATGGAGGAGTGAAATGGAGTGACATAGAAGACATATAGAAGTGACATGGCTGAGTGACATGGAGGAGTGACAAGGAGGTTTGAGTTGGTGTAGCGACATGGAGGAGTGACATGGAGGAGTGACATGAGGAGTGACGTAGAGGAGTGACATAGAGGAGTGAGTTGGTGTAGCGACATGGAGGAGTGACATGGAAGACATATAGAAGTGACATGGAGGAGTGACATGGAGAAGTGACAGGGCGGATCAGCAAGGAGGATTGATATGGTGGAGTGACATGGAGGAAGGACATGGAGGAGTGTCATAGAGGAGCAACATGGAGGAGTGACATGGAAGTCATATAGAAGTGACATAGAGGAGTGACGTGGAGGAGTGACATGGAGGAGTGACAAGAGGTTTGAGTTGGTGTAGTGACATGGAGGAGTGACATGGAGTAGCGACATGGAGGAGTGACATGAGGAGTAACGTAGAGGAGTGACGTGGTGAAGTGAAATGGAGGAGTGACATGGAAGAGTGAGTTGGTGTAGCGACATGGAGGAGTGACATGGAATAGCGACATGGAGGAGTGACATGGAGTAGTGAAATGGAGGAGTGACATAGAGGATTTACGTGGAGGACAGACATGGAGGAGTGACATGGAGAAGTGACAGGGTTGATCAGAAAGTAGGGTTGATATGGTGGAGTGACATGGCGGAGGGACATGGATGAGTGACATGGAGGAGTGACATGGAGGAGTGACATGGAAGACATATAGAAGTGACATGGAGGAGTGACATGGAGGATTGACACGGAGGAGTTACATGGAGGTTCTACACGGAGGAGTGACATTGAGGAGTGAGGTGGACTAGCGACATGGAAGATCGACATTGGGGAATGACATAGAGGAGTGATACTGAAGAGTGACATGGAGGAGTGACATAAAGTAGTGACATGGAGGAATGACATGGATGAGTGACATGGAGGAATGAAAAAGAGTATTGAGTTGGTGTAGCGACATGCAGGAGTGACATGGAGTAGCGACATGGAGGAGTGACATGGAGGAGTGAGTTGGTGTAGCGACATGGATGAGTGACATGGAGTAGCGACATGGAGGAGTGACATGAGGAGTAACGTAGAGTGACGTGGTGAAGTGAAATGGAGGAGTGACATGGAAGAGTAACATTGAGAAGTGACAGGGTTGATCAGGAAGGAGGGTTGATATGGTGGAGTGACATGGCGGAGGGACATGGATGAGTGACATGGAGGAGTGACATGGAGGAGCAACACGGAGGAGCGACATGGAGGAGTGACATGGAAGACATATAGAAGTGACATGGAGGAGTGACATGAAGGATTGACACGGAGGAGTGACATGGAGGTTCTACATGGAGGAGTGACATTGAGGAGTGACATGGACGAGCGACATGGAAGATCGACATTGGGGAATGACATAGAGGAGTGATATTGAAGAGTGACATGAAGGAGTGACATAAAGTAGTGACATGGAGGAATGACATGGATGAGTGACATGGAGGAGTGAAAAAGAGTATTGAGTTGGTGAAGAGTGACATGGAGGAGTGACATAAAGTAGTGACATGGAGAAGTGACATGGAGTAGCGACATGGATGAGTGACATGGAGTAGCGACATGGGGGAGTGACGTGGCGGAGTGACATGGAAAAAAGTAGAAGTGACATGGAGGAGTGATATGGCGGAGTTAAAATGTGGAGCTACACGGATGAGAGACATGACATTGAAGACTTGGAGAAGTGACATGGATGAGCGACATGGAAGAGTGACATGGAGGAGTGACATGGAGTAGCGACATGGAGGAGTGACATGGAGTAGTGAGTTGTTGTAGCGACATGGAGGAGTGACATGGAGTAGCGACATGGAGTAGTGACATAAAGGAGGGACATGGAGGAATGTCATGGATGAGTGACATGGAGGAGTGACAAGGAGGATTGAGTTGTTGTAGCGACATGGAGGAGTGACATGAGGAGTGAGTTGGTGTAGCGACATGGAGGAGTGACATGGAGGAGTGACATAGAGGAGCAACATGGAGGAGTGACGTGGAGGAGTGACATGGAGGAGTGACATGGAGGAGTGAGTTGGAGGAGTGACATGGAGGAGTGACATGAGGAGTAACGTAGAGGAGTGACGTGGTGAAGTGAAATGGAGGAGTGACATGGAAGAGTGAGTTGGTGTAGCGACATGGAGGAGTGACATGGAATAGCGACATGGAGGAGTGACATGGAGGAGTGAAATGGAGGAGTGACATAGAGGATTGACGTGGAGGACAGACATGGAGGAGTGACATGGAGAAGTGACAGGGTTGATCAGGAAGGAGGGTTGATATGGTGGAGTGACATGGAATAGTGACATGGAGGAGTGAAATGGAGGTGTGACATGGAGGAGTGACATATAGGAGTGATGTGGAGGAGTGACTTGGAGAAGTGATATAAAGGAGTGACATGGAGGAGTGACATGGAGGAGTGAAATGGAGTGACATAGAAGACATATAGAAGTGACATGGCTGAGTGTCATGGAGGAGTGACAAGGAGGTTTGAGTTGGTGTAGCGACATGGAGGAGTGACATGGAGTAGTGACATGGAGGAGTGACATGAGGAGTGACGTAGAGGAGTGACATGGTGGAGTGAAATGGAGGAGTGACATGGAAGAGTGAGTTGGTGTAGCGACATGGAGGAGTGACATGAAATAGCGACATGGAGGAGTGACATGGAGGAGGGACATGGAGGAGTGACATAGAGGATTGATGTGGAGGAGAGACATGGAGGAGTGACATAGAGTGTTGATGTGGAGGAGAGACATGGAGGAGTGACATGGAGAAGTGACATGGAGAAGTGACAGGTTTGATCAGGAAGGAGGGTTTATATGGTGGAGTGACATAGCGGAGGGACATGGAGGAGTGAGTTGGTGTAGCGACATAAGGAGTGACATGGAATAGGGACATGGAGGAGTGACATGGAGGTGTGACATGGAGGAGTGACATAGAGGAGCAACATGGAGGAGTGACTTGGAGGAGTGACATGGAGGAGTGACATGGAGAAATGACAGGGCGAATCAGCAAAGAGGATTGATAAGGTGGAGTGACATGGTGGAGGGACATGGATGAGTGACATGGAGGAGTGACATGGAGGAGCAACATGGAGGAGTTATATGGAAGACATATAGAAGTTACATGGAGGAGTGATATGGAGTAGTGACATGGAGGAGTGACATGGAGGAGTGACATGGAAGAGTGAGTTGGTGTAGCGACATGGAGGAGTGACATGGAGGAGTGACATAGAGGTTTGACATGGAGGAGAGACATGGAGGAGTGACATGGAGAAGTGACAGGGTTGATCAGGAAGGAGGATTGATATGGTGGAGTGACATGGCGGAGGGACATGGATGAATGACATGGAGAAGTGACATGGAGGAGAGACATGTAGGAGTGACATATAGGAGTGATGTGGAGGAGTGACATGGAGGAGTGACATGGAGGAGTGAGTTGGTGGAGCAACATGGAGGAGTCACATGGAGTAGCGACATGGATGAGTGACTTGGAGGAGTTATATAAAGGAGTGACATGGAGGAGTGACATGGAGGAGTGAAATGGAGTGACATAGAAGACATATAGAAGTGACATGGCTGAGTGACATGGAGGAGTGACAAGGAGGTTTGAGTTGGTGTAGCGACATGGAGGAGTGACATGGAGGAGTGACATGAGGAGTGACGTAGAGGAGTGACATAGAGGAGTGAGTTGGTGTAGCGACATGGAGGAGTGACATGGAAGACATATAGAAGTGACATGGAGGAGTGACATGGAGAAGTGACAGGGCGGATCAGCAAGGAGGATTGATATGGTGGAGTGACATGGAGGAAGGACATGGAGGAGTGACATGGAAGACATATAGAAGTGACATGGAGGAACGACTTGGAGGATTGACATAAAGGAGTAACATGGAGGAATGACATGGATGAGTGACATGGAGGAGTGACAAGGAAGATTGAGTTGGTGTAGCGATATGGAGGAGTGACATTAAGTAGCGACATGGAGGAGTGACATGAGGAGTGAGTTGGTGTAGCGACATGGAGGAGTGACATGGAGGTGTGACATGGAGGAGGGGCCTGGAGGAGTGACATTGAATACATAGAAGGGACATGGAGGAGTAACATCGAGGAGTAACATCGAGGAGTAACATCGAGGAGTGACATGGAGGAGTGAGTTGGTGTAGCGACATGGAGAAGTGACATGGATGAGGAACATGGAGGAGTTAAACAGAGGAGTGACATGGAGGAGTGATATGGAGGAGTGACAAGTAGGATTGAGTTTGTGTAGCGACCTGGAGGAGTGACATAGAGTAGCGACATGGAGGAGTGACATCAAGGAGTGAGTTGGTGTAGCGACATAGAGGAGTGACATGGAATAGCGACATGGAGGAGTGACATGGAGGAGTGACATGGAGGAGTGACATGGAGGGGTTGATATGGAGGAGTGACATGGAGGAGTGACATAGAGGAGTGACGTGGTGGAGTGAAATGGAGGAGTGACATGGAGGAGTGAGTTGGTGTAGCGACATGAGGAGTAACATGGAGTAGCGACATGGAGGAGTGACTTGGAGGAGTGATATAAAGGAGTGACATAGAGGAGTGACATGGAGGAGTGACATGGAGGAGTGACATGGAGGAGTGACATGGAGGAGTGAGTTGGTGGAGCGACCTGGAGGAGTCACATGGAGTAGCGACATGGAGGAGTGACTTGGAGGAGTGAAATAAAGGAGTGACATGGAGGAGTGACATAGAGGTTTGACATGGAGGAGAGACATGGAGGAGTGACATGGAGAAGTGACAGGGTTGATCAGGAAGGAGGATTGATATGGTGGAGTGACATGGCGGAGGGACATGGATGCACTCATCCATGTCCCTCCACTACATGGAGAAGTGACATGGAGGAGGGATATGGAGGAGTGACATGGAGGAGATACATGGAGGAGGGACATGGAGGAGTGACATGGAGGAGTGAGTTGGTGTAGCGACATGGAGGAGTGACATGGAAGACATATTGAAGTTAAATGGAGGAGCGACATGGAAGAGTAACATGGAAGAGTGACATGGAGTAGCGACATGGAGGAGTGACATGGAGGAGTGAGTTGGTGTAGCGACATGGAGGAGTGACATGGAAGACATATAGAAGTGACATGGAGGAGTGACATGGAGAAGTGACAGGGTTGATCAGGAAGGAAGATTGATATGGTGGAGTGACATGGCGGAGGGACATGGCTGAATGACATGGAGAAGTGACATGGAGGAGGGACATGGAGGAGTGACATATAGGAGTGATGTGGAGGAGTGACATGGAGGAGTGACATGGAGAAGTGAGTAGGTGGAGCAACATGGAGGAGTCACATGGAGTAGCAACATGGATGAGTGACTTGGAGGAGTGATATAAAGGAGTGACATGGAGGAGTGACATGGAGGAGTGAAATGGAGTGACATATAAGACATATAGAAGTGACATGGCTGAGTGACATGGAGGAGTGACAAGGAGGTTTGAGTTGGTGTAGCGACATGGAGGAGTGACATGGAGTAGTGACATGGAGGAGTGAGTTGGTGTAGCGACATGGAGGAGTGACATGGAAGACATATAGAAGTGACATGGAGGAGTGACATGGAGAAGTGACAGGGCGGATCAGCAAGGAGGATTGATATGGTGGAGTGACATGAAGGAAGGACATGGAGGAGTGACATGGAAGACATATAGAAGTGACATGGAGGAATGACTTGGAGGAGTGACATAAAGGAGTAACATGGAGGAATGACATGGATGAGTGACATGGAGGAGTGACAAGGAAGATTGAGTTGGTGTAGCGATATGGAGGAGTGACATGGAGTAGCGACATTGAGGAGTGACATGAGGAGTGAAGTAGAGGAGTGACGTGGTGGAGTGAAATGGAGGAGTGACATGGAAGAGTGAGTTGGTGTAGCGACATGGAGGAGTGACATGGAATTGCGACATGGAGTGAAATGGAGGAGTGACATAGAGGATTGACGTGGAGGAAAGACATGGAGGAGTGACATTGAGAAGTGACGGGGTTTATCTCGAAGGAGTATTGATATGGTGGAGTGACATGGCGGAGGGACATGGATGATTGACATGGAGGATTGACAGGGAGGAGCAACACGGAGGAGCGACATGGTGGAATGACATGGAGTAGTGACATAAAGGAATGACATGGATGAGTGACATGGAGGAGTGACAAATAGGATTGAGTTGGTGTAGCGACATGGAGGAGTGACATAGAAAACATGTAGAAGTGACATGGAGGAGTTATATGGAGGAGTGACAATGTGGAGCTACACGGATGAGAGACATTACATTGAAGACTTGGAGAAGTTAAATGGAGGAGCGACATGGAAGAGTGAAATGGAGGAGTGACATGGAGGAGCAACACGGAGGAGCGACATGGAGGAGTGACATGGAGTAGTGACATGGAGGATGGACATGGAGGAGTGACATGGAAGACATATAGAGGTGACATGGAGGAGTGACTTGGAGGAGTGACATAAAGGAGTGACATGGAGGAATGACATGGAGGAGTGAGATGAGGAGTGAGTTAGTGTAGCAACATGGAGGAGTGACATGGAGTAGCGACATGGAGGAGTGACATGGAGGTGTGACATGGAGGAGTGACATAGAGGAGTGACGTGGAGGAGTGGTATGGAGGAGTAACATGGAGGAGTGAGTTGGTGGAGCGACATGGAGGAGTCACATGGAGTAGCGACATGGAGGAGTGACTTGGAGGACTGACATAAAGGAGTGACATGGTGGAGTGACATGAGGAGTGAGTTTGTGTAGTGACATGGAGGAGTGACATGGAGTAGCTACATGGAGGAGTGACATGGAGGAGTGACATAGAGGATTGATGTGGAAAAGAGACATGGAGGAGTAACATGGAGAAGTGACGGGTTTGATCAGGAAGGAGGGTTGATATGGTGAAGTGACATGGCGGAGGGACATGGAGGAGTGACATGGAGGAATGACATGGATGAGTGACATGGAGGAGTGAAAAAGAGTATTGACTTGGTGAAGAGTGACATGGAGGAGTGACATAAAGTAGTGACATGGAGAAGTGACATGGAGTAGCGACATGGATGAGTGACATGGAGTAGCGACATGGGGGAGTGACGTGGCGGAGTGACATGGAAAAAAAAGTAGAAGTGACATGGAGGAGTGATATGGCGGAGTTAAAATGTGGAGCTACACGGATGAGAGACATGACATTGAAGACTTGGAGAAGTGACATGGATGAGCGACATGGAAGAGTGACATGGAGGAGTGACATGGAGTAGCGACATGGAGGAGTGACATGGAGTAGTGAGTTGTTGTAGCGACATGGAGGAGTGACATGGAGTAGCGACATGGAGTAGTGACATAAAGGAGGGACATGGCGGAATGTCATGGATGAGTGACATGGAGGAGTGACAAGGAGGATTGAGTTGTTGTAGCGACATGGAGGAGTGACATGAGGAGTGAGTTGGTGTAGCGACATGGAGGAGTGACATGGAGGAGTGACATAGAGGAGCAACATGGAGGAGTGACGTGGAGGAGTGACATGGAGGAGTGACATGGAGGAGTGAGTTGGAGGAGTGACATGGAGGAGTGACATGAGGAGTAACGTAGAGGAGTGACGTGGTGAAGTGAAATGGAGGAGTGATATGGAAGAGTGAGTTGGTGTAGCGACATGGAGGAGTGACATGGAATAGCGACATGGAGGAGTGACATGGAGGAGTGAAATGGAGGAGTGACATAGAGGATTGACGTGGAGGACAGACATGGAGGAGTGACATGGAGAAGTGACAGGGTTGATCAGGAAGGAGGGTTGATATGGTGGAGTGACATGGCGGAGGGACATGAATGAGTGACATGGAGGAGTGACATGTAGAAGTGTGTTGGTATAGCGAGATAAGGAGTGACATGGAATAGTGACATGGAGGAGTGACATGGAGGTGTGACATGGAGGAGTGACATATAGGAGTGATGTGGAGGAGTGACTTGGAGGAGTGATATAAAGGAGTGACATGGAGGAGTGAAATGGAGGAGTGAAATGGAGTGACATAGAAGACATATAGAAGTAAACATGGCTGAGTGTCATGGAGGAGTGACAAGGAGGTTTGAGTTGGTGGAGCGACATGGAGGAGTGACATGGAGTAGTGACATGGAGGAGTGACATGAGGAGTGACGTAGAGGAGTGACATGGTGGAGTGAAATGGAGGAGTGACATGGAAGAGTGAGTTGGTGTAGCGACATGGAGGAGTGACATGAAATAGCGACATGGAGGAGTGACATGGAGGAGGGACATGGAGGAGTGACATAGAGGATTGATGTGGAGGAGAGACATGGAGGAGTGACATAGAGTGTTGATGTGGAGGAGAGACATGGAGGAGTGACATGGAGAAGTGACAGGTTTGATCAGGAAGGAGGGTTTATATGGTGGAGTGACATGGCGGAGGGACATGGAGGAGTGAGTTGGTGTAGCGACATAAGGAGTGACATGGAATAGGGACATGGAGGAGTGACATGGAGGTGTGACATGGAGGAGTGACATAGAGGAGCAACATGGAGGAGTGACTTGGAGGAGTGACATGGAGGAGTGACATGGAGAAATGACAGGGCGAATCAGCAAAGAGGATTGATAAGGTGGAGTGACATGGTGGAGGGACATGGATGAGTGACATGGAGGAGTGACATGGAGGAGCAACATGGAGGAGTTATATGGAAGACATATAGAAGTTACATGGAGGAGTGATATGGAGTAGTGACATGGAGGAGTGACATGGAGGAGTGACATGGAAGAGTGAGTTGGTGTAGCGACATGGAGGAGTGACATGGAGGAGTGACATAGAGGTTTGACATGGAGAAGTGACAGGGTTGATCAGGAAGGAGGATTGATATGGTGGAGTGACATGGCGGAGGGACATGGATGAATGACATGGAGAAGTGACATGGAGGAGGGACATGGAGGAGTGACATATAGGAGTGATGTGGAGGAGTGACATGGAGGAGTGACATGGAGGAGTGAGTTGGTGGAGCAACATGGAGGAGTCACATGGAGTAGCGACATGGATGAGTGACTTGGAGGAGTGATATAAAGGAGTGACATGGAGGAGTGAAATGGAGGAGTGAAATGGAGTGACATAGAAGACATATAGAAGTGACATGGCTGAGTGACATGGAGGAGTGACAAGGAGGTTTGAGTTGGTGTAGCGACATGGAGGAGTGACATGGAGGAGTGACATGAGGAGTGACGTAGAGGAGTGACATAGAGGAGTGAGTTGGTGTAGCGACATGGAGGAGTGACATGGAAGACATATAGAAGTGACATGGAGGAGTGACATGGAGAAGTGACAGGGCGGATCAGCAAGGAGGATTGATATGGTGGAGTGACATGGAGGAAGGACATGGAGGAGTGTCATAGAGGAGCAACATGGAGGAGTGACATGGAAGTCATATAGAAGTGACATAGAGGAGTGACGTGGAGGAGTGACATGGAGGAGTGACAAGAGGTTTGAGTTGGTGTAGTGACATGGAGGAGTGACATGGAGTAGCGACATGGAGGAGTGACATGAGGAGTAACGTAGAGGAGTGACGTGGTGAAGTGAAATGGAGGAGTGACATGGAAGAGTGAGTTGGTGTAGCGACATGGAGGAGTGACATGGAATAGCGACATGGAGGAGTGACATGGAGTAGTGAAATGGAGGAGTGACATAGAGGATTTACGTGGAGGACAGACATGGAGGAGTGACATGGAGAAGTGACAGGGTTGATCAGAAAGTAGGGTTGATATGGTGGAGTGACATGGCGGAGGGACATGGATGAGTGACATGGAGGAGTGACATGGAGGAGTGACATGGAAGACATATAGAAGTGACATGGAGGAGTGACATGGAGGATTGACACGGAGGAGTTACATGGAGGTTCTACACGGAGGAGTGACATTGAGGAGTGAGGTGGACTAGCGACATGGAAGATCGACATTGGGGAATGACATAGAGGAGTGATACTGAAGAGTGACATGGAGGAGTGACATAAAGTAGTGACATGGAGGAATGACATGGATGAGTGACATGGAGGAATGAAAAAGAGTATTGAGTTGGTGTAGCGACATGCAGGAGTGACATGGAGTAGCGACATGGAGGAGTGACATGGAGGAGTGAGTTGGTGTAGCGACATGGATGAGTGACATGGAGTAGCGACATGGAGGAGTGACATGAGGAGTAACGTAGAGTGACGTGGTGAAGTGAAATGGAGGAGTGACATGGAAGAGTAACATTGAGAAGTGACAGGGTTGATCAGGAAGGAGGGTTGATATGGTGGAGTGACATGGCGGAGGGACATGGATGAGTGACATGGAGGAGTGACATGGAGGAGCAACACGGAGGAGCGACATGGAGGAGTGACATGGAAGACATATAGAAGTGACATGGAGGAGTGACATGAAGGATTGACACGGAGGAGTGACATGGAGGTTCTACATGGAGGAGTGACATTGAGGAGTGACATGGACGAGCGACATGGAAGATCGACATTGGGGAATGACATAGAGGAGTGATATTGAAGAGTGACATGAAGGAGTGACATAAAGTAGTGACATGGAGGAATGACATGGATGAGTGACATGGAGGAGTGAAAAAGAGTATTGAGTTGGTGAAGAGTGACATGGAGGAGTGACATAAAGTAGTGACATGGAGAAGTGACATGGAGTAGCGACATGGATGAGTGACATGGAGTAGCGACATGGGGGAGTGACGTGGCGGAGTGACATGGAAAAAAGTAGAAGTGACATGGAGGAGTGATATGGCGGAGTTAAAATGTGGAGCTACACGGATGAGAGACATGACATTGAAGACTTGGAGAAGTGACATGGATGAGCGACATGGAAGAGTGACATGGAGGAGTGACATGGAGTAGCGACATGGAGGAGTGACATGGAGTAGTGAGTTGTTGTAGCGACATGGAGGAGTGACATGGAGTAGCGACATGGAGTAGTGACATAAAGGAGGGACATGGAGGAATGTCATGGATGAGTGACATGGAGGAGTGACAAGGAGGATTGAGTTGTTGTAGCGACATGGAGGAGTGACATGAGGAGTGAGTTGGTGTAGCGACATGGAGGAGTGACATGGAGGAGTGACATAGAGGAGCAACATGGAGGAGTGACGTGGAGGAGTGACATGGAGGAGTGACATGGAGGAGTGAGTTGGAGGAGTGACATGGAGGAGTGACATGAGGAGTAACGTAGAGGAGTGACGTGGTGAAGTGAAATGGAGGAGTGACATGGAAGAGTGAGTTGGTGTAGCGACATGGAGGAGTGACATGGAATAGCGACATGGAGGAGTGACATGGAGGAGTGAAATGGAGGAGTGACATAGAGGATTGACGTGGAGGACAGACATGGAGGAGTGACATGGAGAAGTGACAGGGTTGATCAGGAAGGAGGGTTGATATGGTGGAGTGACATGGAATAGTGACATGGAGGAGTGAAATGGAGGTGTGACATGGAGGAGTGACATATAGGAGTGATGTGGAGGAGTGACTTGGAGAAGTGATATAAAGGAGTGACATGGAGGAGTGACATGGAGGAGTGAAATGGAGTGACATAGAAGACATATAGAAGTGACATGGCTGAGTGTCATGGAGGAGTGACAAGGAGGTTTGAGTTGGTGTAGCGACATGGAGGAGTGACATGGAGTAGTGACATGGAGGAGTGACATGAGGAGTGACGTAGAGGAGTGACATGGTGGAGTGAAATGGAGGAGTGACATGGAAGAGTGAGTTGGTGTAGCGACATGGAGGAGTGACATGAAATAGCGACATGGAGGAGTGACATGGAGGAGGGACATGGAGGAGTGACATAGAGGATTGATGTGGAGGAGAGACATGGAGGAGTGACATAGAGTGTTGATGTGGAGGAGAGACATGGAGGAGTGACATAGAGTGTTGATGTGGAGGAGAGACATGGAGGAGTGACATGGAGAAGTGACAGGTTTGATCAGGAAGGAGGGTTTATATGGTGGAGTGACATAGCGGAGGGACATGGAGGAGTGAGTTGGTGTAGCGACATAAGGAGTGACATGGAATAGGGACATGGAGGAGTGACATGGAGGTGTGACATGGAGGAGTGACATAGAGGAGCAACATGGAGGAGTGACTTGGAGGAGTGACATGGAGGAGTGACATGGAGAAATGACAGGGCGAATCAGCAAAGAGGATTGATAAGGTGGAGTGACATGGTGGAGGGACATGGATGAGTGACATGGAGGAGTGACATGGAGGAGCAACATGGAGGAGTTATATGGAAGACATATAGAAGTTACATGGAGGAGTGATATGGAGTAGTGACATGGAGGAGTGACATGGAGGAGTGACATGGAAGAGTGAGTTGGTGTAGCGACATGGAGGAGTGACATGGAGGAGTGACATAGAGGTTTGACATGGAGGAGAGACATGGAGGAGTGACATGGAGAAGTGACAGGGTTGATCAGGAAGGAGGATTGATATGGTGGAGTGACATGGCGGAGGGACATGGATGAATGACATGGAGAAGTGACATGGAGGAGGGACATGTAGGAGTGACATATAGGAGTGATGTGGAGGAGTGACATGGAGGAGTGACATGGAGGAGTGAGTTGGTGGAGCAACATGGAGGAGTCACATGGAGTAGCGACATGGATGAGTGACTTGGAGGAGTTATATAAAGGAGTGACATGGAGGAGTGACATGGAGGAGTGAAATGGAGTGACATAGAAGACATATAGAAGTGACATGGCTGAGTGACATGGAGGAGTGACAAGGAGGTTTGAGTTGGTGTAGCGACATGGAGGAGTGACATGGAGGAGTGACATGAGGAGTGACGTAGAGGAGTGACATAGAGGAGTGAGTTGGTGTAGCGACATGGAGGAGTGACATGGAAGACATATAGAAGTGACATGGAGGAGTGACATGGAGAAGTGACAGGGCGGATCAGCAAGGAGGATTGATATGGTGGAGTGACATGGAGGAAGGACATGGAGGAGTGACATGGAAGACATATAGAAGTGACATGGAGGAACGACTTGGAGGATTGACATAAAGGAGTAACATGGAGGAATGACATGGATGAGTGACATGGAGGAGTGACAAGGAAGATTGAGTTGGTGTAGCGATATGGAGGAGTGACATTAAGTAGCGACATGGAGGAGTGACATGAGGAGTGAGTTGGTGTAGCGACATGGAGGAGTGACATGGAGGTGTGACATGGAGGAGGGGCCTGGAGGAGTGACATTGAATACATAGAAGGGACATGGAGGAGTAACATCGAGGAGTAACATCGAGGAGTAACATCGAGGAGTGACATGGAGGAGTGAGTTGGTGTAGCGACATGGAGAAGTGACATGGATGAGGAACATGGAGGAGTTAAACAGAGGAGTGACATGGAGGAGTGATATGGAGGAGTGACAAGTAGGATTGAGTTTGTGTAGCGACCTGGAGGAGTGACATAGAGTAGCGACATGGAGGAGTGACATCAAGGAGTGAGTTGGTGTAGCGACATAGAGGAGTGACATGGAATAGCGACATGGAGGAGTGACATGGAGGAGTGACATGGAGGAGTGACATGGAGGGGTTGATATGGAGGAGTGACATGGAGGAGTGACATAGAGGAGTGACGTGGTGGAGTGAAATGGAGGAGTGACATGGAGGAGTGAGTTGGTGTAGCGACATGAGGAGTAACATGGAGTAGCGACATGGAGGAGTGACTTGGAGGAGTGATATAAAGGAGTGACATAGAGGAGTGACATGGAGGAGTGAAATGGAGTGACATAGAAGACATATAGAAGTGACATGGAGGAGTGACATGGAGGAGTGACATGGAGGAGTGACATGGAGGAGTGAGTTGGTGGAGCGACCTGGAGGAGTCACATGGAGTAGCGACATGGAGGAGTGACTTGGAGGAGTGAAATAAAGGAGTGACATGGAGGAGTGACATAGAGGTTTGACATGGAGGAGAGACATGGAGGAGTGACATGGAGAAGTGACAGGGTTGATCAGGAAGGAGGATTGATATGGTGGAGTGACATGGCAGAGGGACATGGATGCACTCATCCATGTCCCTCCACTACATGGAGAAGTGACATGGAGGAGGGATATGGAGGAGTGACATGGAGGAGATACATGGAGGAGGGACATGGAGGAGTGACATGGAGGAGTGAGTTGGTGTAGCGACATGGAGGAGTGACATGGAAGACATATTGAAGTTAAATGGAGGAGCGACATGGAAGAGTGACATGGAAGAGTGACATGGAGTAGCGACATGGAGGAGTGACATGGAGGAGTGAGTTGGTGTAGCGACATGGAGGAGTGACATGGAAGACATATAGAAGTTACATGGAGGAGTGACATGGAGAAGTGACAGGGTTGATCAGGAAGGAAGATTGATATGGTGGAGTGACATGGCGGAGGGACATGGGTGAATGACATGGAGAAGTGACATGGAGGAGGGACATGGAGGAGTGACATATAGGAGTGATGTGGAGGAGTGACATGGAGGAGTGACATGGAGGAGTGAGTTGGTGGAGCAACATGGAGGAGTCACATGGAGTAGCAACATGGATGAGTGACTTGGAGGAGTGATATAAAGGAGTGACATGGAGGAGTGACATGGCGGAGTGAAATGGAGTGACATATAAGACATATAGAAGTGACATGGCTGAGTGACATGGAGGAGTGACAAGGAGGTTTGAGTTGGTGTAGCGACATGGAGGAGTGACATGGAGTAGTGACATGGAGGAGTGAGTTGGTGTAGCGACATGGAGGAGTGACATGGAAGACATATAGAAGTGACATGGAGGAGTGACATGGAGAAGTGACAGGGCGGATCAGCAAGGAGGATTGATATGGTGGAGTGACATGAAGGAAGGACATGGAGGAGTGACATGAAAGACATATAGAAGTGACATGGAGGAATGACTTGGAGGAGTGACATAAAGGAGTAACATGGAGGAATGACATGGATGAGTGACATGGAGGAGTGACAAGGAAGATTGAGTTGGTGTAGCGATATGGAGGAGTGACATGGAGTAGCGACATGGAGGAGTGACATGGAGTAGCGACATGGAGGAGTGACATGAGGAGTGAAGTAGAGGAGTGACGTGGTGGAGTGAAATGGAGGAGTGACATGGAAGAGTGAGTTGGTGTAGCGACATGGAGGAGTGACATGGAATTGCGACATGGAGTGACATGGAGGAGTGACATAGAGGATTGACGTGGAGGAAAGACATGGAGGAGTGACATTGAGAAGTGACGGGGTTTATCTCGAAGGAGTATTGATATGGTGGAGTGACATGGCGGAGGGACATGGATGATTGACATGGAGGATTGACAGGGAGGAGCAACACGGAGGAGCGACATGGTGGAATGACATGGAGTAGTGACATAAAGGAATGACATGGATGAGTGACATGGAGGAGTGACAAATAGGATTGAGTTGGTGTAGCGACATGGAGGAGTGACATAGAAAACATGTAGAAGTGACATGGAGGAGTTATATGGAGGAGTGACAATGTGGAGCTACACGGATGAGAGACATTACATTGAAGACTTGGAGAAGTTAAATGGAGGAGCGACATGGAAGAGTGAAATGGAGGAGTGACATGGAGTAGCGACATGGAGGAGTGACATGGAGGAGTGAGTTGGTGTAGCGACATGGAGGAGTGACATGGAAGACATATAGAAGTGACATGGAGGAGTGACATAGGGAAGTGACAGGGTGGATCAGCAAGGAGGATTGATATGGTGGAGTGACATGGAGGAAGGACATGGAGGAGTGACATGGAAGACATATAGAAGTGACATGGAGGAATGACTTGGAGGAGTGACATAAAGGAGTAACATGGAGGAATGACATGGATGAGTGACATGGAGGAGTGACAAAGAAGATTGAGTTGGTGTAGCGACATGGAGGAGTGACATGGAGTAGCGACATGGAGGAGTGACATGGAGGTGTGACATGGAGGAGGGACCTTGAGGAGTGACATGGAAGACATAGAAGTGACATGGAGGAGTGACTTGGAGGAGTGACATAAAGGAGTGACATGGAGGAATGACATGGATGAGTGACATTAAAGAGTGTAAAGGAGGGTTGAGTTGGTGTAGCGACATAAGGAGTGACATAGAATAGTGACATTGAGGAGTGACATGGAGGAGTGACATAGAGGAGCAACATGGAGGAGCGACTTGGAGGAGTGACATGGAGGAGTGACATGGAGAAGTGACAGGGCGGATCAGCAAGGAGGATTGATATGGTGGAGTGACATGGCGGAGGGACATGGATGAATGACATGGAGGAGTGACAGGGAGGAGCAACATGGAGGAGTTACATGGAAGATATATTGAAGTGACATGGAGGAGTGAAATCGAGGAGTGAGTTGGTGTAGCGACATGGAGGAGTGACATTGAGGACTGACATGGAGGAGTGACATGGAGAAGTGACATGGAGGAATGACATGGATGAGTGACATGGAGGAGTGAAAAAGAGTATTGAGTTGGTGTAGCGACATGGAGGAGTGACATGGAGTAGCGACATGGAGTAGTGACATAAAGGAGGGACATGGAGGAATGACATGGATGAGTGACATGGAGGAGTGACAAGGAGGATTGAGTTGTTGTAGCGACATGGAGGAGTGACATGAGGAGTGAGTTGGTGTAGCGACATGGAGGAGTGACATGGAGGAGTGAGTTGGTGTAGCGACATGGAGGAGTGACATGGAAGACATATAGAAGTGACATGGAGGAGTGACATGGAGAAGTGACATGGATGAGGAACATGGAGGAGTTAAACAGAGGAGTGACATGGAGGAGTGATATGGAGGAGTGACAAGTAGGATTGAGTTTGTGTAGCGACCTGGAGGAGTGACATAGAGTAGCGACATGGAGGAGTGACATCAAGGAGTGAGTTGGTGTAGCGACATAGAGGAGTGACATGGAATAGCGACATGGAGGAGTGACATGGAGGAGTGACATGGAGGAGTGACATGGAGGGGTTGATATGGAGGAGTGACATGGAGGAGTGACATAGAGGAGTGACGTGGTGGAGTGAAATGGAGGAGTGACATGGAGGAGTGAGTTGGTGTAGCGACATGAGGAGTAACATGGAGTAGCGACATGGAGGAGTGACTTGGAGGAGTGATATAAAGGAGTGACATAGAGGAGTGACATGGAGGAGTGAAATGGAGTGACATAGAAGACATATAGAAGTGACATGGAGGAGTGACATGGAGGAGTGACATGGAGGAGTGACATGGAGGAGTGAGTTGGTGGAGCGACCTGGAGGAGTCACATGGAGTAGCGACATGGAGGAGTGACTTGGAGGAGTGAAATAAAGGAGTGACATGGAGGAGTGACATAGAGGTTTGACATGGAGGAGAGACATGGAGGAGTGACATGGAGAAGTGACAGGGTTGATCAGGAAGGAGGATTGATATGGTGGAGTGACATGGCAGAGGGACATGGATGCACTCATCCATGTCCCTCCACTACATGGAGAAGTGACATGGAGGAGGGATATGGAGGAGTGACATGGAGGAGATACATGGAGGAGGGACATGGAGGAGTGACATGGAGGAGTGAGTTGGTGTAGCGACATGGAGGAGTGACATGGAAGACATATTGAAGTTAAATGGAGGAGCGACATGGAAGAGTGACATGGAAGAGTGACATGGAGTAGCGACATGGAGGAGTGACATGGAGGAGTGAGTTGGTGTAGCGACATGGAGGAGTGACATGGAAGACATATAGAAGTTACATGGAGGAGTGACATGGAGAAGTGACAGGGTTGATCAGGAAGGAAGATTGATATGGTGGAGTGACATGGCGGAGGGACATGGGTGAATGACATGGAGAAGTGACATGGAGGAGGGACATGGAGGAGTGACATATAGGAGTGATGTGGAGGAGTGACATGGAGGAGTGACATGGAGGAGTGAGTTGGTGGAGCAACATGGAGGAGTCACATGGAGTAGCAACATGGATGAGTGACTTGGAGGAGTGATATAAAGGAGTGACATGGAGGAGTGACATGGCGGAGTGAAATGGAGTGACATATAAGACATATAGAAGTGACATGGCTGAGTGACATGGAGGAGTGACAAGGAGGTTTGAGTTGGTGTAGCGACATGGAGGAGTGACATGGAGTAGTGACATGGAGGAGTGAGTTGGTGTAGCGACATGGAGGAGTGACATGGAAGACATATAGAAGTGACATGGAGGAGTGACATGGAGAAGTGACAGGGCGGATCAGCAAGGAGGATTGATATGGTGGAGTGACATGAAGGAAGGACATGGAGGAGTGACATGAAAGACATATAGAAGTGACATGGAGGAATGACTTGGAGGAGTGACATAAAGGAGTAACATGGAGGAATGACATGGATGAGTGACATGGAGGAGTGACAAGGAAGATTGAGTTGGTGTAGCGATATGGAGGAGTGACATGGAGTAGCGACATGGAGGAGTGACATGGAGTAGCGACATGGAGGAGTGACATGAGGAGTGAAGTAGAGGAGTGACGTGGTGGAGTGAAATGGAGGAGTGACATGGAAGAGTGAGTTGGTGTAGCGACATGGAGGAGTGACATGGAATTGCGACATGGAGTGACATGGAGGAGTGACATAGAGGATTGACGTGGAGGAAAGACATGGAGGAGTGACATTGAGAAGTGACGGGGTTTATCTCGAAGGAGTATTGATATGGTGGAGTGACATGGCGGAGGGACATGGATGATTGACATGGAGGATTGACAGGGAGGAGCAACACGGAGGAGCGACATGGTGGAATGACATGGAGTAGTGACATAAAGGAATGACATGGATGAGTGACATGGAGGAGTGACAAATAGGATTGAGTTGGTGTAGCGACATGGAGGAGTGACATAGAAAACATGTAGAAGTGACATGGAGGAGTTATATGGAGGAGTGACAATGTGGAGCTACACGGATGAGAGACATTACATTGAAGACTTGGAGAAGTTAAATGGAGGAGCGACATGGAAGAGTGAAATGGAGGAGTGACATGGAGTAGCGACATGGAGGAGTGACATGGAGGAGTGAGTTGGTGTAGCGACATGGAGGAGTGACATGGAAGACATATAGAAGTGACATGGAGGAGTGACATAGGGAAGTGACAGGGTGGATCAGCAAGGAGGATTGATATGGTGGAGTGACATGGAGGAAGGACATGGAGGAGTGACATGGAAGACATATAGAAGTGACATGGAGGAATGACTTGGAGGAGTGACATAAAGGAGTAACATGGAGGAATGACATGGATGAGTGACATGGAGGAGTGACAAAGAAGATTGAGTTGGTGTAGCGACATGGAGGAGTGACATGGAGTAGCGACATGGAGGAGTGACATGGAGGTGTGACATGGAGGAGGGACCTTGAGGAGTGACATGGAAGACATAGAAGTGACATGGAGGAGTGACTTGGAGGAGTGACATAAAGGAGTGACATGGAGGAATGACATGGATGAGTGACATTAAAGAGTGTAAAGGAGGGTTGAGTTGGTGTAGCGACATAAGGAGTGACATAGAATAGTGACATTGAGGAGTGACATGGAGGAGTGACATAGAGGAGCAACATGGAGGAGCGACTTGGAGGAGTGACATGGAGGAGTGACATGGAGAAGTGACAGGGCGGATCAGCAAGGAGGATTGATATGGTGGAGTGACATGGCGGAGGGACATGGATGAATGACATGGAGGAGTGACAGGGAGGAGCAACATGGAGGAGTTACATGGAAGATATATTGAAGTGACATGGAGGAGTGAAATCGAGGAGTGAGTTGGTGTAGCGACATGGAGGAGTGACATTGAGGACTGACATGGAGGAGTGACATGGAGAAGTGACATGGAGGAATGACATGGATGAGTGACATGGAGGAGTGAAAAAGAGTATTGAGTTGGTGTAGCGACATGGAGGAGTGACATGGAGTAGCGACATGGAGTAGTGACATAAAGGAGGGACATGGAGGAATGACATGGATGAGTGACATGGAGGAGTGACAAGGAGGATTGAGTTGTTGTAGCGACATGGAGGAGTGACATGAGGAGTGAGTTGGTGTAGCGACATGGAGGAGTGACATGGAGGAGTGAGTTGGTGTAGCGACATGGAGGAGTGACATGGAAGACATATAGAAGTGACATGGAGGAGTGACATGGAGAAGTGACAGGGCGGATCAGCAAGGAGGATTGATATGGTGGAGTGACATGGAGGAAGGACATGGAGGAGTGACATGGAAGACATATAGAAGTGACATGGAGGAATGACTTGGAGGAGTGACATAAAGGAGTAACATGGAGGAATGACATGGATGAGTGACATTAAAGAGTGTAAAAGAGGATTGAGTTGGTGTAGCGACATAAGGAGTGACATAGAATAGCGACATGGAGGAGTGACATAGAGGAGCAACATGGAGGAGCGACTTGGAGGAGTGACATGGAGGAGTGACATGGAGAAGTGACAGGGCGGATCAGCAAGGAGGATTGATATGGTTGAGTGAAATGGCGGAGGGACATGGATGAATGACATGGAGGAGTGACAGGGAGGAGCAACATGGAGGAGTTACATGGAAGACATATTGAAGTGACATGGAGGAGTGAAATCGAGGAGTGAGTTGGTGTAGCGACATGGAGGAGTGACATGGAGGACTGACATGGAGGAGCGACATGGAGAAGTGACATGGGGGAATGACATGGATGAGTGACATGGAGGAGTGAAAAAGAGTATTGAGTTGGTGTAGCGACATGGAGGAGTGACATGGAGTAGCGACATGGAGGAGTGACATGGAGTAGTGAGTTGTTGTAGCGACATGGAGGAGTGACATGGAGTAGCGACATGGAGTAGTGACATAAAGGAGGGACATGGAGGAATGACATGGATGAGTGACATGGAGGAGTGACAAGGAGGATTGAGTTGTTGTAACGACATGGAGGAGTGACATGAGGAGTGAGTTGGTGTAGCGACATGGAGGAGTGACATGGAGGAATGAAATGGAGGAGTGACATAGAGGATTGACGTGGATGACAGACATGGAGGAGTGACATGGAGAAGTGACAGGGTTGATCAGGAAGGAGGGTTTATATGGTGGAGTGACATGGCGGAAGGACATGGATGAGTGACATGGAGGAGTGACATGGAGGAGCAACACGGAGGAGCGACATGGAGGAGTGAAATGGAAGACATATAGAAGTGACATGGAGGAGTGACATGGAGGATTGACACGGAGGAGTGACATGGAGGTTCTACATGGGGGAGTGACATTGAGGAGTGACATGGACGAGCGACATGGAAGATCGACATTGGAGAATGACATAGAGGAGTGACATGGAATAGCGACATGGAGGAGTGACATGGAGGAGTGAAATGGAGGAGTGACATAGAGGATTGACAGGGTTGATCAGGAAGGAGGGTTGATATGGTGGAGTGACATGGAGTAGTGACATGGAGGATGGACATGGAGGAGTGACATGGAAGACATATAGAGGTGACATGGAGGAGTGACATGGAGGAATGACATGGAGGAGTGACATGAGGAGTGAGTTGGTGTAGCAACATGGAGGAGTGACATGGAGTAACGACATGGAGGAGTGACATGGAGGTGTGACATGGAAGACATATAGAAGTGACATGGAGGAGTGACTTGGAGGAGTGATATAACAGAGTGACATGGAGTAATGACATGGAGTAGCGACACATGGAGGAGTGACAAGAAGGATTGAGTTTGTGTAGTGAAATGGAGAAGTGACATGGAGTAGCGACACGGAGGAGTGACATGGAGTAGCGACATGGAGGAGTGACTCGGAGGTGTGACATGGAGGAGTGACATAGAGGAGTGATGTGGAGGAGTGGCATGGAGGAGTAACATGGAGGAGTGAGTTGGTGGAGCGACATGGAGGAGTCACATGGAGTAGCTACATTGAGGAGTGACATGGAGGAGTGACATGGAGGAGTGACATAGAGGATTGATGTGGAAAAGAGACATGGAGGAGTGACATGGAGAAGTGACAGGTTTGATCAGGAAGGAGGGTTGATATGGTGAATTGACATGGCGGAGGGACATGGAGGAGTTAGTTGGTGTAGCGACATAAGGAGTGACATAGAATAGCGACATTGAGGAGTGACATGGAGGAGTAACATAGAGGAGTGACATGGAGAAGTGACAGGGCGGATCAGCAAGGAGGATTGATATAGTGGAGTGACATGGCGGAGGGACATGGCTGAATGACATGGAGGAGTGACAGGGAGGAGCAACATGGAGGAGTTACATGGAAGACATATTGAAGTGACATGGAGGAGTGAAATCGAGGAGTGAGTTGGTGTAGCGACATGGAGGAGTGACATGGAGAAGTGTCATAGAGGAGCAACATGGAGGAGTGACATGGAAGTCATATAGAAGTGACATAGAGGAGTGACGTGGAGGAGTGACATGGAGGAGTGACATGGAGGAGTGAGTTGGAGGAGTGACATGGAGGAGTGACATGGAAGACATAAATAATTGAAATTGAGGAGTGACTTGGAGGAGTGACATGAGGTTTGAGTTGGTGTAGTGACATGGAGGAGTGACATGGAGTAGCGACATGGAGGAGTGACATGAGGAGTAACGTAGAGGAGTGACGTGGTGAAGTGAAATGGAGGAGTGACATGGAAGAGTGAGTTGGTGTAGCGACATGGAGGAGTGACATGGAATAGCGACATGGAGGAGTGACATGGAGGAGTGAAATGGAGGAGTGACATAGAGGATTGACGTGGAGGACAGACATGGAGGAGTGACATGGAGAAGTGACAGGGTTGATCAGGAAAGAGGGTTGATATGGTGGAGTGACATGGAGGAGTGACATGGAGGAGTGACATGGAAGACATATAGAAGTGACATGGAGGAGTGACATGGAGGATTGACACGGAGGAGTGACATGGAGGTTCTACATGGAGGAGTGACATTGAGGAGTGACATGGACGAGCGACATGGAAGATCGACATTGAAGAGTGACATGGTGGAGTGACATAAAGTAGTGACATGGAGGAATGACATGGATGAGTGACATGGAGGAGTGAAAAAGAGTATTGAGTTGGTGTAGCGACATGCAGGAGTGACATGGAGGAGTGAGTTGGTGTAGCGACATGGATGAGTGACATGGAGTAGCGACATGGAGGATTGACATGAGGAGTAACGTAGAGGAGTGACGTGGTGAAGTGAAATGGAGGAGTGACATGGAAGATTGACATTGAGAAGTGACAGGGTTGATCAGGAAGGAGGGTTGATATGGTGGAGTGACATGGCGGAGGGACATGGATGAGTGACATGGAGGTGTGACATGGAGGAGCAACATTGAGGTGTTAAACAGAGGAGTGACATGGTGGAGTGATATGGAGGAGTGACAAGTAGGGTTGATATGGAGGAGTGTCATAGAGGAGTGACAAAGAGGATTGAGTTTGTGTAGCGACATGGAGAAGTGACATGGAGTAGCGACATGGAGGAGTGACATGGAGGAGTGACATGGAGGGTTGATATGGAGGAGTGACATGGAGGAGTGACATAGAGGAGTGACGTGGAGGACTGACATAAAGGAGTGAAATGGAGGAGTGACATGAGGAGTGAGTTTGTGTAGTGACATGGAGGAGTGACATGGTATAGCGACATGGAGGAGTGACATGGAGGAGTGACATGGAGGAGTGACATAGAGGAGTGACGTGGTGGAGTGAAATGGAGTTGTGACATGTAGAAGTGAGTTGGTATAGCGACATGAGGAGTGACATGGAATAGTGACATGGAGGAGTGACATGGAGGTGTGACATGGAGGAGTGACATATAGGAGTGATGTGGAGGAGTGACATGGAGGAGTGACATGGAGGGTTGACATGGAGGAGTGACATGGAGGAGTGACATAGAGGAGTGACGTGGTGGAGTGAAATGGAGGAGTGACATGGAGGAGTGAGTTGGTGTAGCGAATTGGAGGAGTGACATGGAGGAGTGACATGGATGAGTGACGTAGAGGAGTGACATGGCTGAGTGACATGGAGGAGTGACAAGGAGGTTTGAGTTGGTGTAGCGACATGGCGGAGTGACATGGAGTAGTGACATGGAGGAGTGACGTAGAGTACTGATGTGGAGGAGAGAAATGGAGGAGTGACATGGAGAAGTGACAGGTTTGATCAGGAAGGAGGGTTGATATGGTGGAGTTACATGGCGGAGGGACATGGAGGAGTGAGTTTGTGTAGCGACATAAGGAGTGACATGGAATAGCGACATGGAGAAGTGACATGGAGGTGTGACATGGAGGAGTGAAATAGAGGAGCAACATGGAGGAGTGACTTGGAGGAGTGACATGGAGGAGTAACATGGAGAAGTGACAGGGCGAATCAGCAAAGAGGATTGATAAGGTGGAGTGACATGGCGGAGTGACATGGAGGAGTGATATGGAGGAGTGACAAGTAGGGTTGATATGGAGGAGTGACATAGAGGAGTGACAAAGAGGATTGAGTTTGTGTAGCGACATGGAGGAGTGACATGGAGTAGCGACATGGAGGAGTGACATGGAGGAGTGACATGGAGGGTTGATATGGAGGAGTGACATGGAGGAGTGACATAGAGGAGTGACATGGAGGAGTGACATGGAGGAATGAGTTGGTGTAGCGACATAAGGAGTGACATGGAATAGCGACATGGAGAAGTGACATGGAGGTGTGACATGGAGGAGTGAAATAGAGGAGCAACATGGAGGAGTGACTTGGAGGAGTGACATGGAGGAGTAACATGGAGAAGTGACAGGGCGAATCATCAAAGAGGATTGATAAGGTGGAGTGACATGGCGGAGTGACATGGAGGAGTGATATGGAGGAGTGACAAGTAGGGTTGATATGGAGGAGTGACATAGAGGAGTGACAAAGAGGATTGAGTTTGTGTAGCGACATGGAGGAGTGACATGGAGTAGCGACATGGAGGAGTGACATGGAGGAGTGACATGGAGGGTTGATATGGAGGAGTGACATGGAGGAGTGACATAGAGGAGTGACGTGGAGGAGTGACATGGAGGAATGAGTTGGTGTAGCGACATGGAGGAGTGACATGGAGTAGTGACATGGAGGAGTGACGTAGAGGAGTGACATGGTGGAGTGAAATGGAGGCTTGACATGGAAGAGTGAGTTGGTGTAGCGACATGGAGGAGTGACATGGAATAGCGACATGGAGGAGTGACATAGAGGAGTGACGTGGAGGAGTGAAATGGAGGAGTTACAAGGAGGTTTGAGTTGGTGTAGCGACATGGCGGAGTGACATGGAGTAGTGACATGGAGGAGTGACGTAGAGGAGTGACATGGTGGAGTGAAATGGAGGCTTGACATGGAAGAGTGAGTTGGTGTAGCGACATGGAGGAGTGACATGGAATAGCGACATGGAGGAGAGACATGGAGGAGTGACATAGAGTGTTGATGTGGAGGAGAGACATGGAGGAGTGACATGGAGGAGTGACATGGAGGAGTGAGTTGGTGGAGCGACATGGAGGAGTCACATGGAGTAGCGACATGGAGGAGTGACATGGAGGAGTTATATAAAGGAGTGACATGGAGGAGTGACATGGAGGAGTGAAATGGAGTGACATAGAAGACATATAGAAGTGACAAGTAGGATTGATATGGAGGAGTGACAAAGAGGAGTGACAACGAGGTTTGAGTTTGTGTAGCGAGATGGAGGAGTGACATGGAAGACATATAGAAGTGACATGGAGGAGTGAAATGGAGGAGTGACATGAAGGATTGATATGGAGGAGTGACTTGGAGGAGTGACATAGAGGAGTGACCTGGAGGAGTGACATGGAGGAATGACATGGAGGAGTTAGTTGGTGGAGTGACATTGAGTTGTTGTAGCGACATGGAGGAGTGACATGGAGTAGCGACATGGAGTAGTGACATAAAGGAGGGACATGGAGGAATGACATGGATGAGTGACATGGAGGAGTGACAAGGAGGATTGAGTTGTTGTAGCGACATGGAGGAGTGACATGAGGAGTGAGTTGGTGTAGCGACATGGAGGAGTGACATGGAGGAGTGAGTTGGTGTAGCGACATGGAGGAGTGACATGGAAGACATATAGAAGTGACATGGAGGAGTGACATGGAGAAGTGACAGGGCGGATCAGCAAGGAGGATTGATATGGTTGAGTGAAATGGCGGAGGGACATGGATGAATGACATGGAGGAGTGACAGGGAGGAGCAACATGGAGGAGTTACATGGAAGACATATTGAAGTGACATGGAGGAGTGAAATCGAGGAGTGAGTTGGTGTAGCGACATGGAGGAGTGACATGGAGGACTGACATGGAGGAGCGACATGGAGAAGTGACATGGGGGAATGACATGGATGAGTGACATGGAGGAGTGAAAAAGAGTATTGAGTTGGTGTAGCGACATGGAGGAGTGACATGGAGTAGCGACATGGAGGAGTGACATGGAGTAGTGAGTTGTTGTAGCGACATGGAGGAGTGACATGGAGTAGCGACAAGGAGTAGTGACATAAAGGAGGGACATGGAGGAATGACATGGATGAGTGACATGGAGGAGTGACAAGGAGGATTGAGTTGTTGTAGCGACATGGAGGAGTGACATGAGGAGTGAGTTGGTGTAGCGACATGGAGGAGTGACATGGAGGAATGAAATGGAGGAGTGACATAGAGGATTGACGTGGATGACAGACATGGAGGAGTGACATGGAGAAGTGACAGGGTTGATCAGGAAGGAGGGTTTATATGGTGGAGTGACATGGCGGAAGGACATGGATGAGTGACATGGAGGAGTGACATGGAGGAGCAACACGGAGGAGCGACATGGAGGAGTGACATGGAAGACATATAGAAGTGACATGGAGGAGTGACATGGAGGATTGACACGGAGGAGTGACATGGAGGTTCTACATGGAGGAGTGACATTGAGGAGTGACATGGACGAGCGACATGGAAGATCGACATTGGAGAATGACATAGAGGAGTGACATGGAATAGCGACATGGAGGAGTGACATGGAGGAGTGAAATGGAGGAGTGACATAGAGGATTGACAGGGTTGATCAGGAAGGAGGGTTGATATGGTGGATTGACATGGAGTAGTGACATGGAGGATGGACATGGAGGAGTGACATGGAAGACATATAGAGGTGACATGGAGGAGTGACATGGAGGAATGACATGGAGGAGTGACATGAGGAGTGAGTTGGTGTAGCAACATGGAGGAGTGACATGGAGTAACGACATGGAGGAGTGACATGGAGGTGTGACATGGAAGACATATAGAAGTGACATGGAGGAGTGACTTGGAGGAGTGATATAACAGAGTGACATGGAGTAATGACATGGAGTAGCGACACATGGAGGAGTGACAAGAAGGATTGAGTTTGTGTAGTGAAATGGAGAAGTGACATGGAGTAGCGACACGGAGGAGTGACATGGAGTAGCGACATGGAGGAGTGACTCGGAGGTGTGACATGGAGGAGTGACATAGAGGAGTGATGTGGAGGAGTGGCATGGAGGAGTAACATGGAGGAGTGAGTTGGTGGAGCGACATGGAGGAGTCACATGGAGTAGCTACATTGAGGAGTGACATGGAGGAGTGACATGGAGGAGTGACAGAGGATTGATGTGGAAAAGAGACATGGAGGAGTGACATGGAGAAGTGACAGGTTTGATCAGGAAGGAGGGTTGATATGGTGAATTGACATGGCGGAGGGACATGGAGGAGTTAGTTGGTGTAGCGACATAAGGAGTGACATAGAATAGCGACATTGAGGAGTGACATGGAGGAGTAACATAGAGGAGTGACATGGAGAAGTGACAGGGCGGATCAGCAAGGAGGATTGATATAGTGGAGTGACATGGCATAGGGACATGGCTGAATGACATGGAGGAGTGACAGGGAGGAGCAACATGGAGGAGTTACATGGAAGACATATTGAAGTGACATGGAGGAGTGAAATCGAGGAGTGAGTTGGTGTAGCGACATGGAGGAGTGACATGGAGAAGTGTCATAGAGGAGCAACATGGAGGAGTGACATGGAAGTCATATAGAAGTGACATAGAGGAGTGACGTGGAGGAGTGACATGGAGGAGTGACATGGAGGAGTGACATGGAAGACATATAGAAGTGACATGGAGGAGTGACATGGAGGTTTGACACGGAGGAGTGACATGGAGGTTCTACATGGAGGAGTGACATTGAGGAGTGACATGGACGAGCGACATGGAAGATCGACATTGAAGAGTGACATGGAGGAGTGACATAAAGTAGTGACATGGAGGAATGACATGGATGAGTGACATGGAGGAGTGAAAAAGAGTATTGAGTTGGTGTAGCGACATGCAGGAGTGACATGGAGGAGTGAGTTGGTGTAGCGACATGGATGAGTGACATGGAGTAGCGACATGGAGGATTGACATGAGGAGTAACGTAGAGGAGTGACGTGGTGAAGTGAAATGGAGGAGTGACATGGAAGATTGACATTGAGAAGTGACAGGGTTGATCAGGAAGGAGGGTTGATATGGTGGAGTGACATGGCGGAGGGACATGGATGAGTGACATGGAGGTGTGACATGGAGGAGCAACATTGAGGTGTTAAACAGAGGAGTGACATGGAGGAGTGATATGGAAGAGTGACAAGTAGGGTTGATATGGAGGAGTGACATAGAGGAGTGACAAAGAGGATTGAGTTTGTGTAGCGACATGGAGAAGTGACATGGAGTAGCGACATGGAGGAGTGACATGGAGGAGTGACATGGAGGGTTGATATGGAGGAGTGACATGGAGGAGTGACATAGAGGAGTGACGTGGAGGACTGACATAAAGGAGTGAAATGGAGGAGTGACATGAGGAGTGAGTTTGTGTAGTGACATGGAGGAGTGACATGGTATAGCGACATGGAGGAGTGACATGGAGGAGTGACATGGAGGAGTGACATGGAGGAATGAGTTGGTGTAGCGACATGGAGGAGTGACATGGAGTAGTGACATGGAGGAGTGACGTAGAGGAGTGACATGGTGGAGTGAAATGGAGGCTTGACATGGAAGAGTGAGTTGGTGTAGCGACATGGAGGAGTGACATGGAATAGCGACATGGAGGAGTGACATAGAGGAGTGACGTGGAGGAGTGAAATGGAGGAGTTACAAGGAGGTTTGAGTTGGTGTAGCGACATGGCGGAGTGACATGGAGTAGTGACATGGAGGAGTGACGTAGAGGAGTGACATGGTGGAGTGAAATGGAGGCTTGACATGGAAGAGTGAGTTGGTGTAGCGACATGGAGGAGTGACATGGAATAGCGACATGGAGGAGAGACATGGAGGAGTGACATAGAGTGTTGATGTGGAGGAGAGACATGGAGGAGTGACATGGAGGAGTGACATGGAGGAGTGAGTTGGTGGAGCGACATGGAGGAGTCACATGGAGTAGCGACATGGAGGAGTGACATGGAGGAGTTATATAAAGGAGTGACATGGAGGAGTGACATGGAGGAGTGAAATGGAGTGACATAGAAGACATATAGAAGTGACAAGTAGGATTGATATGGAGGAGTGACAAAGAGGAGTGACAACGAGGTTTGAGTTTGTGTAGCGAGATGGAGGAGTGACATGGAAGACATATAGAAGTGACATGGAGGAGTGAAATGGAGGAGTGACATGAAGGATTGATATGGAGGAGTGACTTGGAGGAGTGACATAGAGGAGTGACCTGGAGGAGTGACATGGAGGAATGACATGGAGGAGTTAGTTGGTGGAGTGACATTGAGTAGTGAGTTGTTGTAGCGACATGGAGGAGTGACATGGAGTAGCGACATGGAGTAGTGACATAAAGGAGGGACATGGAGGAATGACATGGATGAGTGACATGGAGGAGTGACAAGGAGGATTGAGTTGTTGTAGCGACATGGAGGAGTGACATGAGGAGTGAGTTGGTGTAGCGACATGGAGGAGTGACATGGAGGAGTGAGTTGGTGTAGCGACATGGAGGAGTGACATGGAAGACATATAGAAGTGACATGGAGGAGTGACATGGAGAAGTGACAGGGCGGATCAGCAAGGAGGATTGATATGGTTGAGTGAAATGGCGGAGGGACATGGATGAATGACATGGAGGAGTGACAGGGAGGAGCAACATGGAGGAGTTACATGGAAGACATATTGAAGTGACATGGAGGAGTGAAATCGAGGAGTGAGTTGGTGTAGCGACATGGAGGAGTGACATGGAGGACTGACATGGAGGAGCGACATGGAGAAGTGACATGGGGGAATGACATGGATGAGTGACATGGAGGAGTGAAAAAGAGTATTGAGTTGGTGTAGCGACATGGAGGAGTGACATGGAGTAGCGACATGGAGGAGTGACATGGAGTAGTGAGTTGTTGTAGCGACATGGAGGAGTGACATGGAGTAGCGACAAGGAGTAGTGACATAAAGGAGGGACATGGAGGAATGACATGGATGAGTGACATGGAGGAGTGACAAGGAGGATTGAGTTGTTGTAGCGACATGGAGGAGTGACATGAGGAGTGAGTTGGTGTAGCGACATGGAGGAGTGACATGGAGGAATGAAATGGAGGAGTGACATAGAGGATTGACGTGGATGACAGACATGGAGGAGTGACATGGAGAAGTGACAGGGTTGATCAGGAAGGAGGGTTTATATGGTGGAGTGACATGGCGGAAGGACATGGATGAGTGACATGGAGGAGTGACATGGAGGAGCAACACGGAGGAGCGACATGGAGGAGTGACATGGAAGACATATAGAAGTGACATGGAGGAGTGACATGGAGGATTGACACGGAGGAGTGACATGGAGGTTCTACATGGAGGAGTGACATTGAGGAGTGACATGGACGAGCGACATGGAAGATCGACATTGGAGAATGACATAGAGGAGTGACATGGAATAGCGACATGGAGGAGTGACATGGAGGAGTGAAATGGAGGAGTGACATAGAGGATTGACAGGGTTGATCAGGAAGGAGGGTTGATATGGTGGATTGACATGGAGTAGTGACATGGAGGATGGACATGGAGGAGTGACATGGAAGACATATAGAGGTGACATGGAGGAGTGACATGGAGGAATGACATGGAGGAGTGACATGAGGAGTGAGTTGGTGTAGCAACATGGAGGAGTGACATGGAGTAACGACATGGAGGAGTGACATGGAGGTGTGACATGGAAGACATATAGAAGTGACATGGAGGAGTGACTTGGAGGAGTGATATAACAGAGTGACATGGAGTAATGACATGGAGTAGCGACACATGGAGGAGTGACAAGAAGGATTGAGTTTGTGTAGTGAAATTGAGAAGTGACATGGAGTAGCGACACGGAGGAGTGACATGGAGTAGCGACATGGAGGAGTGACTCGGAGGTGTGACATGGAGGAGTGACATAGAGGAGTGATGTGGAGGAGTGGCATGGAGGAGTAACATGGAGGAGTGAGTTGGTGGAGCGACATGGAGGAGTCACATGGAGTAGCTACATTGAGGAGTGACATGGAGGAGTGACATGGAGGAGTGACATAGAGGATTGATGTGGAAAAGAGACATGGAGGAGTGACATGGAGAAGTGACAGGTTTGATCAGGAAGGAGGGTTGATATGGTGAATTGACATGGCGGAGGGACATGGAGGAGTTAGTTGGTGTAGCGACATAAGGAGTGACATAGAATAGCGACATTGAGGAGTGACATGGAGGAGTAACATAGAGGAGTGACATGGAGAAGTGACAGGGCGGATCAGCAAGGAGGATTGATATAGTGGAGTGACATGGCATAGGGACATGGCTGAATGACATGGAGGAGTGACAGGGAGGAGCAACATGGAGGAGTTACATGGAAGACATATTGAAGTGACATGGAGGAGTGAAATCGAGGAGTGAGTTGGTGTAGCGACATGGAGGAGTGACATGGAGAAGTGTCATAGAGGAGCAACATGGAGGAGTGACATGGAAGTCATATAGAAGTGACATAGAGGAGTGACGTGGAGGAGTGACATGGAGGAGTGACATGGAGGAGTGACATGGAAGACATATAGAAGTGACATGGAGGAGTGACATGGAGGTTTGACACGGAGGAGTGACATGGAGGTTCTACATGGAGGAGTGACATTGAGGAGTGACATGGACGAGCGACATGGAAGATCGACATTGAAGAGTGACATGGAGGAGTGACATAAAGTAGTGACATGGAGGAATGACATGGTTGAGTGACATGGAGGAGTGAAAAAGAGTATTGAGTTGGTGTAGCGACATGCAGGAGTGACATGGAAGAGTGAGTTGGTGTAGCGACATGGATGAGTGACATGGAGTAGCGACATGGAGGATTGACATGAGGAGTAACGTAGAGGAGTGACGTGGTGAAGTGAAATGGAGGAGTGACATGGAAGATTGACATTGAGAAGTGACAGGGTTGATCAGGAAGGAGGGTTGATATGGTGGAGTGACATGGCGGAGGGACATGGATGAGTGACATGGAGGTGTGACATGGAGGAGCAACATTGAGGTGTTAAACAGAGGAGTGACATGGAGGAGTGATATGGAAGAGTGACAAGTAGGGTTGATATGGAGGAGTGACATAGAGGAGTGACAAAGAGGATTGAGTTTGTGTAGCGACATGGAGAAGTGACATGGAGTAGCGACATGGAGGAGTGACATGGAGGAGTGACATGGAGGGTTGATATGGAGGAGTGACATGGAGGAGTGACATAGAGGAGTGACGTGGAGGACTGACATAAAGGAGTGAAATGGAGGAGTGACATGAGGAGTGAGTTTGTGTAGTGACATGGAGGAGTGACATGGTATAGCGACATGGAGGAGTGACATGGAGGAGTGACATGGAGGAGTGACATAGAGGAGTGACGTGGTGGAGTGAAATGGAGTTGTGACATGTAGAAGTGAGTTGGTATAGCGACATGAGGAGTGACATGGAATAGTGACATGGAGGAGTGACATGGAGGTGTGACATGGAGGAGTGACATATAGGAGTGATGTGGAGGAGTGACATGGAGGAGTGACATGGAGGGTTGATATGGAGGAGTGACATGGAGGAGTGACATAGAGGAGTGACGTGGTGGAGTGAAATGGAGGAGTGACATGGAGGAGTGAGTTGGTGTAGCGAATTGGAGGAGTGACATGGAGGAGTGACATGGATGAGTGACGTAGAGGAGTGACATGGCTGAGTGACATGGAGGAGTGACAAGGAGGTTTGAGTTGGTGTAGCGACATGGCGGAGTGACATGGAGTAGTGACATGGAGGAGTGACGTAGAGGAGTGACATGGTGGAGTGACATGGAGGAGTGACGTAGAGTACTGATGTGGAGGAGAGAAATGGAGGAGTGACATGGAGAAGTGACAGGTTTGATCAGGAAGGAGGGTTGATATGGTGGAGTTACATGGCGGAGGGACATGGAGGAGTGAGTTGGTGTAGCGACATAAGGAGTGACATGGAATAGCGACATGGAGAAGTGACATGGAGGTGTGACATGGAGGAGTGAAATAGAGGAGCAACATGGAGGAGTGACTTGGAGGAGTGACATGGAGGAGTAACATGGAGAAGTGACAGGGCGAATCAGCAAAGAGGATTGATAAGGTGGAGTGACATGGCGGAGTGACATGGAGGAGTGATATGGAGGAGTGACAAGTAGGGTTGATATGGAGGAGTGACATAGAGGAGTGACAAAGAGGATTGAGTTTGTGTAGCGACATGGAGGAGTGACATGGAGTAGCGACATGGAGGAGTGACATGGAGGAGTGACATGGAGGGTTGATATGGAGGAGTGACATGGAGGAGTGACATAGAGGAGTGACATGGAGGAGTGACATGGAGGAATGAGTTGGTGTAGCGACATAAGGAGTGACATGGAATAGCGACATGGAGAAGTGACATGGAGGTGTGACATGGAGGAGTGAAATAGAGGAGCAACATGGAGGAGTGACTTGGAGGAGTGACATGGAGGAGTAACATGGAGAAGTGACAGGGCGAATCAGCAAAGAGGATTGATAAGGTGGAGTGACATGGCGGAGTGACATGGAGGAGTGATATGGAGGAGTGACAAGTAGGGTTGATATGGAGGAGTGACATAGAGGAGTGACAAAGAGGATTGAGTTTGTGTAGCGACATGGAGGAGTGACATGGAGTAGCGACATGGAGGAGTGACATGGAGGAGTGACATGGAGGGTTGATATGGAGGAGTGACATGGAGAAGTGACATAGAGGAGTGACGTGGAGGAGTGACATGGAGGAATGAGTTGGTGTAGCGACATGGAGGAGTGACATGGAGTAGTGACATGGAGGAGTGACGTAGAGGAGTGACATGGTGGAGTGAAATGGAGGCTTGACATGGAAGAGTGAGTTGGTGTAGCGACATGGAGGAGTGACATGGAATAGCGACATGGAGGAGTGACATAGAGGAGTGACGTGGAGGAGTGAAATGGAGGAGTTACAAGGAGGTTTGAGTTGGTGTAGCGACATGGCGGAGTGACATGGAGTAGTGACATGGAGGAGTGACGTAGAGGAGTGACATGGTGGAGTGAAATGGAGGCTTGACATGGAAGAGTGAGTTGGTGTAGCGACATGGAGGAGTGACATGGAATAGCGACATGGAGGAGAGACATGGAGGAGTGACATAGAGTGTTGATGTGGAGGAGAGACATGGAGGAGTGACATGGAGGAGTGACATGGAGGAGTGAGTTGGTGGAGCGACATGGAGGAGTCACATGGAGTAGCGACATGGAGGAGTGACATGGAGGAGTTATATAAAGGAGTGACATGGAGGAGTGACATGGAGGAGTGAAATGGAGTGACATAGAAGACATATAGAAGTGACAAGTAGGTTTGATATGGAGGAGTGACAAAGAGGAGTGACAACGAGGTTTGAGTTTGTGTAGCGAGATGGAGGAGTGACATGGAAGACATATAGAAGTGACATGGAGGAGTGAAATGGAGGAGTGACATGAAGGATTGATATGGAGGAGTGACTTGGAGGAGTGACATAGAGGAGTGACCTGGAGGAGTGACATGGAGGAATGACATGGAGGAGTTAGTTGGTGGAGTGACATTGAGGAGTCACATGGAGGAATGACATGGATGAGTAACATTAAAGAGTGTAAAGGAGGATTGAGTTGGTGTAGCGACATGGAGGAGTGACATGGAGTAGTGACATGGAGGAGTGACATTGAGGAGTGAGTTGGTGTAGTGACATGGAGGAGTGACATGGAATAGCGACATGGACGAGTAACATGGAGGAGTGACATGGAGGATTGACATAGAGGAGTGACGTGTAGAAGTGAGTTGGTATAGCGACATGAGGAGTGACTTGGAATAGTGACATGGAGGAGTGAAATGGAGGTGTGACATGGATGAGTGACATAGAGGAGATATGTGGAGGAGTGAAATGGAGGAGTTACATGGAGGAGTGAGTTGGTGGAGCAACATGGAGGAGTCACATGGAGTAGCGACATGGAGGAGTGACATGAGGAGTGACGTAGAGGAGTGACATGGCGGAGTGAAATGGAGGAGTGACATGGAAGAGTGAGTTGGTGTAGCGACATGGAGGAGTGACATGGAGGAGTGACATGGAGGTTCTACATGGAGGAGTGACATTGAGTACCGACATGGAGGAGTGATATTGAAAAGTGACATGGGGGAGTAACATAGAGGAGTGATGTGGCGGAGTGACATGGAAAACATGTAGAAGTGACACGGAGGAGTGATATGGAGGAGTGACATTGTGAAGCTACACGGATGAGAGACATGACATTGAAGACTTGGAGAAGTGACATGGAGGAGCGACATGGAAGAGTGACATGGTGGAGTGACATGGAGTATCGACATGGAGGAGTGACATGGAGGAGTGAGTTGGTGTAGCGACATGGAGGAGTGACATGGAGTAGCGACATGGAGTATTGACATGGAGGAGTGACATGGAGGAGTGAAATGGAGGATTGATAAGGAGGAGTGACATGGAGGAGTGAAATAGAGGAGTGATATGGAGGAGTGACATGGAAGACATATAGAAGTGAAATTGAGGAGTGACTTGGAGGAGTGACATAAAGGAGTGACATGAAGGAATTACATGGAGGAGTGACATAGAGGATTGATGAGGAAAAGAGACATGGAGGAGTGACATAGAGGGTTTATGTGGAGGAGAGACATGGAGGAGTGAAATGGAGAAGTGACAGGTTTGATCAGGAAGGAGGGTTGATATGGTGGAGTGACATGGCGGAGGGACATGGAGGAGTGAGTTGGTGTAGCGACATAAGGAGTGACATGGAATAGCAACATGGAGGAGTGACATGGAGGTGTGACATGGAGGAGTGACATAGTGGAGCAACATGGAGGAGTGACTTGGAGGAGTGACATGGAGGAGTGACATGGAGAAGTGACAGGGCGGATCAGCAAGGAGGATTGATATGGTGGAGTGACATGGCGGAGGGACATGGCTGAGTGAGGTGGTGTAGCGACATGGAGGAGTGACATGGAGGACTGACATGGAGGAGCGACATGGGGGAGTGAAATGGAGGATTGATATGGTGTAGTGACATGGAGGAGTTAAATAGAGGAGTGATACGGAGGAGCGACATGGAGGAGTGACATGGAAGACATATAGAAGTGAAATTGAGTAGTGACTTGGAGGAGTGACATAAAGGAGTGACATGGAGGATTGACATGGATGAGTGACATGGAGGAGTGACAAGGAGGTTTGAGTTGGTGTAGCGACATGGAGCAGTGACATGGATGAGTGAGTTGGAGGAGTCACATAGAAGAGTGACTTGGAGGAGTGACATAAAGGAGTGACATGGAGAAGTGACATGAAGGATTGACATGTAGGAGCGATATGGAGGAGTGAAATGGAGGAGTGAAATGGAGAAGTGACATATAGGAGCAACATGGATGAGAGACATGTAACAAAAAGGAGGAGTGACATGAAGGAGTGACATATATGAGCAACATGGAGGAGCGACTTGAAGGAGTGACATGGAGGAACGACATGGAGAAGTTACATGTCAGACATATAGAAGTGACATGGAGGAGTGATATGGAGTAGTGACTTGGAGGAGTGACATGGGGGAGTGACATGGAGGAGTGGCATGGAGGAATAACATGGAGGAGTGAGTTGGTGGAGCGACATGGAGGAGTCACATGGAGTAGCGACATGGAGTAGTGACTTGGAGGACTGACATAAAGGAGTGACATGGAGGAGTGACATGAGGAGTGAGTTTGTGTATCGACATGGAGGAGTGACATGGAGTAGCTACATGGAGGAGTGACATGGAGGAGTGACGTGGAGGAGTGACATAGAGGAGTGACATGGAGGAGTGACATAGAGGATTGATGTGGAAAAGAGACATGGAGGAGTGACATAGAGGGTTGATGTGGAGGAGAGACATGGAGGAGTGACATGGAGAAGTGACAGGTTTGATCAGGAAGGAGGGTTGATATGGTGAAGTGACATGGCGGAGGGACATGGAGGAGTGAGTTGGTGTAGCGACATAAGGAGTGACATAGAATAGCGAAATTAAGGTGTGACATGGAGGTGTGACATGGAGGAGTGACATAGTGGAGCAACATGGAGGAGCGACTTGGAGGAGTGACATGGAAGACATATAGAAGTGACATGGAGGAGTGACATGGAAAAGTGACAGGGCGGATCAGCAAGGAGGATTGATATGGTGGAGTGACATGGCGAAGGGACATGGATAAGTGACATGGAGGAGTGACATGGAGGAGTGACATGGAGGAGCAACATGGAGGACTGACATGGAGGAGCGATATGGAGGAGTGACATGGAAAACATATAGAAGTGACATGGAGGAGTGACATGGCGGATCGACACGGAAGACTGACATGGAGGTTCTACATGGAGGAGTGACATTGAGGAGTGACATGGCCGAGCGACATGGAAGATCGACATTGGGGAATGACATAGAGGAGTGATATTGAAGAGTGACATGGAGGAGTGACTTAAAGTAGTGACATGGAGGAATGACATGGATGAGTGACATGGAGGAGTGAAAAAGAGTATTGAGTTGGTGTGGCGACATGGAGGAGTGACATGGAGTAGCGACATGGAGGAGTGACATGGAGGAGTGAGTTGGTGTAGCGACATGGATGAGTGACATGGAGTAGCGACATGGGGGAGTGACGTGGAGGAGTGACATGGAAAACATGTAGAAGTGACACGGAGGAGTGATATGGAGGAGTTAAAATGTGGAGCTAAACGGATGAGAGACATGACATTGAAGACTTGGAGAAGTGACATGGAGGAGCGACATGGAAGAGTGACATGGAGGAGTGACATGGAGTAGCGACATGGAGGAGTGACATGGAGTTGTGAGTTGTTGTAGCGACATGGAGGAGTGACATGGAGTAGCGACATGGAGTAGTGACATAAAGGAGGGACATGGAGGAATGACATGGATGAGTGACATGGAGGAGTGACAAGGAGGATTGAGTTGTTGTAGCGACATGGAGGAGTGACATGAGGAGTGAGTTGGTGTAGCGACATGGAGGAGTGACATGGAGGAGTGACATAGAGGAGCAACATGGAGGACTGACATGGAGGAGTCACATGGGGAGTGATTTGGTGTAGCAACATGGAGTAACGACATGGAGGAGTGACATGGAGGTGTGACATGGAGGAGGGACATGGTGGAGTGACATGGAAGACATATAGAAGTGACATGGAGGAGTGACTTGGAGGAGTGATATAACAGAGTGACATGGAGTAATGACATGGATGAATGACATGGAGGAGTGACAAGAAGGATTGAGTTGGTGTAGTGAAATGGAGAAGTGACATGGAGTAGCGACACGGAGGAGTGACATGGAGTAGCGACATGGAGGAGTGACATGGAGGTGTGACATGGAGGAGTGACATAGAGGAGTGACGTGGAGGAGTGGCATGGAGGAGTGAAATGGAGAAGTGACAGGGCGGATCAGCAAGGAGGATTGATATGGTGGAGTGACATGGCGGAGGGACATGGATGAATGACATGGAGGAGTGACAGGGAGGAGCAACATGGAGGAGTTACATGGAAGACATATTGAAGTGACATGGAGGAGTGAAATCGAGGAGTGAGTTGGTGTAGCGACATGGAGGAGTGACATGGAGGACTGACATGGAGGAGCGACATGGAGAAGTGACATGGAGGAATGACATGGATGAGTGACATGGAGGAGTGAAAAAGAGTATTGAGTTGGTGTAGCGACATGGAGGAGTGACATGGAGAAGCGACATGGAGGAGTGACATGGAGTAGTGAGTTGTTGTAGCGACATGTAGGAGTGACATGGAGTAGCAACATGGAGTAGTGACATGGAGGAGTGACAAGGAGGATTGAGTTTTTGTAGCGACATGGAGGAGTGACATGAGGAGTGAGTTGGTGTAGCGACATGGAGGAGTGACATGGAGAAGTGTCATAGAGGAGCAACATGGAGGAGTGACATGGAAGTCATATAGAAGTGACATAGAGGAGTGACGTGGAGGAGTGACATGGAGGAGTGACATGGAGGAGTGAGTTGGAGGAGTGACATGGAGGAGTGACATGGAGTAGCGACATGGAGGAGTGACATGAGGAGTAACGTAGAGGAGTGACGTGGTGAAGTGAAATGGAGGAGTGACATGGAAGAGTGAGTTGGTGTAGCGACATGGAGGAGTGACATGGAATAGCGACATGGAGGAGTGACATGGAGGAGTGAAATGGAGGAGTGACTTGGAGGAGTGACAAGAGGTTTTAGTTGGTGTAGTTACATGGAGGAGTGACATGGTGTAGCGACATGGAGGAGTGACATGAGGAGTAACGTAGAGGAGTGACGTGGTGAAGTGAAATGGAGGAGTGACATGGAAGAGTGAGTTGGTGTAGCGACATGGAGGAGTGACATGGAATAGCGACATGGAGGAGTGACATGGAGGAGTGAAATGGAGGAGTGACATAGAGGATTGACGTGGAGGACAGACATGGAGGAGTGACATGGAGAAGTGACAGGGTTGATCAGGAAGTAGGGTTGATATGGTGGAGTGACATGGCGGAGGGACATGGATGAGTGACATGGAGGAGTGACATGGAGGATTGACATGGAAGACATATAGAAGTGACATAGAGGAGTGACATGGAGGATTGACACGGAGGAGTGACATGGAGGTTCTACATGGAGGAGTGACATTGAGGAGTGACATGGACGAGCGACATGGAAGATCGACATTGGGGAATGACATAGAGGAGTGATATTGAAGAGTGACATGGAGGAGTGACATAAAGTAGTGACATGGAGGAATGACATGGATGAGTGACATGGAGGAGTGAAAAAGAGTATTGAGTTGGTGTAGCGACATGCAGGAGTGACATGGAGTAGCGACATGGAGGAGTGACATGGAGGAGTGAGTTGGTGTAGCGACATGGAGGAGTGACATGGAATAGCGACATGGAGGAGTGACATGGAGGAGTGAAATGGAGGAGTGACATAGAGGATTGACGTGGAGGACAGACATGGAGGAGTGACATTGAGAAGTGACAGGGTTGATCAGGAAGGAGGGTTGATATGGTGGAGTGACATGGCGGAGGGACATGGAGGAGTGACATGGAGGAGTGACATGGAGGAGCAACACAGAGGAGCGACATGGAGGAGTGACATGGAAGACATATAGTAGTGACATGGAGGAGTGACATGGAGGATTGACACGGAGGAGTGACATGGAGGTTCTACATGGAGGAGTGACATTGAGGAGTGACATGGACGAGCGACATGGAAGATCGACATTGGGGAATGACATAGAGGAGTGATATTGAAGAGTGACATGGAGGAGTGACATAAAGTAGTGACATGGAGGAATGACATGGATGAGTGACATGGAGGAGTGAAAAAGAGTATTGAGTTGGTGAAGAGTGACATGGAGGAGTGAGATAAAGTAGTGACATGGAGAAGTGACATGGAGTAGCGACATGGATGAGTGACATGGAGTAGCGACATGGGGGAGTGACGTGGCGGAGTGACATGGAAAAACATGTAGAAGTGACACGGAGGAGTGATATGGCGGAGTTACAATAGGTTTGAGTTGGTGTAGTGACATGGAGGAGTGACATGGAGTAGCGACATGGAGGAGTGACATGAGAGGTAACGTAGAGGAGTGACGTGGTGAAGTGAAATGGAGGAGTGACATGGTAGAGTGAGTTGGTGTAGCGACATGGAGGAGTGACATGGAATAGCGACATGGAGGAGTGACATGGAGGAATGAAATGGAGGAGTGACATAGAGGATTGACGTGGATGACAGACATGGAGGAGTTACATGGAGAAGTGACAGGGTTGATCAGGAAGGAGGGTTGATATGGTGGAGTGACATGGCGGAGGGACATGTATGAGTGACATGGAGGAGTGACATGGAGGAGCAACACGGAGGAGCGACATGGAGGAGTGACATGGAAGACATATAGAAGTGACATGGAGGAGTGACATGGAGGGTTGACACGGAGGAGTGACATGGAGGTTCTACATGGAGGAGTGACATTGAGGAGTGACATGGACGAGCGACATGGAAGATCGACATTGGGGAATGACATAGAGGAGTGACATGGAATAGCGACATGGAGGAGTGACATGGAGGAGTGAAATGGAGGAGTGACATAGAGGATTGACGTGGAGGACAGACATGGAGGAGTGACATGGAGAAGTGACAGGGTTGATCAGGAAGGAGGGTTGATATGGTGGAGTGACATGGTGGAGGGACATGGATGAGTGACATGGAGGAGTGACATGGAGGAGCAACACGGAGGAGCGACATGGAGGAGTGACATGGAGTAGTGACATGGAGGATGGCCATGGAGGAGTGACATGAAAGACATATAGAGGTGACATGGAGGAGTGACTTGGAGGAGTGACATAAAGGAGTGACATGGAGGAATGACATGGAGGAGTGACATGAGGAGTGAGTTGGTGTAGCAACATGGAGGAGTGACATGGAGTAACGACATGGAGGAGTGACATGGAGGTGTGAAATGGAGGAGGGACATGGTGGAGTGACATGGAGGTGTGACATGGATGAGTGACATAGAGGAGTGACGTGGAGGAGTGGCATGGAGGAGTAACATGGAGGAATGAGTTGGTGGAGCGACATGGAGGAGTCACATGGAGTAGCGACATGGAGGAGTGACTTGGAGGACTGACATAAAGGAGTGACATGGTGGAGTGACATGAGGAGTGAGTTTGTGTAGTGACATGGAGGAGTGACATGGAGTAGCTACATGGAGGAGTGACATGGAGGAGTGACATGGAGGAGTGACATAGAGGATTGATGTGGAAAAGAGACATGGAGGAGTGACATGGAGAAGTGACAGGTTTGATCAGGAAGGAGGGTTGATATGTTGAAGTGACATGGCGGAGGGACATGGAGGAGTGAGTTGGTGTAGCGACATAAGGAGTGACATAGAATAGCGACATTGAGGAGTGACATGGAGGAGTGACATAGAGGAGCAACATGGAGGAGCGACTTGGAGGAGTGAAATGGAGGAGTGACATGGAGAAGTGATAGGGCGGATCAGCAAGGAGGATTGATATGGTGGAGTGACATGGCGGAGGGACATGGATGAATGACATGGAGGAGTGAAATCGAGGAGTGAGTTGGTGTAGCGACATGGAGGAGTGACATGGAGGACTGACATGGAGGAGCGACATGGAGAAGTGACATGGAGGAATGACATGGATGAGTGACATGGAGTAGTGAAAAAGAGTATTGAGTTGGTGTAGCGACATGGAGGAGTGACATGGAGTAGCGACATGGAGGAGTGAGATGGAGTAGTGAGTTGTTGTAGCGACATGTAGGAGTGACATGGAGTAGCGACATGGAGGAGTGACATGGAGAAGTGTCATAGAGGAGCAACATGGAGGAGTGACATGGAAGTCATATAGAAGTGACATAGAGGAGTGACGTGGAGGAGTGACATGGAGGAGTGAGTTGGAGGAGTGACATGGAGGAGTGACATGGAAGACATAAAGAATTGAAATTGAGGAGTGACTTGGAGTAGTGACAAGAGATTTTGAGTTGGTGTAGTGACATGGAGGAGTGACATGGAGTAGCGACATGGAGGAGTGACATGAGGAGTAACGTAGAGGAGTGACGTGGTGAAGTGAAATGGAGGAGTGACATGGAAGAGTGAGTTGGTGTAGCGACATGGAGGAGTGACATGGAATAGCGACATGGAGGAGTGACATGGAGGAGTGAAATGGAGGAGTGACAAAGAGGCTTGACGTGGAGGACAGACATGGAGGACTGACATGGAGAAGTGACAGGGTTGATCAGGAAGGAGGGTTGATATGGTGGAGTGACATGGCGGAGGGAAATGGATGAGTGACATGGAGGAGTGACATGGAGGAGTGACATGGAAGACATATAGAAGTGACATGGAGGAGTGACATGGAGGATTGACACGGAGGAGTGACATGGAGGTTCTACATGGAGGAGTGACATTGAGGAGTGACATGGACGAGCGACATGGAAGATCGACATTGGGGAATGACATAGAGGAGTGATATTGACGAGTGACATGGAGGAGTGACATAAAGTAGTGACATGTAGGAATGACATGGATGAGTGACATGGAGGAGTGAAAAAGAGTATTGAGTTGGTGTAGCGACATGCAGGAGTGACATGGAGTAGCGACATGGAGGAGTGACATAGAGAAGTGAGTTGGTGTAGCGACATGGATGAGTGACATGGAGTAGCGACATGGAGGAGTGACATGGAGAAGTGAAATGGAGGAGTGACATAGAGGATTGACGTGGAGGACAGACATGGAGGAGTGACATTGAGAAGTGACAGGGTTGATCAGGAAGGAGGGTTGATATGGTGGAGTGACATGAAGGAGTGACATGGAGTAGCGACATGGAGGAGTGACATGGAGTAGTGAGTTGTTGTAGCGACATGGAGGAGTGACATGGGGTAGCGACATGGAGTAGTGACATAAAGGAGGGACATGGAGGAATGACATGGATGAGTGACATGGAGGAGTGACAAGGAGGATTGAGTTGTTGTAGCGACATGGAGGAGTGACATGAGGAGTGAGTTGGTGTAGCGACATGGAGGAGTGACATGGAGTGACATAGAGGAGCAACATGGAGGAGTGACATGGAAGTCATATAGAAGTGACATAGAGGAGTGACGTGGAGGAGTGACATGGAGGAGTGACATGGATGAGTGAGTTGGAGGAGTGACATGGAGGAGTGACATGGAAGACATAAAGAATTGAAATTGAGGAGTGACTTGGAGGAGTGACATGAGGAGTGAGTTTGTGTAGCGACATGGAGGAGTGACATGGAGTAGCTACATGGAGGAGTGACATGGAGGAGTGACATGGAGGAGTGAGTTGGAGGAGTGACATGGAGGAGTGACATGGAAGACATAAAGAATTGAAATTGAGGAGTGACTTGGAGGAGTGACATGAGGTTTGAGTTGGTGTAGTGACATGGAGGAGTGACATGGAGTAGCGACATGGAGTAGTGACTTGGAGGACTGACATAAAGGAGTGACATGGAGGAGTGACATGGAGGAGTGACATGAGGAGTGAGTTTGTGTAGCGACATGGAGGAGTGACATGGAGTAGCTACATGGAGGAGTGACATGGAGGAGTGATATGGAGGAGTGACATAGAGGAGTGACATGGAGGAGCGACTTGGAGGAGTGACATGGAGGATTGACGTGGAGGAGAGACATGGAGGAGTGACATGGAGAAGTGACAGGGCGGATCAGCAAGGAGGGTTGATATGGTGGAGTGACATGGCGAAGGGACATGGCTAAGTGACATGGAGGAGTGACATGGAGTAGTGACATGGAGGAGCGACATGGAGGAGTGACATGGAAGACATATAGAAGTGACATGGAGGAGTGACATGGAGGATCGACACGGAGGAGTGACATGGAGGTTCTACATGGAGGAGTGACATTGAGGAGTGACATGGACGAGCGACATGGAAGATCGACATTGGGGAATGACATAGAGGAGTGATATTGAAGAGTGACATGGAGGAGTGACATAAAGTAGTGACATGGTGGAATGACATGGAGGAGTGAAAAAGAGTATTGAGTTGTTGTGGCGACATGGAGGAGTGACATGGAGTAGCGACATGGAGGAGTGACATGGAGGAGTGAGTTGGTGTAGCGACATGGATGAGTGACATGGAGTAGCGACATGGGGGAGTGACGTGGAGGAGTGACATGGAAAACATGTAGAAGTGACACGGAGGAGTGATATGGAGGAGTTAAAATGTGGAGCTAAACGGATGAGAGACATGACATTGAAGACTTGGAGAAGTGACATGGAGGAGCGACATGGAAGAGTGACATGGAGGAGTGACATGGAGTAGCGACATGGAGGAGTGACATGGAGTTGTGAGTTGTTGTAGCGACATGGAGGAGTGACATGGAGTAGCGACATGGAGTAGTGACATAAAGGAGGGACATGGAGGAATGACATGGATGAGTGACAAGGAGGAGTGACAAGAAGGATTGAGTTGTTGTAGCGACATGGAGGAGTGACATGAGGAGTGAGTTGGTGTAGCGACATGGAGGAGTGACATGGGGGAGTGACATAGAGGAGCAACATGGAGGAGTGACATGGAAGTCATATAGAAGTGACATAGAGGAGTGACGTGGAGGAGTGACATGGAGGAGTGACATGGAAGACATAAAGAATTGAAATTGAGGAGTGACTTGGAGGAGTGAAATGAGGTTTGAGTTGGTGTAGTGACATGGAGGAGTGACATGGAGTAGCGACATGGAGGAGTGACATGAGGAGTAACGTAGAGGAGTGACGTTGTGAAGTGAAATGGAGGAATGACATGGAAGAGTGAGTTGGTGTAGCGACATGGAGGAGTGACATGGAGGAGTGACATGGAGGAGTGAAATGGAGGAGTGACATAGAGGATTGACGTGGAGGACAGACATGGAGGAGTGACATGGAGAAGTGACAGGGTTGATCAGGAAGGAGGGTTGATATGGTGGAGTGACATGGCGGAGGGACATGGCGGAGTGACATGTAGGATTGACACGGAGGAGTGACATGGAGGTTCTACATGGAGGAGTGACATGGCCGAGCGACATGGAAGATCGACATTGGGGAATGACATAGAGGAGTGATATTGAAGAGTGAAATGGAGGAGTGACATAAAGTAGTGACATGGAGGAATGACATGGATGAGTGACATGGAGGAGTGAAAAAGAGTATTGAGTTGGTGAAGAGTGACATGGAGGAGTGACATAAAGTAGTGACATGGAGGAGTGACATGGAGTAGCGACATGGATGAGTGACATGGAGTAGCGACATGGGGGAGTGACGTGGAGGAGTGACATGGAAAACATGTAGAAGTGACACGGAGGAGTGATATGGAGGAGTTAAAATGTGGAGCTACACGGATGAGAGACATGACATTGAAGACTTGGAGAAGTGACATGGAGGAGCGACATGGAGTAGTGACATAAAGGAGGGACATGGAGGAATGACACGGATGAATGACATGGAGGAGTGACAAGGAGGATTGACATGGATGAGTGAGTTGGAGGAGTGACATGGAGGAGTGACATGGAAGACATAAAGAATTGAAATTGAGGAGTGACTTGGAGGAGTGACATGAGGAGTGAGTTTGTGTAGCGACATGGAGGAGTGACATGGAGTAGCTACATGGAGGAGTGACATGGAGGAGTGACATGGAGGAGTGAGTTGGAGGAGTGACATGGAGGAGTGACATGGAAGACATAAAGAATTGAAATTGAGGAGTGACTTGGAGGAGTGACATGAGGTTTGAGTTGGTGTAGTGACATGGAGGAGTGACATGGAGTAGCGACATGGAGTAGTGACTTGGAGGACTGACATAAAGGAGTGACATGGAGGAGTGACATGGAGGAGTGACATGAGGAGTGAGTTTGTGTAGCGACATGGAGGAGTGACATGGAGTAGCTACATGGAGGAGTGACATGGAGGAGTGATATGGAGGAGTGACATAGAGGAGTGACATGGAGGAGCGACTTGGAGGAGTGACATGGAGGATTGACGTGGAGGAGAGACATGGAGGAGTGACATGGAGAAGTGACAGGGCGGATCAGCAAGGAGGATTGATATGGTGGAGTGACATGGCGAAGGGACATGGCTAAGTGACATGGAGGAGTGACATGGAGTAGTGACATGGAGGAGCGACATGGAGGAGTGACATGGAAGACATATAGAAGTGACATGGAGGAGTGACATGGAGGATCGACACGGAGGAGTGACATGGAGGTTCTACATGGAGGAGTGACATTGAGGAGTGACATGGACGAGCGACATGGAAGATCGACATTGGGGAATGACATAGAGGAGTGATATTGAAGAGTGACATGGAGGAGTGACATAAAGTAGTGACATGGTGGAATGACATGGAGGAGTGAAAAAGAGTATTGAGTTGTTGTGGCGACATGGAGGAGTGACATGGAGTAGCGACATGGAGGAGTGACATGGAGGAGTGAGTTGGTGTAGCGACATGGATGAGTGACATGGAGTAGCGACATGGGGGAGTGACGTGGAGGAGTGACATGGAAAACATGTAGAAGTGACACGGAGGAGTGATATGGAGGAGTTAAAATGTGGAGCTAAACGGATGAGAGACATGACATTGAAGACTTGGAGAAGTGACATGGAGGAGCGACATGGAAGAGTGACATGGAGGAGTGACATGGAGTAGCGACATGGAGGAGTGACATGGAGTTGTGAGTTGTTGTAGCGACATGGAGGAGTGACATGGAGTAGCGACATGGAGTAGTGACATAAAGGAGGGACATGGAGGAATGACATGGATGAGTGACAAGGAGGAGTGACAAGAAGGATTGAGTTGTTGTAGCGACATGGAGGAGTGACATGAGGAGTGAGTTGGTGTAGCGACATGGAGGAGTGACATGGGGGAGTGACATAGAGGAGCAACATGGAGGAGTGACATGGAAGTCATATAGAAGTGACATAGAGGAGTGACGTGGAGGAGTGACATGGAGGAGTGACATGGAAGACATAAAGAATTGAAATTGAGGAGTGACTTGGAGGAGTGAAATGAGGTTTGAGTTGGTGTAGTGACATGGAGGAGTGACATGGAGTAGCGACATGGAGGAGTGACATGAGGAGTAACGTAGAGGAGTGACGTTGTGAAGTGAAATGGAGGAATGACATGGAAGAGTGAGTTGGTGTAGCGACATGGAGGAGTGACATGGAGGAGTGACATGGAGGAGTGAAATGGAGGAGTGACATAGAGGATTGACGTGGAGGACAGACATGGAGGAGTGACATGGAGAAGTGACAGGGTTGATCAGGAAGGAGGGTTGATATGGTGGAGTGACATGGCGGAGGGACATGGCGGAGTGACATGTAGGATTGACACGGAGGAGTGACATGGAGGTTCTACATGGAGGAGTGACATGGCCGAGCGACATGGAAGATCGACATTGGGGAATGACATAGAGGAGTGATATTGAAGAGTGAAATGGAGGAGTGACATAAAGTAGTGACATGGAGGAATGACATGGATGAGTGACATGGAGGAGTGAAAAAGAGTATTGAGTTGGTGAAGAGTGACATGGAGGAGTGACATAAAGTAGTGACATGGAGGAGTGACATGGAGTAGCGACATGGATGAGTGACATGGAGTAGCGACATGGGGGAGTGACGTGGAGGAGTGACATGGAAAACATGTAGAAGTGACACGGAGGAGTGATATGGAGGAGTTAAAATGTGGAGCTACACGGATGAGAGACATGACATTGAAGACTTGGAGAAGTGACATGGAGGAGCGACATGGAGTAGTGACATAAAGGAGGGACATGGAGGAATGACACGGATGAATGACATGGAGGAGTGACAAGGAGGATTGAGTTGTTGTAGCGACATGGAGGAGTGACATGAGGAGTGAGTTGGTGTAGCGACATGGAGGAGTGACATGGAGGAGTGACATAGAGGAGCAACATGGAGGAGTGACATGGAAGTCATATAGAAGTGACATAGAGGAGTGACGTGGAGGAGTGACATGGAGGAGTGACATGGAGGAGTGAGTTGGAGGAGTGACATGGAGGAGTGACATGGAAGACATAAAGAATTGAAATTGAGGAGTGACTTGGAGGAGTGACATGAGGTTTGAGTTGGTGTAGTGACATGGAGGAGTGACATGGAGTAGCGACATGGAGTAGTGACTTGGAGGACTGACATAAAGGAGTGACATGGAGGAGTGACATGGAGGAGTGACATGAGGAGTGAGTTTGTGTAGCGACATGGAGGAGTGACATGGAGTAGTTACATGGAGGAGTGACATGGAGGAGTGATATGGAGGAGTGACATAGAGGAGTGACATGGAGGAGTGACATAGAGGATTGATGTGGAAAAGTGACATGGAGGAGTGACATAGAGGGTTGATGTGGAGGAGAGACATGGAGGAGTGACATGGAGAAGTGACAGGTTTGATCAGGAAGGAGGGTTGATATGGTGAAGTGACATGGCGGAGGGACATGGAGGAGTGAGTTGGTGTAGCGACATAAGGAGTGACATAGAATAGCAACATTGAGGAGTGACATGGAGGTGTGACATGGAGGAGTGACTTAGAGGAGCAACATGGAGGAGCGACTTGGAGGAGTGACATGGAGGAGTGACATGGAATAGCGACATGGAGGAGTGACATGGAGGAGTGAAATGGAGGAGTGACAAAGAGGCTTGACGTGGAGGACAGACATGGAGGACTGACATGGAGAAGTGACAGGGTTGATCAGGAAGGAGGGTTGATATGGTGGAGTGACATGGCGGAGGGAAATGGATGAGTGACATGGAGGAGTGACATGGAGGAGTGACATGGAAGACATATAGAAGTGACATGGAGGAGTGACATGGAGGATTGACACGGAGGAGTGACATGGAGGTTCTACATGGAGGAGTGACATTGAGGAGTGACATGGACGAGCGACATGGAAGATCGACATTGGGGAATGACATAGAGGAGTGATATTGACGAGTGACATGGAGGAGTGACATAAAGTAGTGACATGTAGGAATGACATGGATGAGTGACATGGAGGAGTGAAAAAGAGTATTGAGTTGGTGTAGCGACATGCAGGAGTGACATGGAGTAGCGACATGGAGGAGTGACATGGAGGAGTGAGTTGGTGTAGCGACATGGATGAGTGACATGGAGTAGCGACATGGAGGAGTGACATGGAGAAGTGAAATGGAGGAGTGACATAGAGGATTGACGTGGAGGACAGACATGGAGGAGTGACATTGAGAAGTGACAGGGTTGATCAGGAAGGAGGGTTGATATGGTGGAGTGACATGAAGGAGTGACATGGAGTAGCGACATGGAGGAGTGACATGGAGTAGTGAGTTGTTGTAGCGACATGGAGGAGTGACATGGGATAGCGACATGGAGTAGTGACATAAAGGAGGGACATGGAGGAATGACATGGATGAGTGACATGGAGGAGTGACAAGGAGGATTGAGTTGTTGTAGCGACATGGAGGAGTGACATGAGGAGTGAGTTGGTGTAGCGACATGGAGGAGTGACATGGAGGAGTGACATAGAGGAGCAACATGGAGGAGTGACATGGAAGTCATATAGAAGTGACATAGAGGAGTGACGTGGAGGAGTGACATGGAGGAGTGACATGGAGGAGTGAGTTGGAGGAGTGACATGGAGGAGTGACATGGAAGACATAAAGAATTGAAATTGAGGAGTGACTTGGAGGAGTGACATGAGGAGTGAGTTTGTGTAGCGACATGGAGGAGTGACATGGAGTAGCTACATGGAGGAGTGACATGGAGGAGTGACATGGAGGAGTGAGTTGGAGGAGTGACATGGAGGAGTGACATGGAAGACATAAAGAATTGAAATTGAGGAGTGACTTGGAGGAGTGACATGAGGTTTGAGTTGGTGTAGTGACATGGAGGAGTGACATGGAGTAGCGACATGGAGTAGTGACTTGGAGGACTGACATAAAGGAGTGACATGGAGGAGTGACATGGAGGAGTGACATGAGGAGTGAGTTTGTGTAGCGACATGGAGGAGTTACATGGAGTAGCTACATGGAGGAGTGACATGGAGGAGTGATATGGAGGAGTGACATAGAGGAGTGACATGGAGGAGCGACTTGGAGGAGTGACATGGAGGATTGACATGGAGGAGTGACATGGAGAAGTGACAGGGCGGATCAGCAAGGAGGATTGATATGGTGGAGTGACATGGCGAAGGGACATGGCTAAGTGACATGGAGGAGTGACATGGAGTAGTGACATGGAGGAGCGACATGGAGGAGTGACATGGAAGACATATAGAAGTGACATGGAGGAGTGAAATGGAGGATCGACACGGAGGAGTGACATGGAGGTTCTACATGGAGGAGTGACATTGAGGAGTGACATGGACGAGCGACATGGAAGATCGACATTGGGGAATGACATAGAGGAGTGATATTGAAGAGTGACATGGAGGAGTGACATAAAGTAGTGACATGGTGGAATGACATGGAGGAGTGAAAAAGAGTATTGAGTTGTTGTGGCGACATGGAGGAGTGACATGGAGTAGCGACATGGAGGAGTGACATGGAGGAGTGAGTTGGTGTAGCGACATGGATGAGTGACATGGAGTAGCGACATGGGGGAGTGACGTGGAGGAGTGACATGGAAAACATGTAGAAGTGACACGGAGGAGTGATATGGAGGAGTTAAAATGTGGAGCTAAACGGATGAGAGACATGACATTGAAGACTTGGAGAAGTGACATGGAGGAGCGACATGGAAGAGTGACATGGAGGAGTGACATGGAGTAGCGACATGGAGGAGTGACATGGAGTTGTGAGTTGTTGTAGCGACATGGAGGAGTGACATGGAGTAGCGACATGGAGTAGTGACATAAAGGAGGGACATGGAGGAATGACATGGATGAGTGACAAGGAGGAGTGACAAGAAGGATTGAGTTGTTGTAGCGACATGGAGGAGTGACATGAGGAGTGAGTTGGTGTAGCGACATGGAGGAGTGACATGGAGGAGTGACATAGAGGAGCAACATGGAGGAGTGACATGGAAGTCATATAGAAGTGACATAGAGGAGTGACGTGGAGGAGTGACATGGAGGAGTGACATGGAAGACATAAAGAATTGAAATTGAGGAGTGACTTGGAGGAGTGAAATGAGGTTTGAGTTGGTGTAGTGACATGGAGGAGTGACATGGAGTAGCGACATGGAGGAGTGACATGAGGAGTAACGTAGAGGAGTGACGTTGTGAAGTGAAATGGAGGAATGACATGGAAGAGTGAGTTGGTGTAGCGACATGGAGGAGTGACATGGAGGAGTGACATGGAGGAGTGAAATGGAGGAGTGACATAGAGGATTGACGTGGAGGACAGACATGGAGGAGTGACATGGAGAAGTGACAGGGTTGATCAGGAAGGAGGGTTGATATGGTGGAGTGACATGGCGGAGGGACATGGCGGAGTGACATGTAGGATTGACACGGAGGAGTGACATGGAGGTTCTACATGGAGGAGTGACATGGCCGAGCGACATGGAAGATCGACATTGGGGAATGACATAGAGGAGTGATATTGAAGAGTGAAATGGAGGAGTGACATAAAGTAGTGACATGGAGGAATGACATGGATGAGTGACATGGAGGAGTGAAAAAGAGTATTGAGTTGGTGAAGAGTGACATGGAGGAGTGACATAAAGTAGTGACATGGAGGAGTGACATGGAGTAGCGACATGGATGAGTGACATGGAGTAGCGACATGGGGGAGTGACGTGGAGGAGTGACATGGAAAACATGTAGAAGTGACACGGAGGAGTGATATGGAGGAGTTAAAATGTGGAGCTACACGGATGAGAGACATGACATTGAAGACTTGGAGAAGTGACATGGAGGAGCGACATGGCGTAGTGACATAAAGGAGGGACATGGAGGAATGACACGGATGAATGACATGGAGGAGTGACAAGGAGGATTGAGTTGTTGTAGCGACATGGAGGAGTGACATGAGGAGTGAGTTGGTGTAGCGACATGGAGGAGTGACATGGAGGAGTGACATAGAGGAGCAACATGGAGGAGTGACATGGAAGTCATATAGAAGTGACATAGAGGAGTGACGTGTAGGAGTGACATGGAGGAGTGACATGGAGGAGTGAGTTGGAGGAGTGACATGGAGGAGTGACATGGAAGACATAAAGAATTGAAATTGAGGAGTGACTTGGAGGAGTGACATGAGGTTTGAGTTGGTGTAGTGACATGGAGGAATGACATGGAGTAGCGACATGGAGTAGTGACTTGGAGGACTGACATAAAGGAGTGACATGGAGGAGTGACATGGAGGAGTGACATGAGGAGTGAGTGTGTGTGTAGCGACATGGAGGAGTGACATGGAGTAGTTACATGGAGGAGTGACATGGAGGAGTGATATGGAGGAGTGACATAGAGGAGTGACATGGAGGAGTGACATAGAGGATTGATGTGGAAAAGTGACATGGAGGAGTGACATAGAGGGTTGATGTGGAGGAGAGACATGGAGGAGTGACATGGAGAAGTGACAGGTTTGATCAGGAAGGAGGGTTGATATGGTGAAGTGACATGGCGGAGGGACATGGAGGAGTGAGTTGGTGTAGCGACATAAGGAGTGACATAGAATAGCGACATTGAGGAGTGACATGGAGGTGTGACATGGAGGAGTGACATAGAGGAGCAACATGGAGGAGCGACTTGGAGGAGTTACATGGAGGAGTGACGTGGAGGAGTGGCATGGAGGAATAACATGGAGGAGTGAGTTGGTGGAGCGACATGGGGGAGTCACATGGAGTAGCGACATGGAGTAGTGACTTGGAGGACTGACATAAAGGAGTGACATGGAGGATTGACATGAGGAGTGAGTTTGTGTAGCGACATGGAGGAGTGACATGGAGTAGCTACATGGAGGAGTGACACGGAGGAGTGACATGGAGGAGTGACATAGAGGAGTGACATGGAGGAGTGACATAGAGGATTGATGTGGAAAAGAGACATGGAGGAGTGACATAGAGGGTTGATGTGGAGGAGAGACATGGAGGAGTGACATGGAGAAGTGACAGGTTTGATCAGGAAGGAGGGTTGATATGGTGAAGTGACATGGCGGAGGGACATGGAGGAGTGAGTTGGTGTAGCGACATAAGGAGTGACATAGAATAGCGACATTAAGGAGTGACATAGAGGTGTGACATGGAGGAGTGACATAGAGGAGCAACATGGAGGAGTGACATGAGGAGTAACGTAGAGGAGTGACGTTGTGAAGTGAAATGGAGGAATGACATGGAAGAGTGAGTTGGTGTAGCGACATGGAGGAGTGACATGGAGGAGTGACATGGAGGAGTGAAATGGAGGAGTGACATAGAGGATTGACGTGGAGGACAGACATGGAGGAGTGACATGGAGAAGTGACAGGGTTGATCAGGAAGGAGGGTTGATATGGTGGAGTGACATGGCGGAGGGACATGGAGGAGTGACATGGAGGATTGACACGGAGGAGTGACATGGAGGTTCTACATGGAGGAGTGACATGGACGAGCGACATGGAAGATCGACATTGGGGAATGACATAGAGGAGTGATATTGAAGAGTGAAATGGAGGAGTGACATAAAGTAGTGACATGGAGGAATGACATGGAGGAGTGACATGGAGGAGTGAAAAAGAGTATTGAGTTGGTGAAGAGTGACATGGAGGAGTGACATAAAGTAGTGACATGGAGGAGTGACATGGAGTAGCGACATGGATGAGTGACATGGACTAGCGACATGGGGGAGTGACGTGGCGGAGTGACATGGAAAACATGTAGAAGTGACACGGAGGAGTGATATGGAGGAGTTAAAATGTGGAGCTACACGGATGAGAGACATGACATTGAAGACTTGGAGAAGTGACATGGAGGAGCGACATGGAAGAGTGACATGGAGGAGTGACATGGAGTAGCGACATGGAGGAGTGACATGGAGTAGTGAGTTGTTGTAGCGACATGGAGGAGTGACATGGAGTAGCGACATGGAGTAGTGACATAAAGGAGGGACATGGAGGAATGACATGGATGAGTGACATAGAGGAGTGACAAGGAGGATTGAGTTGTTGTAGCGACATGGAGGAGTGACATGAGGAGTGAGTTGGTGTAGCGACATGGAGGAGTGACATGGAGGAGTGACATAGAGGAGCAACATGGAGGAGTGACATGGAAGTCATATAGAAGTGACATAGAGGAGTGACGTGGAGGAGTGACATGAAGGATTGACATGTAGGAGCGATATGGAGGAGTGAAATGGAGGAGTGACATATAGGAGCAACATGGATGAGAGACATGTAACAGCAAGGAGGAGTGAGATGGAGGAGTGACATGAAGGAGTGACATAGAGGAGCAACATGGAGGAGCGACTTGGAGGAGTGACATGGAGGATTGACATGGAGGAGTAACATGGTGGAGTTACATGGCAGACATATAGAAGTGACATGGAGGAGTGACATGGAGGAGCAACTTGGAGGAGTGACATGGAGGATCGACATTGAGAAGCGAAATGGAGGAGCGACATCTAGGATCTACATGGAGGAGCAACATGGAGGAGTGACATAGGAGTGACATGGAGCATCGACATGGAGTGACATTGAGGAGTGACATTAAGGAGTGACATGGAGGAGTGACATGGAGCAGCGACATGCAGGATCGACAAGGAGGAATGACATGGAGGATCAACATGGAGGAGCGACCAGGAGGAACGACAAGGAGGAGTGACATGGAGGAGCGACAAGGATGATCGACATGGAGGAGCGACATTGAGGATTGATATGGAGGAGTGACATGGAGGAGCGACATGGAGTAGTGACATGGATATGGAGTAATGACATGGAGGAGTGACATGGAAGACATAGAGAAGTGACATGGAGGAGTGACATGGAGGAGTGAAGCGGAGTGAATTTGTGTAGTGACATGGAGGAGTGACATGGGGTAGCTACATGGAGGAGTGACATGGAGGAGTGACATGGAGGAGCGACATGGAAGAGTGACATGGAAGACATAAAGAAGTGACATGGAGAAGTGACATGGAGGAGTGACATGGATTAGTGAGTTGGTGTAGGGACATGGAGGAGTGACAAGGAATAGCGACATGGAGGAGTGACATGGAGGAGTGACAGAGGATTGACATGGAGACATGGAGGATGGACATGTAGAAGTGACAGGGCGGATCAGCAAGGAGGATTGATATGGTGGAATGACATGGCGGAGGGACATGGGTAAGTGACATGGAGGAGTGACATGGAGTAGCGACATGGAGGAGTGAAATGGAGGATTGATATGGAGGAGTTAAATGGAGCATTGATATGGAGGAGTGACATGGAGAAGTGAAATAGAGGATGGATATGGAAAAGCGACATTGAGGAATGACATGGAAGACAGATAGAAGTGAAATTGAGGAGTGACTTGGAGGAGTGACATAAAGGAGTGAGTTGGTGGAGCGACATGGAGGAGTGACTTGTAGGAGTGACATAAAGGAGTGACATGGAGGAGTGAAATGGAGGAGTTACATAGGAGCAACATGGATGAGATACATGTAACAGCAAGGAGGAGTGATATGGAGGAGTGATATGGAGGAGTGACATGGAAGAGTGACATGGAAAACATAAAGAAGTGACATGGAGGAGTGACATGGAGGAATGATATGGATGAGTGACATGGAGGAGTGACAAGGCAGAGTGACATGGAGTAGCGACATGGGGGAATGACATATAGGAGTTACATAGAGGAGTGATACTGAAAAGTGACACGGAGGAGTGATATGGAGGAGTGACAATGTGGAGCTACACGGATGAGAGACATGACATTGAAGACTTGGAGAAGTGACATGGAGGAGTGACATGGAGGAGTGAGTTGGTGTAGTGACATGGAGGTATGACATTCAGTGGCGACATGGAGTAGTGACATGGAGGAGTGACATGGAGGAGTGACATGGAGGAGTGACATAAAGGAGTGACATGGGGGAGTGACATGGAGAAGTGACGAGGAGTGAATTTGTGTAGTGACATGGAGGAGTGACATGGAGTAGCTACATGGAGGAGTGACATGGAGGAGTGACATGGAGGAGCGACATGGAAGAGTGACATGGAAGACATAAAGAAGTGACATGGAGGAGTGACATGGAGAAGTGACATGGAATAGCGACATGGAGGAGTGACATGGAGGAGTGACATAGAGGTTTTACATGGCAGAGGGACATGGATGAGTGACATGGAGGAGTGACATGGAGGAGCAACACGGAGGAGCGACATGGAGGAGTGACATGGAGTAGTGACATAGAGGAGTGACGTGGAGGAGTGAAATGGAGGAGTGACATGGAGGAGTGAGTTGGCGGCGCGACATGGAGGAGTGACTTGGAGGAGTGACATAAAGGAGTGACATGGAGGAGTGACATGAAGGATTGACATGTAGGAGCGATATGGAGGAGTGAAATGGAGGAGTGACATATAGGAGCAACATGGATGAGAGACATGTAACAGCAAGGAGGAGTGATATGGAGGAGTGAGTTGGTGTTGCAACATGGAGGAGTGACATGGAGGAGTGAGTTGTTGTAGTGACATGGAGGAGTGACATGGAGGAGCTACATGGAGGAGTGACAAGGAGGTGTGACATGGAGGAGTGACATAGAGGAGTGATGTGGAGGAGTGAAATGGAGGAGTGACATGGAGGAGTGAGTTGGCGGCGCGACATGGAGGAGTGACTTGGAGGAGTGACATAAAGGAGTGACATGGAGGAGTGACATGAAGGATTGACATGTAGGAGCGATATGGAGGAGTGAAATGGAGGAGTGACATATAGGAGCAACATGGATGAGAGACATGTAACAGCAAGGAGGAGTGATATGGAGGAGTGACATGAAGGAGTGACATAGAGGAGCAACATGGAGGAGTGACTTGGAGGAGTGACATGGAGGATTGACATGGAGGAGCGACATGGAGGAGTTACATGGCAGACATATAGAAGTGACATGGAGGAGTGACATTGAGGAGCGACAAGAAGAAGTGATATGGAGGAGTGACATGGAGGATTGACATGGAGGAGCGACATGGAGGAGTGACATGTAGGATCGACATGCAGGAGTGACATGGAGGAGTGAAATGGAGGAGTGTCATGGAAGACATGGAGTAGTGAAATGGAGGAGTTACATTGAGGAGTCACAGGAAGGAGGGACATAGAGGAGCAACATTATGGAGTGACATGGAGGAGTGACATGGAGGAGCAAAAATGAGGGACATGGTGGATCGACATGGAGGAGTGACATGGAGTAGCAAGTTGGAGGAGTGACATGGAGGATCGACATGGAGGAGCAACATGGAGGAGTGACATGGAGGAGTGACATCGTTGATCGACATGAAGGACTGAAATGGAAATGCTACATGGAGAAGCGACATAGAGGAGCGACATGGAGAATCGACATGGAGGAGCAACATGGAGGAGTGACATGAAGGAGGGACATGGAAGAGCTACATTCTGGGTTGACATTCTGTAGTGACATTCTGGAGTGACATGTAGGAGTGACATTCTGGAGTGACATGGAGGAGTGACATGGAGGAGCAACTTGGAGGAGTGACATGGAGGATCGACATGGAGAAGCGAAAAGGAGGAGCGACATCTAGGATCTACATGGAGGAGCAACATGGAGGAGTGACATAGGAGTGACATGGAGCATCGACATGGAGTGACATTGAGGAGTGACATTAAGGAGTGACATGGAGGAGTGACATGGAGCAGCGACATGCAGGATCGACAAGGAGGAATGACATGGAGGATCAACATGGAGGAGCGACCAGGAGGAACGACATGGAGGAGTGACATGGAGGAGCGACAAGGATGATCGACATGGAGGAGCGACATTGAGGATTGATATGGAGGAGTGACATGGAGGAGCGACATGGAAGACATAGAGAAGTGACATGGAGGAGTGACATGGAGGAGTGAAGCGGAGTGAATTTGTGTAGTGACATGGAGGAGTGACATGGAGTAGCTACATGGAGGAGTGACATGGAGGAGTGACATGGAGGAGCGACATGGAAGAGTGACATGGAAGACATAAAGAAGTGACATGGAGAAGTGACATGGAGGAGTGACATGGATTAGTGAGTTGGTGTAGGGACATGGAGGAGTGACATGGAGGAGTGACAGAGGCTTGACATGGAGACATGGAGGATGGACATGTAGAAGTGACAGGGCGGATCAGCAAGGAGGATTGATATGGTGGAATGACATGGCGGAGGGACATGGGTAAGTGACATGGAGGAGTGACATGGAGTAGCGACATGGAGGAGTGAAATGGAGGATTGATATGGAGGAGTTAAATGGAGCATTGATATGGAGGAGTGACATGGAGAAGTGAAATAGAGGAGTGATATGGAAAAGCGACATTGAGGAGTGACATGGAAGACAGATAGAAGTGAAATTGCGGAGTGACTTGGAGGAGTGACATAAAGGAGTGAGTTGGTGGAGCGACATGGAGGAGTGACTTGTAGGAGTGACATAAAGGAGTGACATGGAGGAGTATAATGGAGGAGTTACATAGGAGCAACATGGATGAGATACATGTAACATCAAGGAGCAGTGATATGGAGGAGTGATATGGAGGAATGACATGGAAGAGTGACATGGAAAACATAAAGAAGTGACATGGAGGAGTGACATGGGGGAATGATATGGATGAGTGACATGGAGGAGTGACAAGGCAGAGTGACATGGAGTAGCGACATGGGGGAATGACATATAGGAGTTACATAGAGGAGTGATATTGAAAAGTGACACGGAGGAGTGATATGGAGGAGTGACAATGTGGAGCTACACGGATGAGAGACATGACATTGAAGACTTGGAGAAGTGACATGGAGGAGTGACATGGAGGAGTGAGTTGGTGTAGTGACATGGAGGTATGACATTCAGTGGCGACATGGAGTAGTGACATGGAGGAGTGACATGGAGGAGTGACATGGAGGAGTAATATGGAGTAGCGACATGGAGGAGTGAATTGGAGGAGTGACATAAAGGAGTGACATGGAGGAGTGACATGGAGGAGTGACGAGGAGTGAATTTGTGTAGTGACATGGAGAAGTGACATGGAGTAGCTACATGGAGGAGTGACATGGAGGAGTGACATGGAGTAGCAAGTTGGAGGAGTGACATGGAGGATCGACATGGAGGAGCAACATGGAGGAGTGACATGGAGGAGTGACATCGTTGATCGACATGAAGGACTGAAATGGAAATGCTACATGGAGAAGCGACATAGAGGAGCGACATGGAGAATCGACATGGAGGAGCAACATGGAGGAGTGACATGAAGGAGGGACATGGAAGAGCTACATTCTGGGTTGACATTCTGTAGTGACATTCTGGAGTGACATGTAGGAGTGACATTCTGGAGTGACATGGAGGAGTGACATGGAGGAGCAACTTGGAGGAGTGACATGGAGGATCGACATGGAGAAGCGAAATGGAGGAGCGACATCTAGGATCTACATGGAGGAGCAACATGGAGGAGTGACATAGGAGTGACATGGAGCATCGACATGGAGTGACATTGAGGAGTGACATTAAGGAGTGACATGGAGGAGTGACATGGAGCAGCGACATGCAGGATCGACAAGGAGGAATGACATGGAGGATCAACATGGAGGAGCGACCAGGAGGAACGACATGGAGGAGTGACATGGAGGAGCGACAAGGATGATCGACATGGAGGAGCGACATTGAGGATTGATATGGAGGAGTGACATGGAGGAGCGACATGGAAGACATAGAGAAGTGACATGGAGGAGTGACATGGAGGAGTGAAGCGGAGTGAATTTGTGTAGTGACATGGAGGAGTGACATGGAGTAGCTACATGGAGGAGTGACATGGAGGAGTGACATGGAGGAGCGACATGGAAGAGTGACATGGAAGACATAAAGAAGTGACATGGAGAAGTGACATGGAGGAGTGACATGGATTAGTGAGTTGGTGTAGGGACATGGAGGAGTGACATGGAGGAGTGACAGAGGCTTGACATGGAGACATGGAGGATGGACATGTAGAAGTGACAGGGCGGATCAGCAAGGAGGATTGATATGGTGGAATGACATGGCGGAGGGACATGGGTAAGTGACATGGAGGAGTGACATGGAGTAGCGACATGGAGGAGTGAAATGGAGGATTGATATGGAGGAGTTAAATGGAGCATTGATATGGAGGAGTGACATGGAGAAGTGAAATAGAGGAGTGATATGGAAAAGCGACATTGAGGAGTGACATGGAAGACAGATAGAAGTGAAATTGCGGAGTGACTTGGAGGAGTGACATAAAGGAGTGAGTTGGTGGAGCGACATGGAGGAGTGACTTGTAGGAGTGACATAAAGGAGTGACATGGAGGAGTATAATGGAGGAGTTACATAGGAGCAACATGGATGAGATACATGTAACATCAAGGAGCAGTGATATGGAGGAGTGATATGGAGGAATGACATGGAAGAGTGACATGGAAAACATAAAGAAGTGACATGGAGGAGTGACATGGGGGAATGATATGGATGAGTGACATGGAGGAGTGACAAGGCAGAGTGACATGGAGTAGCGACATGGGGGAATGACATATAGGAGTTACATAGAGGAGTGATATTGAAAAGTGACACGGAGGAGTGATATGGAGGAGTGACAATGTGGAGCTACACGGATGAGAGACATGACATTGAAGACTTGGAGAAGTGACATGGAGGAGTGACATGGAGGAGTGAGTTGGTGTAGTGACATGGAGGTATGACATTCAGTGGCGACATGGAGTAGTGACATGGAGGAGTGACATGGAGGAGTGACATGGAGGAGTAATATGGAGTAGCGACATGGAGGAGTGAATTGGAGGAGTGACATGAAGGAGTGACATGGAGGAGTGACATGGAGGAGTGACGAGGAGTGAATTTGTGTAGTGACATGGAGAAGTGACATGGAGTAGCTACATGGAGGAGTGACATGGAGGAGTGACATGGAGGAGCGACATGGAAGAGTGACATGGAAGACATAAAGAAGTGACATGGAGGAGTTACATGGAGAAGTGACATGGAGGAGTGACATGGAGGAGTGAGTTGGTGTAGGGACATGGAGGAGTGACATGGAATAGCGACATGGAGAAGTGACATGGAGGAGTGACATAGAGGATTGACGTGGATGAGAGACATGGATGATAGACATGTAGAAGTGACAGGGCGGATCAGCAAGGAGTATTGATATGGTGGAATGACATGGCGGAGGGACATGGGTAAGTGACATGGAGGAGTGACATGGAGTAGCGACATGGAGGAGTGAAATGGAGGATTGATATGGAGGAGTTAAATGGAGGATTGATATGGAGGAGTGACATGGAGGAGTGAAATAGAGGAGTGATATGGAAAAGACATGGATGAGTGACATGGAAGACATATAGAAGTGAAATTGAGGAGTGACTTGGAGGAGTGACATAAAGGAGTGACATGGAGGAATGACATGGATGAGTGACATGGAGGAGTGACAAGGAGGTTTGAGTTGGTGTAGCGACATGGAGGAGTGACATGGAATAGCGACATGGAGGAGTGACATGGAGGAGTGACATAGAGGTTTGACATGGCGGAGGGACATGGATGAGTGATATGGAGGAGTGACATGGAGGAGCAACACGGAGGAGCGACATGGAGGAGTGACATGGAATAGTGACATGGAGGAGTGAGTTGGTGTTGCAACATGGAGGAGTGACATGGAGGAGTGAGTTGGTGTAGCGACATGGAGGAGTGACATGGAGGAGCTACATGGAGGAGTGACAAGGAGGTGTGACATGGAGGAGTGACATAGAGGAGTGACGTGGAGGAGTGAAATGGAGGAGTGACATGGAGGAGTGAGTTGGCGGAGCGACATGGAGGAGTGACTTGGAGGAGTGACATAAAGGAGTGACATGGAGGAGTGACATGAAGGATTGACATGTAGGAGCGATATGGAGGAGTGAAATGGAGGAGTGACATATAGGAGCAACATGGATGAGAGACATGTAACAGCAAGGAGGAGTGATATGGAGGAGTGACATGAAGGAGTGACATAGAGGAGCAACATGGAGGAGCGACTTGGAGGAGTGACATGGGGGATTGACATGGAGGAGCGACATGGAGGAGTTACATGGCAGACATATAGAAGTGACATGGAGGAGTGACATTGAGGAGCGACAAGAACAAGTGATATGGAGGAGTGACATGGAGGATTGACATGGAGGAGCGAATGGGAGGAGTGACATGTAGGATCGACATGCAGGAGTGACATGGAGGAGTGACATGGAGGAGTGTCATGGAAGACATGGAGTAGTGAAATGGAGGAGTTACATTGAGGAGTCACAGGAAGGAGGGACATAGAGGAGCAACATTATGGAGTGACATTGAGGAGTGACATGGAGGAGCAAATATGAGGGACATGGTGGATCGACATGGAGGAGTGACATGGAGTAGCAAGTTGGAGGAGTGACATGGAGGATCGACATGGAGGAGCAACATGGAGGAGTGACATGGAGGAGTGACATCGTTGATCGACATGAAGGACTGAAATGGAAATGCTACATGGAGAAGCGACATAGAGGAGCGACATGGAGAATCGACATGGAGGAGCAACATGGAGGAGTGACATGAAGGAGGGACATGGAAGAGCTACATTCTGGGTTGACATTCTGTAGTGACATTCTGGAGTGACATGTAGGAGTGACATTCTGGAGTGACATGGAGGAGTGACATGGAGGAGCAACTTGGAGGAGTGACATGGAGGATCGACATGGAGAAGCGAAATGGAGGAGCGACATCTAGGATCTACATGGAGGAGCAACATGGAGGAGTGACATAGGAGTGACATGGAGCATCGACATGGAGTGACATTGAGGAGTGACATTAAGGAGTGACATGGAGGAGTGACATGGAGCAGCGACATGCAGGATCGACAAGGAGGAATGACATGGAGGATCAACATGGAGGAGCGACCAGGAGGAACGACATGGAGGAGTGACATGGAGGAGCGACAAGGATGATCGACATGGAGGAGCGACATTGAGGATTGATATGGAGGAGTGACATGGAGGAGCGACATGGAGTAGTGACATGGATATGGAGTAATGACATGGAGGAGTGACATGGAAGACATAGAGAAGTTACATGGGGGAGTGACATGGAGGAATGACGTGGAAGAGAGACATGGAGCTGTGACTTGGAGAAGTGACAGGGCAGATCAGCAAGGAGGATTGATATGGTGGAGTGACATGGCGGAGTGACATGGATGAGTGATATAGAGGAGCTACATGGAGGAGCAACATGGAGGAGCGACATGGAAGACAGAGAAGTGACATGGAGGAGTGACATGGAGAAGTGACATGGAGGAGTAACATGGTGGAGTGATATAGAGGAGTGGCGTGTTGGAGTGAAATGGAGGAGTGATATGGAGGAGTGAGTTGGTGTAGGGACATGGAGGAGTGACATGGAATAGCGAAATGGAGGAGTGACATGGAGGAGTGACATGGAAGAGTGACATGGAAGACATAGAGAAGTGACATGGAGGAGTGACATGGAGAAGTGACATGGAGGTTTGATATGGAGGAGTAACATGGAGGAGTGATATAGAGGAGTGGCGTGGTGGAGTGAAATGGAGGAGTGACATGGAGGAGTGACATGGAGGAGTGACATGGAGGAGTGACATAGAGGAGCGACATGGAGGAGTGACATGGAGGAGTGACATGGAGGAGTGACATGGAGTAGCGACATGGAGGAGTGACATGGAGGAGTGACATGGAGGAGTGACATAGAGGAGCGACATGGAGGAGTGACATGGAAGACATATAGAAGTGACATAGAGGAGTGACGTGGAGGAGTGACATGGAGGAGTGACATGGAGGAGTGAGTTGGTGGAGCGAAATGGAGGAGTCGAATGGAGTAGCGACATGGAGGAGTGTCTTGGAGGAGTGACATGGAGGAGTGACATGGAAGACATATAGAAGTGAAATTGAGGAGTGACTTGGAGGAGTGACATGAGGTTTGAGTTTGTGTAGCGTCATGGAGGAGTGACATGGAGTAGCGACATAGAGGAGTGACATGAGGAGTAATGTAGAGGAGTGACGTGGTGGAGTGAAATGGAGGAGTGACATGGAAGAATGAGTTGGTGTAGCGACATGGAGGAGTGACATGGAATAGCGACATGGAGGAGTGACATGGAGGAGTGACATGGAGAAGTGACAGGGTTTATCAGGAAGGAGTGACATGGCGGAGGCACATGTATGATTGACATGGAGGAGTGACATGGAGGAGCAACACGGAGGAGCGACATGGAGGAGTGAGTTTGTTTAGCGACATGGAGGAGTGACATGGAGTAGCTACATGGAGGAGTGAAATGGAGGATTTATATGGAGGAGCGACATGGAGGAGTGACATGGAAGACATATAGAAGTAAAATTGAGTAGTGACTTGGAGGAGTGACATAAAGGAGTGACATGGAGGAGCGACATGGATCATTGACATGGAGGAGCAAGGATTAGCGACATGGAGGATCGACATGGAGGAGTGAAATGGAGGAGTGACAAGAAGAAGTGACATGGAGGAGCGACATGCAGGATCGACATGGAGGAGTGACATGGAAGATCGACATTGAGCACTGTCATGAACCAGTGACATGGGGTATCAAAATAGAGGAACGACATGGACGAGCGACTAGGAGGAGTGACATGGAGGAGTGACATGGAGCAGTGACTTGATGGATCGACATGGAGGAGTGTCATGGAGGATCAACATGGAGGAGCGAAATGGAGGAGTGACATGGAGGATCAACATGGAGGAGCGACATGGAGGAGTGACATGGATGATTGACATGGAGGAGCGACAGGGAGGATTTATATGGAGGAGCGACATGGAGGATCCACATGGAGGAGTGACATTGAGGAGCGACAAGAAGAAGTGATATGGAGGAGTGAAATGGAGGATTGACATGGAGGAGCGACATGGAGGAGTGACATGTAGGATCGACATGCAGGAGTGACATGGAGGAGTGACATGGAGGAGTGTCATGGAAGACAGGGAGGATTTATATGGAGGAGCGACATGGAGGATCCACATGGAGGAGTGACATTGAGGAGCGACAAGAAGAAGTGATATGGAGGAGTGAAATGGAGGATTGACATGGAGGAGCGACATGGAGGAGTGACATGTAGGATCGACATGCAGGAGTGACATGGAGGAGTGACATGGAGGAGTGTCATGGAAGACATGGAGGAGTGACATGGAGGAGCAAAAATGAGGGACATGGTGGATCGACATGGAGGAGTGACATGGAGTAGCAAGTTGGAGGAGTTACATGGATGATCGACATGGAGGAGCAACATGGAGGAGTGACATCGTTGATCGACATGAAGGACTGAAATGGAAATGCTACATGGAGAAGCGACATAGAGGAGCGACATGGAGAATCGACATGGAGGAGTGACATGGAGGAGGGAAATGGAGGAGTTACTTGGAGGAGTTCAAAGGAGGAGGGACATTTTGGAGTGACAAGGAGGAGCGAAATGGAGGAGTGACATGGAGGAGTAAGGATGAGCGACATGGAGGATCGACATGGAGTAGAGACATGGAGGAGCGGCATGAATCAGTGACATGGAGGAGTGACATGGAGGAGCGACATGCAGGATCGACATGGAGGAGTGACATGGAGCAGTGACTTGCAGTATCAACATGGAGGAGTTACATGGTGGATCAACATGGAGGAGCGACATGTAGGATCGACATGGAGGAGTGACTTGGAAGAGCGACATTCTGGAGTTACGTGGAAGATATGGAGGAGTGACATGGAGGAGCAACATGGAGTATCGACATGGAGGATCAACATGGAGGAGTGACTTGGAGGAGCGACATTCTGGAGTTACGTGGAAGATATGGAGGAGTGACATGGAGGAGCAACATGGAGTATCGACATTGAGGAGCGACATGGAAGAGCGACATGGAGGAGCGACATGGAGGTCTGAAAACGAGGAGGTACATTTTGGAGGGAAAGGGTGGAGCGACATTTTGGAGTGTCATGGAGGAGCGACATTCTGGAGTGATATTCTGGAGTGACATTGATGAGAGGTATGAAGGATTGACATGTAGCAGTGACATGGAGGAATGACAAGGAGGAGCGACATGGAGGAGTGAAATGGAGGATTGATATGGAGGAGTTAAATGGAGGATTGATATGGAGGAGTGACATGGAGGAGTGAAATAGAGGAGTGATATGGAAAAGACATGGATGAGTGACATGGAAGACATATAGAAGTGAAATTGAGGAGTGACTTGGAGGAGTGACATAAAGGAGTGACATGGAGGAATGACATGGATGAGTGACATGGAGGAGTGACAAGGAGGTTTGAGTTGGTGTAGCGACATGGAGGAGTGACATGGAATAGCGACATGGAGGAGTGACATGGAGGAGTGACATAGAGGTTTGACATGGCGGAGGGACATGGATGAGTGATATGGAGGAGTGACATGGAGGAGCAACACGGAGGAGCGACATGGAGGAGTGACATGGAATAGTGACATGGAGGAGTGAGTTGGTGTTGCAACATGGAGGAGTGACATGGAGGAGTGAGTTGGTGTAGCGACATGGAGGAGTGACATGGAGGAGCTACATGGAGGAGTGACAAGGAGGTGTGACATGGAGGAGTGACATAGAGGAGTGACGTGGAGGAGTGAAATGGAGGAGTGACATGGAGGAGTGAGTTGGCGGAGCGACATGGAGGAGTGACTTGGAGGAGTGACATAAAGGAGTGACATGGAGGAGTGACATGAAGGATTGACATGTAGGAGCGATATGGAGGAGTGAAATGGAGGAGTGACATATAGGAGCAACATGGATGAGAGACATGTAACAGCAAGGAGGAGTGATATGGAGGAGTGACATGAAGGAGTGACATAGAGGAGCAACATGGAGGAGCGACTTGGAGGAGTGACATGGGGGATTGACATGGAGGAGCGACATGGAGGAGTTACATGGCAGACATATAGAAGTGACATGGAGGAGTGACATTGAGGAGCGACAAGAACAAGTGATATGGAGGAGTGACATGGAGGATTGACATGGAGGAGCGAATGGGAGGAGTGACATGTAGGATCGACATGCAGGAGTGACATGGAGGAGTGACATGGAGGAGTGTCATGGAAGACATGGAGTAGTGAAATGGAGGAGTTACATTGAGGAGTCACAGGAAGGAGGGACATAGAGGAGCAACATTATGGAGTGACATTGAGGAGTGACATGGAGGAGCAAAAATGAGGGACATGGTGGATCGACATGGAGGAGTGACATGGAGTAGCAAGTTGGAGGAGTGACATGGAGGATCGACATGGAGGAGCAACATGGAGGAGTGACATGGAGGAGTGACATCGTTGATCGACATGAAGGACTGAAATGGAAATGCTACATGGAGAAGCGACATAGAGGAGCGACATGGAGAATCGACATGGAGGAGCAACATGGAGGAGTGACATGAAGGAGGGACATGGAAGAGCTACATTCTGGGTTGACATTCTGTAGTGACATTCTGGAGTGACATGTAGGAGTGACATTCTGGAGTGACATGGAGGAGTGACATGGAGGAGCAACTTGGAGGAGTGACATGGAGGATCGACATGGAGAAGCGAAATGGAGGAGCGACATCTAGGATCTACATGGAGGAGCAACATGGAGGAGTGACATAGGAGTGACATGGAGCATCGACATGGAGTGACATTGAGGAGTGACATTAAGGAGTGACATGGAGGAGTGACATGGAGCAGCGACATGCAGGATCGACAAGGAGGAATGACATGGAGGATCAACATGGAGGAGCGACCAGGAGGAACGACATGGAGGAGTGACATGGAGGAGCGACAAGGATGATCGACATGGAGGAGCGACATTGAGGATTGATATGGAGGAGTGACATGGAGGAGCGACATGGAGTAGTGACATGGATATGGAGTAATGACATGGAGGAGTGACATGGAAGACATAGAGAAGTTACATGGGGGAGTGACATGGAGGAATGACGTGGAAGAGAGACATGGAGCTGTGACTTGGAGAAGTGACAGGGCAGATCAGCAAGGAGGATTGATATGGTGGAGTGACATGGCGGAGTGACATGGATGAGTGATATAGAGGAGCTACATGGAGGAGCAACATGGAGGAGCGACATGGAAGACAGAGAAGTGACATGGCGGAGTGACATGGAGAAGTGACATGGAGGAGTAACATGGTGGAGTGATATAGAGGAGTGGCGTGTTGGAGTGAAATGGAGGAGTGATATGGAGGAGTGAGTTGGTGTAGGGACATGGAGGAGTGACATGGAATAGCGAAATGGAGGAGTGACATGGAGGAGTGACATGGAAGAGTGACATGGAAGACATAGAGAAGTGACATGGAGGAGTGACATGGAGAAGTGACATGGAGGTTTGATATGGAGGAGTAACATGGAGGAGTGATATAGAGGAGTGGCGTGGTGGAGTGAAATGGAGGAGTGACATGGAGGAGTGACATGGAGGAGTGACATGGAGGAGTGACATAGAGGAGCGACATGGAGGAGTGACATGGAGGAGTGACATGGAGGAGTGACATGGAGTAGCGACATGGAGGAGTGACATGGAGGAGTGACATGGAGGAGTGACATAGAGGAGCGACATGGAGGAGTGACATGGAAGACATATAGAAGTGACATAGAGGAGTGACGTGGAGGAGTGACATGGAGGAGTGACATGGAGGAGTGAGTTGGTGGAGCGAAATGGAGGAGTCGAATGGAGTAGCGACATGGAGGAGTGTCTTGGAGGAGTGACATGGAGGAGTGACATGGAAGACATATAGAAGTGAAATTGAGGAGTGACTTGGAGGAGTGACATGAGGTTTGAGTTTGTGTAGCGTCATGGAGGAGTGACATGGAGTAGCGACATAGAGGAGTGACATGAGGAGTAATGTAGAGGAGTGACGTGGTGGAGTGAAATGGAGGAGTGACATGGAAGAATGAGTTGGTGTAGCGACATGGAGGAGTGACATGGAATAGCGACATGGAGGAGTGACATGGAGGAGTGACATGGAGAAGTGACAGGGTTTATCAGGAAGGAGTGACATGGCGGAGGCACATGTATGATTGACATGGAGGAGTGACATGGAGGAGCAACACGGAGGAGCGACATGGAGGAGTGAGTTTGTTTAGCGACATGGAGGAGTGACATGGAGTAGCTACATGGAGGAGTGAAATGGAGGATTTATATGGAGGAGCGACATGGAGGAGTGACATGGAAGACATATAGAAGTAAAATTGAGTAGTGACTTGGAGGAGTGACATAAAGGAGTGACATGGAGGAGCGACATGGATCATTGACATGGAGGAGCAAGGATTAGCGACATGGAGGATCGACATGGAGGAGTGAAATGGAGGAGTGACAAGAAGAAGTGACATGGAGGAGCGACATGCAGGATCGACATGGAGGAGTGACATGGAAGATCGACATTGAGCACTGTCATGAACCAGTGACATGGGGTATCAAAATAGAGGAACGACATGGACGAGCGACTAGGAGGAGTGACATGGAGGAGTGACATGGAGCAGTGACTTGATGGATCGACATGGAGGAGTGTCATGGAGGATCAACATGGAGGAGCGAAATGGAGGAGTGACATGGAGGATCAACATGGAGGAGCGACATGGAGGAGTGACATGGATGATTGACATGGAGGAGCGACAGGGAGGATTTATATGGAGGAGCGACATGGAGGATCCACATGGAGGAGTGACATTGAGGAGCGACAAGAAGAAGTGATATGGAGGAGTGAAATGGAGGATTGACATGGAGGAGCGACATGGAGGAGTGACATGTAGGATCGACATGCAGGAGTGACATGGAGGAGTGACATGGAGGAGTGTCATGGAAGACAGGGAGGATTTATATGGAGGAGCGACATGGAGGATCCACATGGAGGAGTGACATTGAGGAGCGACAAGAAGAAGTGATATGGAGGAGTGAAATGGAGGATTGACATGGAGGAGCGACATGGAGGAGTGACATGTAGGATCGACATGCAGGAGTGACATGGAGGAGTGACATGGAGGAGTGTCATGGAAGACATGGAGGAGTGACATGGAGGAGCAAAAATGAGGGACATGGTGGATCGACATGGAGGAGTGACATGGAGTAGCAAGTTGGAGGAGTTACATGGATGATCGACATGGAGGAGCAACATGGAGGAGTGACATCGTTGATCGACATGAAGGACTGAAATGGAAATGCTACATGGAGAAGCGACATAGAGGAGCGACATGGAGAATCGACATGGAGGAGTGACATGGAGGAGGGAAATGGAGGAGTTACTTGGAGGAGTTCAAAGGAGGAGGGACATTTTGGAGTGACAAGGAGGAGCGAAATGGAGGAGTGACATGGAGGAGTAAGGATGAGCGACATGGAGGATCGACATGGAGTAGAGACATGGAGGAGCGGCATGAATCAGTGACATGGAGGAGTGACATGGAGGAGCGACATGCAGGATCGACATGGAGGAGTGACATGGAGCAGTGACTTGCAGTATCAACATGGAGGAGTTACATGGTGGATCAACATGGAGGAGCGACATGTAGGATCGACATGGAGGAGTGACTTGGAAGAGCGACATTCTGGAGTTACGTGGAAGATATGGAGGAGTGACATGGAGGAGCAACATGGAGTATCGACATGGAGGATCAACATGGAGGAGTGACTTGGAGGAGCGACATTCTGGAGTTACGTGGAAGATATGGAGGAGTGACATGGAGGAGCAACATGGAGTATCGACATTGAGGAGCGACATGGAAGAGCGACATGGAGGAGCGACATGGAGGTCTGAAAACGAGGAGGTACATTTTGGAGGGAAAGGGTGGAGCGACATTTTGGAGTGTCATGGAGGAGCGACATTCTGGAGTGATATTCTGGAGTGACATTGATGAGAGGTATGAAGGATTGACATGTAGCAGTGACATGGAGGAATGACAAGGAGGAGCGACATGGAGGAGTAATAAGGAGGAGCAACATCGAGCAGTGACATTGAATTGTGACATGGAGGAGTGACATATAGGATCAACATGTAGGAGTGACATGGAGGAGCGAAATGGCAGAGTGACATGGAGGAGTGACATGTAGTATTGCAATGAAGGAGTTACATAGAGGAGTGACGGGGAAGCAAGGAAGGAGAGACATGGAGGAGCGACATGGAGGAGCGACATTCTGGAGTGAAATGGAGGAGTGAAATGGAGGATCGACTTGGAGGATCGACATGGAGGAGTGACATGGAGGAGCGACTTGGAAGAGCGACATGGAGGATCGACATGGAGGAGCTACATGGAGGTGCGACATCACGCAGCGACATGGAGGTCTGGCAACGAGGAGATACATTCTGGAGGGACAAAGTGGAGCGACATTCTGGAGTTACATGGAGGAGCGACATTCTGGAGTGACATGTAAGATCGATATGGAGGAGTAACATGTAGGATCTAAATGGAGGAGTGACATGGAGGACTGACATGGAGGAGCAACATGGTAGAGCGACTAGGAGGACAGGGAGGAGTGACTTTCAGGAGGGACATTCTGGAGTGACATGGGGGTATCGACATTGAGTAGTGACATGGAGGATTGACAAGATGGAGCGACACAGAGGAGTGACATGGAGGAGCAACATGGAGGATTGACATAGAGGTGTGTAACGACGGCTCGCCGTTACGGGAGTAATATAGTATGTGTAACTATAAATACTATACATATGGATTATTGAATATACTTAATGAACACACGGAGGTATTAATTAATTAAAACAGTCAATAACATGCCAAACTTACTACTTCCGGTTTCCGTCTCCCAAGGTGCGCGGGTGAAAGAGATCCCCGGGGACTCGCGCCCTATTAATAGTTCCGGGAGGGCGAAACCAGTGGGAAGTGGGTGGAGGGGAGTTCGGCGGGACTGTTTTGTGTGTATTTGTGAAGGGGTAGTGTTTATGGATGTTTATTGAGGATAGTTGGGTGTGTATGTATTTGTTAAGAGGATTTATATGTGGGGGATGGATTTATGTACATAAATGTGGATGTTTTTGTATGTTGGTGTGGTGTTGTGTTTGGGAAAATGGTATGGGCCAATTGAGGGGAGTATAAAACCCATGAGTTTGGGTCCATTTGGGGGGAATACTACAGTGGAGGCAACATGTGTGACGGGTGTGAAAGGAAAATTAAATGCTTCTATGCTGAAATGCCATCCAGTTGTGGACTGATCCTCATTTCCTCCATGACCGCTCGGGGATTCTAACAAGGTGTAACATGAAGGATCTGCATGGAGGAGCTACATGGAAGAGTGACATGGTGGAGTGACATAGAAGACATGGAGTAGTGACATGGTGGAGCAACATGGAGGATCGAAATGGAGGATCGACATGGAGCAGTGACATGGAGGAGTGACATGGAAGTGTGACATGGAGGACTGACATGGAGGATCGACATGGAGGAGTGACATGGAGGAGCGAGATGGTGGAGTGACATGGAGGAGTGACATGTAGGATTGACATGGAGGAGTTACATGGAGGAGTGACGTGGAAGACAGGGAGGAATGACATGGAGGAGCGCAATAGAGGATCGACATGGAGCACATGGAGGAGTGAAATGGAGGAGCGACATGGAGGATCGACATGGAGGAGTGACATGGATGATCGACATTGAGGAGTGGAATGGAGGAGCGACATGGAGGATTGACATGGAGGAGTGACATGGAGGATCGACATGGAGGATCGATGTGGAGGAGTAACAAGGAGGAGCGACATGGAGGATCGACATGGAGGAGCGACATCAAGCAGTGACATGGAGGAGTGACATTCTGGAGTTCAATCTGGAGTGATATTCTGGAGTGACATGGAGGAGCGACATTCTGGAGTGACATGGAGTAGCGACATGGAGGAGTGACATGGTGGAGCAACATGGAGGATCGAAATGGAGGATCGATGTGGAGGAGTAACAAGGAGGAGCGACATAGAGGATCGAAATGGATTTGCGACATCAAGCAGTGACATGGAGGAGTGACATTCTGGAGTTAAATCTGGAGTGATATTCTGGAGTGACATAGAGGAGCGACATTCTGGAGTGACATGGAGTAGCGACATGGAGGAGTGACATGGTGGAGCAACATGGAGGATCGAAATGGAGGATCGATGTGGAGGAGTAACAAGGAGGAGCGACATAGAGGATCGAAATGGATTTGCGACATCAAGCAGTTACATGGAGGAGTGACATTCTAGAGTTAAATCTGGAGTGATATTCTGGAGTGACATAGAGGAGCGACATTCTGGAGTGACATGGAGTAGCGACATGGTGGAGTGATATGGAGGATTAAGGAGGAGCCAGATGGAGGATCGACATGTGTCGACATGGAAGACATGGAGGATTGACATGGAGGATCGACATGGAAGATCGACATGGAGCAGCGACATGGAGGAGTGACATGGAGAAGCGACATGGAGGATCGACATGGCGGAGTGACATGCAGGACTGACATGGAAGAAAGGGAGGAGTGACATGGAGGGGCGACATGGAGGTGTGAAATAGAGGATTGACATGGAGAAGGTATATGGAGGACTAACATTCTGGAGTGACTTTCTGGAGGGACATTCTGGAGTGACATGGAGGTATCGACATGGAGGAGTGAGAAGGAGGAGTGATATAGAGGATCAACATAGAGGGTTGACATGGAGGAGGGACATGGAGGAGTGACGTTCTGGAGTTAAATTCTGGAGAGACATTCTGGAGTGACATGGAGGAGCGGCAATCTGGGGTAACATGGAGGAGATACATGGAGGAGTGATATGGAGGATCAGACACGAGAGACATAGAGGATCGACATGGAAAAGTCACATGGAGGAGCAACACGGAGGAGTGACATGGAACACATGGTGGAGTGACATTGAGGAACAACATTGAGGATCGAAATGGAGGATCGACATGAAACAGTGACATGGAGGAGTGACATGGAAGTGTGACATGGAGGAGTGACATGGAGGATCGACATGGAGGAGTGACATGGAGGAGCGACATGGCGGAGTGACATGGAGGAGTAACATGGAGAATTGACTTATAAGACAGCCCCTCAAACCGTAAGTCCGATTGACTTGAAATGTTAAATTTGAAATTTGACAGACATGTGCTGCTGAATGTGATCTACAAAAAAGTCTCTTGGACCACGAAAGTCCACCGACTATCATTCAAATCGGCCACATGGTGGCGCTGTAATTAACGCCCAAACATGCGATTTTGGAAAGGCCACGCCCCTCAAACCGTAAGTCCGATTGACTTGAAATGTTACACATATGTGCAACTCCGTGTGATCTATGTGATTTTTTGAAAAACACATTTTTGACATCTCCTCCTAAGCCGTTGGTCTGATTGCTACCAAATTTTCAATGGATCATTATTGGACTAATGTCATCTAAAGTTGCATAAAGCGTGTTGATACCTCATTGCGTTATGAATCTGTTGACCAATGAACTTTAAGAGGGCAGGGCTCAGCACATCAGTAGACCTAACTTCACAAGCCTTTGGCCCATCGTCTCCAAACTTGAGGCGTACCAAAGCATTTTCCGCTTGACACATAGAGGGCGCCACAAATATCAGAAACTTGTATCGCAAGATCCGGTGGACAGAATTTTATCAAATTTGGTGCACATACTCTGGGGGCAAGTATTAACCAAGATCTATAATGTCATATTGATCGGTGCATGTGGGCGTGGCCTATTTAGCATTTTATGCTAAATTATGCCTTTGCTCAATTTGCTGTGAGCTGGAATGAGCTAGAGACATGAGACTTGGTACCATAACTGTACATGATGTCATAATGCTTCACATAAAATATGAAAAGAATTGGCCACATGGTGGCGCTATAACAATTTTCAAGGCCAGCCCCCTCACACCATAAGTCCTATCAATTTGAAATTTGACAGACATGTGCTGCTGAATGTGATCTACAAAAAAGTCTCTTGGACCACGAAAGTCCACCAACTAAATTTTCCGCCATGTTGAATTTTTTGAAAAACACATTTTTGACATCTCCTCCTAAACCGTAGGCCTGATTGCTGGCATATTTTCTGAGAATCATTATTGGACCAGGCTCATCAAAGGTTGCATAAAGCTTGTTGATATGTTATTGTGTTGTGAAGATATTGACCAATTCATTTTTAAGGGGCGGGCTCAGCACGTCAATAGACCTAACTTCACAAGCCTTTGGCCCATCATCTCCAAACTTGCAGCATATGTTCACAAGAGTAGCGGAAACATCTGCTGAAAGTTTCATTCAAATCGACCACTAGGGGGGCGCTTTGAGCGATAAAGGCTCTAACCCGCGAAATGCCGCTTGCGGCTTTAATTCATTTTAAATTGATATAACTATGTGGATGTGGAAATATGTTTTATATATTTCATGTTTATTCTTTTACAATGTAATTGTAACCTGTGTTGAAATGTACCACTATACGATCACAGTGTACAACTTTAGTTTTCATCACTAAGCCAAAGAATGCATTTCTGCTCAAGAAACACTGAAAAGTGGATTCATATGAAAAATGTGAAATTTCTTCACAGAAAAACATTTCTTGCATTGGAAATACTAATATGATAGTTTTGGACTCCAGGCATCAAACTGTCAGTCTGAGCTGAATTCCATGTAAAACGCTAGTTTTCATCACTAAACTCGCTTAATATGTCTTTCTCACCCAAAACCACTCAGGAACGCATTTCTCCTCAAGAAACACTGAAACGTGCATTTATATGAAGAATATGTGATTTATTTACAGAAACACATCTGTTATACTGGAAACATTTCAAAAAAGAGACAGAATATGAAAAGAATCATTGTTTTCTCAAACTTTACATTAGAATTCGCTTCCCAGTATCAAATCTTCATTCTGAGCTCAATTATATGCAAAACTCTTGTTTTCATCACTAAACTCGCTTAATATTGTCTTTCTCATCCAAAACCACTCAGGAACGCATTTCTCCTCAAGAAACACTGAAACGTACATTTATATGAAGAATATGTGATTTATTTACAGAAACACATCTGTTATACTGGAAACATACAAAAAAGAGACAGAATATGAAAAGAAACATTGTTTTCTCAAATTTTACATTAGAATTCGCTTCCAAGTATCAAAGTATCTGAGCTCAATTCTATGCAAAACTCTTGTTTTCATCACTAAACTCAGTTAATATCTCTTTCTCTCAAAAAAAACACACAGAAAAGCATTTCTCCTCAAGAAACACTGAAAAGTGCATTTATATGAAAATGATGTGATTTCTTCAGAAAAGAAATCTCCTTTATTGGAAACATACAAAACAGGATGAAAATGAAAGGGGATATATTTTTACAATTTTTTTACATAATAGTTGGCCTTTCTGCATCAAACCTTCACACTGACCTCAATTCCATGTAAAACTTCCACTTTCAAACCTTCCACTGCCCGTACTTTGTGGAGGCAATGAGTCTGAATCATTGGCCAAAACAAAAGTCAATAGAAGTTCTTTCCAGACTTCTATTGTCCGACATTTTTCAGATCTTTTTTTTCAGATCTTTTTTTTCAGATTTTTTTTTTCGGACAGTTTTTTCAGACTTTTTTTGTCCGACAATTTTCAGATCTTTTTTTTCAGACTTTTTTTTCAGACATTTTCAGATCTTTTTTTTCGGACCGTTTTTTCAGACTTCTTTTGTCCGACATTTTTCAGACTTTTTTTCGGGCTTTTTTTCCAGACTTTTTTTCAGATATAATTATAATAATAATTAATATTCGAATAAGCGCAATTTGCCGTGAGCTGGAATGAGATGGAAACATGAAACTTGGCATAGGAACTGGAATGATGTGCAGCTGCTTCTCAAGAACTATGACCCTAATCGGCCACATGATGGCGCTGTAATTAACGCCCAAACACGCGATTTTGAAAAGGCCACGCCCCTCACACCGTAAGTCTGATTGACTTGAAACTCGACACACATGTCTAGCTCCGTGTGATCTACAAAAAAGCTGCTCAGACCACTAATGTCCGCCTAACTAGATTTTCCGCCATATTGGATTTTTTGAAAAACAGATTTTTGACATCTCCTCCTAAACCGTAGGTCCGATTGCTACCAAATTTTCTGTGGATCATTATTCTAAAGTTGCATAAAGCGTGTTGATACCTCATTGCGTTTTGAATCTGTTGACCAACAAACTTTTCAATTGGAGGGGCTTAGCAGGAAATTGGCCATAATTCATTGACCATTAGTCAAATCATCATAAATCTTGGTAGATATCTTCAGTACATGTTTGGGAAGAGGCGTACCAAAGCGTTTTCTGCTTGACACATAGGGGGCGCCACAAATATCAGAAACTTGTATCGCAAGATCCGGTGGACAGAATGTTATCAAATTTGGTGCACATACTCTGGGGGCAAGTATTAACCAAGATCTATAATGTCATATTGATCGGTGCATGTGGGCGTGGCCTATTTAGCATTTTATGCTAAATTATGCCTTTGCTCAATTTGCTGTGAGCTGGAATGAGCTAGAGACATGAGACTTGGTACCATAACTGTACATGATGTCATAATGCTTCACATAAAATATGAAAAGAATTGGCCACATGGTGGCGCTATAACAATTTTCAAGGCCAGCCCCCTCACACCATAAGTCCTATCAATTTGAAATTTGACAGACATGTGCTGCTGAATGTGATCTACAAAAAAGTCTCTTGGACCACGAAAGTCCACCAACTAAATTTTCCGCCATGTTGAATTTTTTGAAAAACACATTTTTGACATCTCCTCCTAAACCATAGGTCTGATTGCTGGCATATTTTCTGCGAATCATTATTGGACCAGGCTCATCAAAGGTTGCATAAAGCTTGTTGATATGTTATTGCGTTGTGAAGATATTGACCAATACATTTCGAAGAGGCGTGCCTCAGCACATCAATAGACCTAACTTCACAAGCCTTTGGCCCATCATCTCCAAACTTGCAGCATATGTTCACAAGAGTAGTTGAAACATCCACTGAAAGTTTCATTCAAATCGACCACTAGGGGGGCGCTTTGAGCGATAAAGGCTCTAACCCGCGAAATGCCGCTTGCGGCTTTAATTCATTTTAAATTGATATAACTATGTGGATGTGGAAATATGTTTTATATATATCATGTTTATTCTTTTACAATGTAATTGTAACCTGTGTTGAAATGTACAACTATACGATCACAATGTACAACTTTAGTTTTCATCACTAAGCCAAAGAATGCATTTCTCCTCAAGAAAAACTGAAAAGTGGATTCATATGAAAAATGTGAAATTTCTTCACAGAAAAACATTTCTTGCATTGGAAACACACAAAAAAGGATAAATATGAAAGGGAACACAGTTTTCCAAAATCTAATATGATAGTTTTGGACTCCAGGCATCAAACTGTCAGTCTGAGCTGAATTCCATGTAAAACGCTAGTTTTCATCACTAAACTCGCTTAATATGTCTTTCTCACCCAAAACCACTCAGGAACGCATTTCTCCTCAAGAAACACTGAAACGTGCATTTATATGAAGAATATGTGATTTATTTACAGAAACACATCTGTTATACTGGAAACATACAAAAAAGAGACAGAATATGAAAAGAATCATTGTTTTCTCAAACTTTACATTAGAATTCGCTTCCCAGTATCAAATCTTCATTCTGAGCTCAATTCTATGCAAAACTCTTGTTTTCATCACTAAACTCGCTTAATATGTCTTTCTCATACAAAACCACTCAGGAACGCATTTCTCCTCAAGAAACACTGAAACGTGCATTTATATGAAGAATATATGATTTATTTACAGAAACACATCTGTTATACTGGAAACATACAAAAAAGAGAAAGAAAAAGAAACATTGTTTTCTCAAATTTTACATTAGAATTCGCTTCCAAGTATCAAATCTTCATTCTGAGCTCAATTCTATGCAAAACTCTTGTTTTCATCACTAAACTCAGTTAATATCTCTTTCTCTCAAAAAAAACACACAGAAAAGCATTTCTCCTCAAGAAACACTGAAAAGTGCATTTATATGAAAATGATATGATTTCTTCAGAAAAGAAATCTCTTTTATTGGAAACATACAAAACAGGATGAAAATGAAAGGGGATATATTTTTACAATTTTTTTACATAATAGTTCGCCTTTCTGCATCAAACCTTCACACTGACCTCAATTCCATGTAAAACTTCGACTTTCAAACCTTCCACTGCCCGTACTTTGTGGAGGCAATGAGTCTGAATCATTGGCCAAAACAAAAGTCAATAGAAGTTTTTTCCAGATTTCTATTGTCCGACATTTTTCAGATTTTTTTTCCAGACTTTTTTTGTCCGACATTTTTCAGATCTTTTTTTTCAGATCTTTTTTTTCAGACTTTTTTTGTACGACATTTTTCAGATCTTTTTTTCAGATCTTTTTTTCAGATCTTTTTTTCAGACATTTTCAGATCTTTTTTTTCGGACAGTTTTTTCAGACTTCTTTTGTCCGACTTTTTTCAGACTTCTTTTGTCCGACATCTTTCAGACTTTTTTTGTCCGACAGTTTTTTCAGACTTTTTTTTCAGAGTTCTTTTGTCCGACAATTTTTAGATATTTTTTTTCAGACTTCTTTTGTCCGACATTTTCAGATATTTTTTTTCAGACTTTTTTTGTCCGACAATTTTCAGATATTTTTTTTCAGACTTCTTTTGTCCGACATTTTCAGATATTTTTTTTCAGACTTTTTTTGTCCGACAATTTTCAGATATTTTTTTTCAGACTTCTTTTGTCCGACATCTTTCAGACTTTTTTTGTCCGACATTTTTCAGATATTTTTTTCAGATATTTTTTTTCAGACTTTTTCAGATATTTTTTTTCGGACAGTTTTTTCAGACTTTTTTTCGGGCTTTTTTTCCAGACTTTTTTTCAGATATAATTATAATAATAATTAATATTCGAATAAGCGCAATTTGCCGTGAGCTGGAATGAGATGGAAACATGAAACTTGGCATAGGAACTGGAATGATGTGCAGCTGCTTCTCAAGAACTATGACTCTAATCGGCCACATGATGGCGCTGTAATTAACGCCCAAACACGCGAATTTGAAAAGGCCACGCCCCTCACACCGTAAGTCTGATTGACTTGAAACTCGACACACATGTCTAGCTCCGTGTGATCTACAAAAAAGCTGCTCAGACCACTAACGTCCGCCTAACTAGATTTTCCGCCATATTGGATTTTTTGAAAAACAGATTTTTGACATCTCCTCCTAAACCGTAGGTCCGATTGCTACCAAATTTTCTGTGGATCATTATTGGGCTAATGTCATCTAAAGTTGCATAAAGCGTGTTGATACCTCATTGCGTTATGAATCTGTTGACCAACAAACTTTTCAATTGGAGGGGCTTAGCAGGAAATTGGCCATAATTCATTGACCATTAGTCAAATCATCATAAATCTTGGTAGATATCTTCAGTACATGTTTGGGAAGAGGCGTACCAAAGCGTTTTCTGCTTGACACATAGGGGGCGCCACAAATATCAGAAACTTGTATCGCAAGATCCGGTGGACAGAATTTTATCAAATTTGGTGCACATACTCTGGGGGCAAGTATTAACCAAGATCTATAGTGTCATATTGATCGATGCATGTGGGCGTGGCCTATTTAGCATTTTATGCTAAATTATGCCTTTGCTCAATTTGCTGTGAGCTGGAATGAGCTAGAGACATGAGACTTGGTACCATAACTGTACATGATGTCATAATGCTTCACATAAAATATGAAAACAATTGGCCACATGGTGGCGCTATAACAATTTTCAAGGCCAGCCCCCTCACACCATAAGTCCTATCAATTTGAAATTTGACAGACATGTGCTGCTGAATGTGATCTACAAAAAAGTCTCTTGGACCACGAAAGTCCACCAACTAAATTTTCCGCCATGTTGAATTTTTTGAAAAACACATTTTTGACATCTCCTCCTAAACCGTAGGTCTGATTGCTGGCATATTTTCTGCGAATCATTATTGGACCAGGCTCATCAAAGGTTGCATAAAGCTTGTTGATATGTTATTGTGTTGTGAAGATATTGACCAATTCATTTTTAAGGGGCGCGCTCAGCACGTCAATAGACCTAACTTCACAAGCCTTTGGCCCATCATCTCCAAACTTGCAGCATATGTTCACAAGAGTAGCGGAAACATCTGCTGAAAGTTTCATTCAAATCGGCCACATGTAATTAACGCCCAAACATGCGATTTTGGAAAGGCCACGCCCCTCAAACCGTAAGTCCGATTGACTTGAAATGTGACACATATGTGCAACTCCGTGTGATCTACAATAAAGCCTCTTGGACCTCCAAAGTGCACCTGGAAATATTTTCCGCCATATTGGATTTTTTGAAAAACACATTTTTGACATCTCATCCTAAGCCGTAGGTCCGATTGCTGGAATATTTTCTGCGAATCATTATTGGCCCAGGCTCATCAAAAGTTGCATTAAGCTTGTTGATATGTTATTGCGTTGTGAAGATATTGACCAATACATTTTTAAGGGGCGGGATCAGCACGTCAATAGACCTAACTTCACAAGCCTTTGCAGCATATGTTCACAAGAGTAGCGGAAACATCTGCTGAAAGTTTCATTCAAATCGACCACTAGGGGGGCGCTTTGAGCGATAAAGGCTCTAACCCGCGAAATGCCGCTTGCGGCTTTAATTCATTTTAAATTGATATAACTATGTGGATGTGGAAATATGTTTTATATATTTCATGTTTATTCTTTTACAATGTAATTGTAACCTGTGTTGAAATGTACCACTATACGATCACAATGTACAACTTTAGTTTTCATCACTAAGCCAAAGAATGCATTTCTCCTCAAGAAACACTGAAAAGTGGATTCATATGAAAAATGTGAAATTTCTTCACAGAAAAACATTTCTTGCATTGGAAACACACAAAAAAGGATAAATATGAAAGGGAACACAGTTTTCCAAAATCTAATATGATAGTTTTGGACTCCAGGCATCAAACTGTCAGTCTGAGCTGAATTCCATGTAAAACGCTAGTTTTCATCACTAAACTCGCTTAATATGTCTTTCTCACCCAAAACCACTCAGGAACGCATTTCTCCTCAAGAAACACTGAAATGTGCATTTATATGAAGAATATGTGAATTATTTACAGAAACACATCTGTTATACTGGAAACATACAAAAAAGAGACAGAATATGAAAAGAATCATTGTTTTCTCAAACTTTACATTAGAATTCGCTTCCCAGTATCAAATCTTCATTCTGAGCTCAATTCTATGCAAAACTCTTGTTTTCATCACTAAACTCGCTTAATATGTCTTTCTCATACAAAACCACTCAGGAACGCATTTCTCCTCAAGAAACACTGAAACGTGCATTTATATGAAGAATATATGATTTATTTACAGAAACACATCTGTTATACTGGAAACATACAAAAAAGAGACAGAATATGAAAAGAAACATTGTTTTCTCAAATTTTACATTAGAATTCGCTTCCAAGTATCAAATCTTCATTCTGAGCTCAATTCTATGCAAAACTCTTGTTTTCATCACTAAACTCAGTTGATATCTCTTTCTCTCAAAAAAAAACACACAGAAAAGCATTTCTCCTCAAGAAACACTGAAAAGTGCATTTATATGAAAATGATGTGATTTCTTCAGAAAAGAAATCTCTTTTATTGGAAACATACAAAACAGGATGAAAATGTAAAATATTTTTACAATTTTTTTACATAATAGTTGGCCTTTCTGCATCAAACCTTCACACTGACCTCAATTCCATGTAAAACTTCCACTTTCAAACCTTCCACTGCCCGTACTTTGTGGAGGCAATGAGTCTGAATCATTGGCCAAAACAAAAGTCAATAGAAGTTTTTTCCAGATTTCTATTGTCCGACATTTTTCAGATTTTTTTTCCAGACTTTTTTTGTCCGACATTTTTCAGATCTTTTTTTCAGATCTTTTTTTCAGACATTTTCAGATCTTTTTTTTCGGACAGTTTTTTCAGACTTTTTTTGTCCGACAATTTTCAGATCTTTTTTTTCAGACTTTTTCAGATTTATTTTTACGGACAGTTTTTTCAGACTTCTTTTGTCCGACATTTTTCAGACTTTTTTTGTCCGAGAATTTTCAGATCTTTTTTTTCAGACTTTTTTTTCAGACATTTTCAGATCTTTTTTTTCGGACAGTTTTTTCAGATATTTTTTTTCAGACATTTTTTTCAGAGTTCTTTTGTCCGACAATTTTCAGATATTTTTTTTCAGACTTCTTTTGTCCGACAATTTTCAGATCTTTTTTTTCAGACTTCTTTTGTCCGACATTTTCAGATATTTTTTTTCAGACTTTTTTTGTCCGACAATTTTCAGATCTTTTTTTTCAGACTTCTTTTGTCCTACATCTTTCAGACTTTTTTTGTCCGACATTTTTCAGATATTTTTTTCAGATCTTTTTTTTCAGACATTTTCAGATATTTTTTTTCGGACAGTTTTTTCAGACTTCTTTTGTCCGACATTTTTCAGACTTTTTTTCGGGCTTTTTTTCCAGACTTTTTTTCAGATATAATTATAATAATAATTAATATTCGAATAAGCGCAATTTGCCGTGAGCTGGAATGAGATGGAAACATGAAACTTGGCATAGGAACTGGAATGATGTGCAGCTGCTTCTCAAGAACTATGACCCTAACATGATGGCGCTGTAATTAACGCCCAAACACGCGATTTTGAAAAGGCCACGCCCCTCACACCTCTGATTGACTTGAAACTCGACACACATGTCTAGCTCCGTGTGATCTACAAAAAAGCTGCTCAGACCACTAACGTCCGCCTAACTAGATTTTCCGCCATATTGGATTTTTTGAAAAACAGATTTTTGACATCTCCTCCTAAACCGTAGGTCCGATTGCTACCAAATTTTCTGTGGATCATTATTGGGCTAATGTCATCTAAAGTTGCATAAACGTGTTGATACCTCATTGCGTTATGAATCTGTTGACCAACAAACTTTTCAATTGGAGGGGCTTAGCAGGAAATTGGCCATAATTCATTGACCATTAGTCAAATCATCATAAATCTTGGTAGATATCTTCAGTACATGTTTGGGAAGAGGCGTACCAAAGCGTTTTCTGCTTGACACATAGGGGGCGCCACAAATATCAGAAACTTGTATCGCAAGATCCGGTGGACAGAATTTTATCAAATTTGGTGCACATACTCTGGGGGCAAGTATTAACCAAGATCTATAGTGTCATATTGATCGGTGCATGTGGGCGTGGCCTATTTAGCATTTTATGCTAAATTTTGCCTTTGCTCAATTTGCTGTGAGCTGGAATGAGCTAGAGACATGAGACTTGGTACCATAACTGTACATGATGTCATAATGCTTCACATAAAATATGAAAACAATTGGCCACATGGTGGCGCTATAACAATTTTCAAGGCCAGCCCCCTCACACCATAAGTCCTATCAATTTGAAATTTGACAGACATGTGCTGCTGAATGTGATCTACAAAAAAGTCTCTTGGACCACGAAAGTCCACCAACTAAATTTTCCGCCATGTTGAATTTTTTGAAAAACACATTTTTGACATCTCCTCCTAAACCGTAGGTCTATTTGCTGGCATATTTTCTGCGAATCATTATTGGACCAGGTTGCATAAAGCTTGTTGATATGTTATTGTGTTGTGAAGATATTGACCAATTCATTTTTAAGGGGCGGGCTCAGCACGTCAATAGACCTAACTTCACAAGCCTTTGGCCCATCATCTCCAAACTTGCAGCATATGTTCACAAGAGTAGTTGAAACATCCGCTGAAAGTTTCATTCAAATCGACCACTAGGGGGCGCTTTGAGCGATAAAGGCTCTAACCCGCGAAATGCCGCTTGCGGCTTTAATTCATTTTAAATTGATATAACTATGTGGATGTGGAAATATGTTTTATATATTTCATGTTTATTCTTTTACAATGTAATTGTAACCTGTGTTGAAATGTACCACTATACGATCACAATGTACAACTTTAGTTTTCATCACTAAGCCAAAGAATGCATTTCTCCTCAAGAAACACTGAAAAGTGGATTCATATGAAAAATGTGAAATTTCTTCACAGAAAAACATTTCTTGCATTGGAAACACACAAAAAAGGATAAATATGAAAGGGAACACAGTTTTCCAAAATCTAATATGATAGTTTTGGACTCCAGGCATCAAACTGTCAGTCTGAGCTGAATTCCATGCAAAACTCTTGTTTTCATCACTAAACTCGCTTAATATGTCTTTCTCATCCAAAACCACTCAGGAACGCATTTCTCCTCAAGAAACACTGAAATGTGCATTTATATGAAGAATATGTGAATTATTTACAGAAACACATTTGTTATACTGGAAACATACAACAAAGAGACAGAATATGAAAAGAAACATTGTTTTCTCAAACTTTACATTAGAATTCGCTCCCAAGTATCAAATCTTCATTCTGAGCTCAATTCTATGCAAAACTCTTGTTTTCATCACTAAACTCGCTTAATATGTCTTTCTCATCCAAAACCACTCAGGAACGCATTTCTCCTCAAGAAACACTGAAACGTGCATTTATATGAAGAATATGTGATTTATTTACAGAAACACATCTGTTATACTGGAAACATACAAAAAAGAGACAGAATATGAAAAGAAACATTGTTTTCTCAAATTTTACATTAGAATTCGCTTCCAAGTATCAAATCTTCATTCTGAGCTCAATTCTATGGAAAACTCTTGTTTTCATCACTAAACTTGCTTAATATGTCTTTCTCATCCAAAACCACTCAGCAACGCATTTCTCCTCAAGAAACACTGAAACGTGCATTTATATGAAAATTATGTGATTTCTTCAGAAAATAAATCTCTTATATTGGAAATATACAAAACAAGACAGAATATGAAAAGCAACATTGTTTTCTCAAATTTTACATTAGAATTCGCTTCCAAGTATCAAATCTTCATTCTGAGCTCAATTCTATGCAAAACTCTTGTTTTCATCACTAAACTCGCTTAATATGTCTTTCTCATCCAAAACCACTCAGGAACGCATTTCTCCTCAAGAAACACTGAAACGTGCATTTATATGAAGAATATATGATTTATTTACAGAAACACATCTGTTATACTGGAAACATACAAAAAAGAGACAGAATATGAAAAGAAACATTGTTTTCTCAAATTTTACATTAGAATTCGCTTCCAAGTATCAAATCTTCATTCTGAGCTCAATTCTATGGAAAACTCTTGTTTTCATCACTAAACTTGCTTAATATGTCTTTCTCATCCAAAACCACTCAGCAACGCATTTCTCCTCAAGAAACACTGAAACGTGCATTTATATGAAAATTATGTGATTTCTTCAGAAAATAAATCTCTTATATTGGAAATATACAAAACAAGACAGAATATGAAAAGAATCATTTTTTTCTCAAACTTTACATTAGAATTCGCTTCCCAGTATCAAATCTTCATTCTGAGCTCAATTCTATGCAAAACTCTTGTTTTCATCACTAAACTCGCTTAATATTTCTTTCTCATCCAAAACCACTCAGGAACGCATTTCTCCTCAAGAAACACTGAAACGTGCATTTATATGAAGAATATGTGATTTATTTACAGAAACACATCTGTTATACTGGAAACATACAAAAAAGAGACAGAATATGAAAAGAATCATTGTTTTCTCAAACTTTACATTAGAATTCGCTCCCAAGTATCAAATCTTCATTCTGAGCTCAATTCTATGCAAAACTCTTGTTTTCATCACTAAACTCGCTTAATATGTCTTTCTCATCCAAAACCACTCAGGAACGCATTTCTCCTCAAGAAACACTGAAACGTGCATTTATATGAAGAATATGTGATTTATTTACAGAAACACATCTGTTATACTGGAAACATACAAAAAAGAGACAGAATATGAAAAGAAACATTGTTTTCTCAAATTTTACATTAGAATTCGCTCCCAAGTATCAAATCTTCATTCTGAGCTCAATTCTATGCAAAACTCTTGTTTTCCTCACTAAACTCAGTTAATATCTCTTTCTCTCAAAAAAAAACACACAGAAAAGCATTTCTCCTCAAGAAACACTGAAACGTGCATTTATATGAAAATGATGTGATTTCTTCAGAAAAGAAATCTCTTTTATTGGAAACATACAAAACAGGATGAAAATGAAAGGGGATATATTTTTACAATTTTTTTACATAATAGTTGGCCTTTCTGCATCAAACCTTCACACTGACCTCAATTCCATGTAAAACTTCCACTTTCAAACCTTCCACTGCCCGTACTTTGTGGAGGCAATGAGTCTGAATCATTGGCCAAAACAAAAGTCAATAGAAGTTTTTTCCAGATTTGTATTGTCCGACATTTTTCAGATTTTTTTTCCAGACTTTTTTTGTCCGACATTTTTCAGATCTTTTTTTTCAGATCTTTTTTTTCAGATTTTTTTTCAGACTTTTTTTCTCCGACATTTTTCAGACTATTTTTCTCCGAGAATTTTCAGATCTTTTTTTTCGGACAGTTTTTTCAGACTTCTTTTGTCCGACATTTTTCAGTCATTTTTTTCAGACTTTTTTTGTCCAACAATTTTCAAATCTTTTTTTTCAGACTTCTTTTGTCCGACATCTTTCAGACTTTTTTTGTCCGACATTTTTCAGATATTTTTTTTCAGACATTTTCAGATATTTTTTTTCGGACAGTTTTTTCAGACTTCTTTTGTCCGACATTTTTCAGACTTCTTTTGTCCGACATCTTTCAGACTTTTTTTCGGGCTTTTTTTCCAGACTTTTTTTCAGATATAATTATAATAATAATTAATATTCGAATAAGCGCAATTTGCCGTGAGCTGGAATGAGATGGAAACATGAAACTTGGCATAGGAACTGGAATGATGTGCAGCTGCTTCTCAAGAACTATGACCCTAATCGGCCACATGATGGCGCTGTAATTAACGCCCAAACACGCGATTTTGAAAAGGCCACGCCCCTCACACCGTAAGTCTGATTGACTTGAAACTCGACACACATGTCTAGCTCCGTGTGATCTACAAAAAAGCTGCTCAGACCACTAACGTCCGCCTAACTAGATTTTCCGCCATATTGGATTTTTTGAAAAACAGATTTTTGACATCTCCTCCTAAACCGTAGGTCCGATTGCTACCAAATTTTCTGTGGATCATTATTGGGCTAATGTCATCTAAAGTTGCATAAACGTGTTGATACCTCATTGCGTTATGAATCTGTTGACCAACAAACTTTTCAATTGGAGGGGCTTAGCAGGAAATTGGCCATAATTCATTGACCATTAGTCAAATCATCATAAATCTTGGTAGATATCTTCAGTACATGTTTGGGAAGAGGCGTACCAAAGCGTTTTCTGCTTGACACATAGGGGGCGCCACAAATATCAGAAACTTGTATCGCAAGATCCGGTGGACAGAATTTTATCAAATTTGGTGCACATACTCTGGGGGCAAGTATTAACCAAGATCTATAGTGTCATATTGATCGGTGCATGTGGGCGTGGCCTATTTAGCATTTTATGCTAAATTATGCCTTTGCTCAATTTGCTGTGAGCTGGAATGAGCTAGAGACATGAGACTTGGTACCATAACTGTACATGATGTCATAATGCTTCACATAAAATATGAAAACAATTGGCCACATGGTGGCGCTATAACAATTTTCAAGGCCAGCCCCCTCACACTATAAGTCCTATCAATTTGAAATTTGACAGACATGTGCTGCTGAATGTGATCTACAAAAAAGTCTCTTGGACCACGAAAGTCCACCAACTAAATTTTCCGCCATGTTGAATTTTTTGAAAAACACATTTTTGACATCTCCTCCTAAACCGTAGGTCTATTTGCTGGCATATTTTCTGCGAATCATTATTGGACCAGGCTCATCAAAGGTTGCATAAAGCTTGTTGATATGTTATTGTGTTGTGAAGATATTGACCAATTCATTTTTAAGGGGCGGGCTCAGCACGTCAATAGACCTAACTTCACAAGCCTTTGGCCCATCATCTCCAAACTTGCAGCATATGTTCACAAGAGTAGCGGAAACATCTGCTGAAAGTTTCATTCAAATCGGCCACATGGTGGCGCTGTAATTAACGCCCAAACATGCGATTTTGGAAAGGCCACGCCCCTCAAACCGTAAGTCCGATTGACTTGAAATGTGACACATATGTGCAACTCCGTGTGATCTACAATAAAGCCTCTTGGACCTCCAAAGTGCACCTGGAAATATTTTCCGCCATATTGGATTTTTTGAAAAACACATTTTTGACATCTCATCCTAAGCCGTAGGTCCGATTGCTGGAATATTTTCTGCGAATCATTATTGGACCAGGCTCATCAAAAGTTGCATTAAGCTTGTTGATATGTTATTGCGTTGTGAAGATATTGACCAATACATTTCGAAGAGGCGTGCCTCAGCACATCAATAGACCTAACTTCACAAGCCTTTGGCCCATCATCTCCAAACTTGCAGCATATGTTCACAAGAGTAGTTGAAACATCCGCTGAAAGTTTCATTCAAATCGACCACTAGGGGGCGCTTTGAGCGATAAAGGCTCTAACCCGCGAAATGCCGCTTGCGGCTTTAATTCATTTTAAATTGATATAACTATGTGGATGTGGAAATATGTTTTATATATTTCATGTTTATTCTTTTACAATGTAATTGTAACCTGTGTTGAAATGTACCACTATACGATCACAATGTACAACTTTAGTTTTCATCACTAAGCCAAAGAATGCATTTCTCCTCAAGAAACACTGAAAAGTGGATTCATATGAAAAATGTGAAATTTCTTCACAGAAAAACATTTCTTGCATTGGAAACACACAAAAAAGGATAAATATGAAAGGGAACACAGTTTTCCAAAATCTAATATGATAGTTTTGGACTCCAGGCATCAAACTGTCAGTCTGAGCTGAATTCCATGCAAAACTCTTGTTTTCATCACTAAACTCGCTTAATATGTCTTTCTCATCCAAAACCACTCAGGAACGCATTTCTCCTCAAGAAACACTGAAATGTGCATTTATATGAAGAATATGTGAATTATTTACAGAAACACATTTGTTATACTGGAAACATACAAAAAAGAGACAGAATATGAAAAGAAACATTGTTTTCTCAAACTTTACATTAGAATTCGCTCCCAAGTATCAAATCTTCATTCTGAGCTCAATTCTATGCAAAACTCTTGTTTTCATCACTAAACTCGCTTAATATGTCTTTCTCATCCAAAACCACTCAGGAACGCATTTCTCCTCAAGAAACACTGAAACGTGCATTTATATGAAGAATATGTGATTTATTTACAGAAACACATCTGTTATACTGGAAACATACAAAAAAGAGACAGAATATGAAAAGAAACATTGTTTTCTCAAACTTTACATTAGAATTCGCTCCCAAGTATCAAATCTTCATTCTGAGCTCAATTCTATGCAAAACTCTTGTTTTCATCACTAAACTCGCTTAATATGTCTTTCTCATCCAAAACCACTCAGCAACGCAATTCTCCTCAAGAAACAAAGAAACGTGCATTTATATGAAGAATATATGATTTATTTACAGAAACACATCTGTTATACTGGAAACATACAAAAAAGAGACAGAATATGAAAAGCAACATTGTTTTCTCAAATTTTACATTAGAATTCGCTTCCAAGTATCAAATCTTCATTCTGAGCTCAATTCTATGCAAAACTCTTGTTTTCATCACTAAACTCGCTTAATATGTCTTTCTCATCCAAAACCACTCAGGAACGCATTTCTCCTCAAGAAACACTGAAACGTGCATTTATATGAAGAATATATGATTTATTTACAGAAATACATCTGTTATACTGGAAACATACAAAAAAGAGACAGAATATGAAAAGAAACATTGTTTTCTCAAATTTTACATTAGAATTCGCTTCCAAGTATCAAATCTTCATTCTGAGCTCAATTCTATGGAAAACTCTTGTTTTCATCACTAAACTTGCTTAATATGTCTTTCTCATCCAAAACCACTCAGCAACGCATTTCTCCTCAAGAAACACTGAAACGTGCATTTATATGAAAATTATGTGATTTCTTCAGAAAATAAATCTCTTATATTGGAAATATACAAAACAAGACAGAATATGAAAAGAATCATTTTTTTCTCAAACTTTACATTAGAATTCGCTTCCCAGTATCAAATCTTCATTCTGAGCTCAATTCTATGCAAAACTCTTGTTTTCATCACTAAACTCGCTTAATATTTCTTTCTCATCCAAAACCACTCAGGAACGCATTTCTCCTCAAGAAACACTGAAACGTGCATTTATATGAAGAATATGTGATTTATTTACAGAAACACATCTGTTATACTGGAAACATACAAAAAAGAGACAGAATATGAAAAGAATCATTGTTTTCTCAAACTTTACATTAGAATTCGCTCCCAAGTATCAAATCTTCATTCTGAGCTCAATTCTATGCAAAACTCTTGTTTTCATCACTAAACTCGCTTAATATGTCTTTCTCATCCAAAACCACTCAGGAACGCATTTCTCCTCAAGAAACACTGAAACGTGCATTTATATGAAGAATATGTGATTTATTTACAGAAACACATCTGTTATACTGGAAACATACAAAAAAGAGACAGAATATGAAAAGAAACATTGTTTTCTCAAATTTTACATTAGAATTCGCTCCCAAGTATCAAATCTTCATTCTGAGCTCAATTCTATGCAAAACTCTTGTTTTCCTCACTAAACTCAGTTAATATCTCTTTCTCTCAAAAAAAAACACACAGAAAAGCATTTCTCCTCAAGAAACACTGAAACGTGCATTTATATGAAAATGATGTGATTTCTTCAGAAAAGAAATCTCTTTTATTGGAAACATACAAAACAGGATGAAAATGAAAGGGGATATATTTTTACAATTTTTTTACATAATAGTTGGCCTTTCTGCATCAAACCTTCACACTGACCTCAATTCCATGTAAAACTTCCACTTTCAAACCTTCCACTGCCCGTACTTTGTGGAGGCAATGAGTCTGAATCATTGGCCAAAACAAAAGTCAATAGAAGTTTTTTCCAGATTTGTATTGTCCGACATTTTTCAGATTTTTTTTCCAGACTTTTTTTGTCCGACATTTTTCAGATCTTTTTTTTCAGATCTTTTTTTTCAGATTTTTTTTCAGACTTTTTTTCTCCGACATTTTTCAGACTATTTTTCTCCGAGAATTTTCAGATCTTTTTTTTCGGACAGTTTTTTCAGACTTCTTTTGTCCGACATTTTTCAGTCATTTTTTTCAGACTTTTTTTGTCCAACAATTTTCAAATCTTTTTTTTCAGACTTCTTTTGTCCGACATCTTTCAGACTTTTTTTGTCCGACATTTTTCAGATATTTTTTTTCAGACATTTTCAGATATTTTTTTTCGGACAGTTTTTTCAGACTTCTTTTGTCCGACATTTTTCAGACTTCTTTTGTCCGACATCTTTCAGACTTTTTTTCGGGCTTTTTTTCCAGACTTTTTTTCAGATATAATTATAATAATAATTAATATTCGAATAAGCGCAATTTGCCGTGAGCTGGAATGAGATGGAAACATGAAACTTGGCATAGGAACTGGAATGATGTGCAGCTGCTTCTCAAGAACTATGACCCTAATCGGCCACATGATGGCGCTGTAATTAACGCCCAAACACGCGATTTTGAAAAGGCCACGCCCCTCACACCGTAAGTCTGATTGACTTGAAACTCGACACACATGTCTAGCTCCGTGTGATCTACAAAAAAGCTGCTCAGACCACTAACGTCCGCCTAACTAGATTTTCCGCCATATTGGATTTTTTGAAAAACAGATTTTTGACATCTCCTCCTAAACCGTAGGTCCGATTGCTACCAAATTTTCTGTGGATCATTATTGGGCTAATGTCATCTAAAGTTGCATAAACGTGTTGATACCTCATTGCGTTATGAATCTGTTGACCAACAAACTTTTCAATTGGAGGGGCTTAGCAGGAAATTGGCCATAATTCATTGACCATTAGTCAAATCATCATAAATCTTGGTAGATATCTTCAGTACATGTTTGGGAAGAGGCGTACCAAAGCGTTTTCTGCTTGACACATAGGGGGCGCCACAAATATCAGAAACTTGTATCGCAAGATCCGGTGGACAGAATTTTATCAAATTTGGTGCACATACTCTGGGGGCAAGTATTAACCAAGATCTATAGTGTCATATTGATCGGTGCATGTGGGCGTGGCCTATTTAGCATTTTATGCTAAATTATGCCTTTGCTCAATTTGCTGTGAGCTGGAATGAGCTAGAGACATGAGACTTGGTACCATAACTGTACATGATGTCATAATGCTTCACATAAAATATGAAAACAATTGGCCACATGGTGGCGCTATAACAATTTTCAAGGCCAGCCCCCTCACACCATAAGTCCTATCAATTTGAAATTTGACAGACATGTGCTGCTGAATGTGATCTACAAAAAAGTCTCTTGGACCACGAAAGTCCACCAACTAAATTTTCCGCCATGTTGAATTTTTTGAAAAACACATTTTTGACATCTCCTCCTAAACCGTAGGTCTATTTGCTGGCATATTTTCTGCGAATCATTATTGGACCAGGTTGCATAAAGCTTGTTGATATGTTATTGTGTTGTGAAGATATTGACCAATTCATTTTTAAGGGGCGGGCTCAGCACGTCAATAGACCTAACTTCACAAGCCTTTGGCCCATCATCTCCAAACTTGCAGCATATGTTCACAAGAGTAGTTGAAACATCCGCTGAAAGTTTCATTCAAATCGACCACTAGGGGGGCGCTTTGAGCGATAAAGGCTCTAACCCGCGAAATGCCGCTTGCGGCTTTAATTAATTTTAAATTGATATAACTATGTGGATGTGGAAATATGTTTTATATATTTCATGTTTATTCTTTTACAATGTAATTGTAACCTGTGTTGAAATGTACCACTATACGATCACAATGTACAACTTTAGTTTTCATCACTAAGCCAAAGAATGCATTTCTCCTCAAGAAACACTGAAAAGTGGATTCATATGAAAAATGTGAAATTTCTTCACAGAAAAACATTTCTTGCATTGGAAACACACAAAAAAGGATAAATATGAAAGGGAACACAGTTTTCCAAAATCTAATATGATAGTTTTGGACTCCAGGCATCAAACTGTCAGTCTGAGCTGAATTCCATGCAAAACTCTTATTTTCATCACTAAACTCGCTTAATATGTCTTTCTCATCCAAAACCACTCAGGAACGCATTTCTCCTCAAGAAACACTGAAACGTACATTTATATGAAGAATATGTGCTTTATTTACAGAAACACATCTGTTATACTGGAAACATACAAAAAAGATACAGAATATGAAAAGAAACATTGTTTTCTCAAACTTTACATTAGAATTCGCTCCCAAGTATCAAATCTTCATTCTGAGTTCAATTCTATGCAAAACTCTTGTTTTCATCACTAAACTCGCTTAATATGTCTTTCTCATCCAAAACCACTCAGGAACGCATTTCTCCTCAAGAAACACTGAAACGTGCATTTATATGAAGAATATATGATTTATTTACAGAAACACATCTGTTATACTGGAAACATACAAAAAAGAGACAGAATATGAAAAGAAACATTGTTTTCTCAAATTTTACATTAGAATTAACTTCCAAGTATCAAATCTTCATTCTGAGCTCAATTCTATGCAAAACTCTTGTTTTCATCACTAAACTCAGTTAATATCTCTTTCTCTCAAAAAAAACACACAGAAAAGCATTTCTCCTCAAGAAACACTGAAAAGTGCATTTATATGAAAATGATGTGATTTCTTCAGAAAAGAAATCTCTTTTATTGGAAACATACAAAATAGGATGAAAATGAAAGGGGATATATTTTTACAATTTTTTTACATAATAGTTGGCCTTTCTGCATCAAACCTTCACACTGACCTCAATTCCATGTAAAACTTCCACTTTCAAACCTTCCACTGCCCGTACTTTGTGGAGGCAATGAGTCTGAATTATTGGCCAAAACAAAAGTCAATAGAAGTTTTTTCCAGATTTCTATTGTCCGACATTTTTCAGATTTTTTTTCCAGACTTTTTTTGTCCGACATTTTTCAGATCTTTTTTTTCAGATCTTTTTTTTCAGATTTTTTTTCAGACTTTTTTTGTCCGACATTTTTCAGATCTTTTTTTCAGATCTTTTTTTCAGACATTTTCAGATCTTTTTTTTCGGACAGTTTTTTCAGACTTTTTTTGTCCGACATTTTTCAGATCTTTTTTTCAGATCTTTTTTTCAGACATTTTCAGATCTTTTTTTTCCGACAGTTTTTTCAGACTTTTTTTGTCTGACAATTTTCAGATCTTTTTTTTCAGACTTTTTTTTCGGACTTTTTCAGATTTATTTTTACGGACAGTTTTTTCAGACTTCTTTTGTCCGACATTTTTCAGACTTTTTTTGTCCGAGAATTTTCAGATCTTTTTTTTCGGACAGTTTTTTCAGATCTTTTTTTTCAGACATTTTTTTCAGAGTTCTTTTGTCCGACAATTTTCAGATATTTTTTTTCAGACTTCTTTTGTCCGACAATTTTCAGATATTTTTTTTCAGACTTCTTTTGTCCGACATTTTCAGATCTTTTTTTTCAGACTTTTTTTGTCCGACAATTTTCAGATCTTTTTTTTCAGACTTCTTTTGTCCGACATCTTTCAGACTTTTTTTGTCCGACATTTTTCAGATATTTTTTTCAGATCTTTTTTTTCAGACATTTTCAGATATTTTTTTTCGGACAGTTTTTTCAGACTTCTTTTGTCCGACATTTTTCAGACTTTTTTTCGGGCTTTTTTTCCAGACTTTTTTTCAGATATAATTATAATAATAATTAATATTCGAATAAGCGCAATTTGCCGTGAGCTGGAATGAGATGGAAACATGAAACTTGGCATAGGAACTGGAATGATGTGCAGCTGCTTCTCAAGAACTATGACCCTAACATGATGGCGCTGTAATTAACGCCCAAACACGCGATTTTGAAAAGGCCACGCCCCTCACACCTCTGATTGACTTGAAACTCGACACACATGTCTAGCTCCGTGTGATCTACAAAAAAGCTGCTCAGACCACTAACGTCCGCCTAACTAGATTTTCCGCCATATTGGATTTTTTGAAAAACAGATTTTTGACATCTCCTCCTAAACCGTAGGTCCGATTGCTACCAAATTTTCTGTGGATCATTATTGGGCTAATGTCATCTAAAGTTGCATAAACGTGTTGATACCTCATTGCGTTATGAATCTGTTGACCAACAAACTTTTCAATTGGAGGGGCTTAGCAGGAAATTGGCCATAATTCATTGACCATTAGTCAAATCATCATAAATCTTGGTAGATATCTTCAGTACATGTTTGGGAAGAGGCGTACCAAAGCGTTTTCTGCTTGACACATAGGGGGCGCCACAAATATCAGAAACTTGTATCGCAAGATCCGGTGGACAGAATTTTATCAAATTTGGTGCACATACTCTGGGGGCAAGTATTAACCAAGATCTATAGTGTCATATTGATCGGTGCATGTGGGCGTGGCCTATTTAGCATTTTATGCTAAATTATGCCTTTGCTCAATTTGCTGTGAGCTGGAAAGAGCTAGAGACATGAGACTTGGTACCATAACTGTACATGATGTCATAATGCTTCACATAAAATATGAAAACAATTGGCCACATGGTGGCGCTATAACAATTTTCAAGGCCAGCCCCCTCACACCATAAGTCCTATCAATTTGAAATTTGACAGACATGTGCTGCTGAATGTGATCTACAAAAAAGTCTCTTGGACCACGAAAGTCCACCAACTAAATTTTCCGCCATGTTGAATTTTTTGAAAAACACATTTTTGACATCTCCTCCTAAACCGTAGGTCTATTTGCTGGCATATTTTCTGCGAATCATTATTGGACCAGGCTCATCAAAGGTTGCATAAAGTTTGTTGATATGTTATTGTGTTGTGAAGATATTGACCAATTCATTTTTAAGGGGCGGGCTCAGCACGTCAATAGACCTAACTTCACAAGCCTTTGGCCCATCATCTCCAAACTTGCAGCATATGTTCACAAGAGTAGCGGAAACATCTGCTGAAAGTTTCATTCAAATCGGCCACTTGGTGGCGCTGTAATTAACGCCCAAACATGCGATTTTGGAAAGGCCACGCCCCTCAAACCGTAAGTCCGATTGACTTGAAATGTGACACATATGTGCAACTCCGTGTGATCTACAATAAAGCCTCTTGGACCTCCAAAGTGCACCTGGAAATATTTTCCGCCATATTGGATTTTTTGAAAAACACATTTTTGACATCTCGTCCTAAGCCGTAGGTCCGATTGCTGGAATATTTTCTGCGAATCATTATTGGACCAGGCTCATCAAAAGTTGCATTAAGCTTGTTGATATATTATTGCGTTGTGAAGATATTGACCAATACATTTCGAAGAGGCGTGCCTCAGCACATCAATAGACCTAACTTCACAAGCCTTTGGCCCATCATCTCCAAACTTGCAGCATATGTTCACAAGAGTAGTTGAAACATCCGCTGAAAGTTTCATTCAAATCGACCACTAGGGGGGCGCTTTGAGCGATAAAGGCTCTAACCCGCGAAATGCCGCTTGCGGCTTTAATTCATTTTAAATTGATATAACTATGTGGATGTGGAAATATGTTTTATATATTTCATGTTTATTCTTTTACAATGTAATTGTAACCTGTGTTGAAATGTACCACTATACGATCACAATGTACAACTTTAGTTTTCATCACTAAGCCAAAGAATGCATTTCTCCTCAAGAAACACTGAAAAGTGGATTCATATGAAAAATGTGAAATTTCTTCACAGAAAAACATTTCTTGCATTGGAAACACACAAAAAAGGATAAATATGAAAGGGAACACAGTTTTCCAAAATCTAATATGATAGTTTTGGACTCCAGGCATCAAACTGTCAGTCTGAGCTGAATTCCATGCAAAACTCTTATTTTCATCACTAAACTCGCTTAATATGTCTTTCTCATCCAAAACCACTCAGGAACGCATTTCTCCTCAAGAAACACTGAAACGTACATTTATATGAAGAATATGTGCTTTATTTACAGAAACACATCTGTTATACTAAAAACATACAAAAAAGAGACAGAATATGAAAAGAATCATTGTTTTCTCAAACTTTACATTAGAATTCGCTTCCCAGTATCAAATCTTCATTCTGAGCTCAATTCTATGGAAAACTCTTGTTTTCATCACTAAACTCGCTTAATATGTCTTTCTCATCCAAAACCACTCAGGAACGCATTTCTCCTCAAGAAACACTGAAACGTGCATTTATATGAAGAATATATGATTTATTTACAGAAACACATCTGTTATACTGGAAACATACAAAAAAGAGACAGAATATGAAAAGCAACATTGTTTTCTCAAATTTTACATTAGAATTCGCTTCTAAGTATCAAATCTTCATTCTGAGCTCAATTCTATGCAAAACTCTTGTTTTCATCACTAAACTCGCTTAATATGTCTTTCTCATCCAAAACCACTCAGGAACGCATTTCTCCTCAAGAAACACTGAAATGTGCATTTATATGAAGAATGTATAATTTATTTACAGAAACACATCTGTGATACTGGAAACATACAAAAAAGAGACAGAATATGAAAAGAAACATTGTTTTCTCAAATTTTACATTAGAATTCGCTTCCAAGTATCAAATCTTCATTCTGAGCTCAATTCTATGCAAAACTCTTGTTTTCATCACTAAACTCAGTTAATATCTCTTTCTCTCAAAAAAAACACACAGAAAAGCATTTCTCCTCAAGAAACACTGAAAAGTGCATTTATATGAAAATGATGTGATTTCTTCAGAAAAGAAATCTCTTTTATTGGAAACATACAAAATAGGATGAAAATGAAAGGGGATATATTTTTACAATTTTTTTACATAATAGTTGGCCTTTCTGCATCAAACCTTCACACTGACCTCAATTCCATGTAAAACTTCCACTTTCAAACCTTCCACTGCCCGTACTTTGTGGAGGCAATGAGTCTGAATTATTGGCCAAAACAAAAGTCAATAGAAGTTTTTTCCAGATTTCTATTGTCCGACATTTTTCAGATTTTTTTTCCAGACTTTTTTTGTCCGACATTTTTCAGATCTTTTTTTTCAGATCTTTTTTTTCAGATTTTTTTTCAGACTTTTTTTGTCCGACATTTTTCAGATCTTTTTTTCAGATCTTTTTTTCAGACATTTTCAGATCTTTTTTTTTGGACAGTTTTTTCAGACTTTTTTTGTCCGACATTTTTCAGATCTTTTTTTCAGACTTTTTTTTCGGACTTTTTCAGATTTATTTTTACGGACAGTTTTTTCAGACTTCTTTTGTCCGACATTTTTCAGACTTTTTTTGTCCGAGAATTTTCAGATCTTTTTTTTCGGACAGTTTTTTTAGGATCTTTTTTTTCAGACATTTTTTTCAGAGTTCTTTTGTCCGACAATATTCAGATATTTTTTTTCAGACTTCTTTTGTCCGACAATTTTCAGATCTTTTTTTTCAGACTTCTTTTGTCCGACATTTTAAGATCTTTTTTTTCAGACTTTTTTTGTCCGACAATTTTCAGATCTTTTTTTTCAGACTTCTTTTGTCCGACATCTTTCAGACTTTTTTTGTCCGACATTTTTCAGATATTTTTTTCAGATATTTTTTTTCGGACAGTTTTTTCAGACTTCTTTTGTCCGACATTTTTCAGAATTTTTTTCGGGCTTTTTTTCCAGACTTTTTTTCAGATATAATTATAATAATAATTAATATTCGAATAAGCGCAATTTGCCGTGAGCTGGAATGAGATGGAAACATGAAACTTGGCATAGGAACTGGAATGATGTGCAGCTGCTTCTCAAGAACTATGACCCTAATCGGCCACATGATGGCGCTGTAATTAACGCCCAAACACGCGATTTTGAAAAGGCCACGCCCCTCACACCGTAAGTCTGATTGACTTGAAACTCGACACACATGTCTAGCTCCGTGTCATCTACAAAAAAGCTGCTCAGACCACTAACGTCTGCCTAACTAGATTTTCCGCCATATTGGATTTTTTGAAAAACAGATTTTTGACATCTCCTCCTAAACCGTAGGTCCGATTGCTACCAAATTTTCTGTGGATCATTATTGGGCTAATGTCATCTAAATTTGCATAAAGCGTGTTGATACCTCATTGCGTTATGAATCTGTTGACCAACAAACTTTTCAATTGGAGGGGCTTAGCAGGAAATTGGCCATAATTCATTGACCATTAATCAAATCATCATAAATCTTGGTAGATATCTTCAGTACATGTTTGGGAAGAGGCGTACCAAAGCGTTTTCTGCTTGACACATAGGGGGCGCCACAAATATCAGAAACTTGAATCGCAAGATCCGGTGGACAGAATTTTATCAAATTTGGTGCACATACTCTGGGGGCAAGTATTAACCAAGATCTATAGTGTCATATTGATCGGTGCATGTGGGCGTGGCCTATTTAGCATTTTATGCTAAATTATGCCTTTGCTCAATTTGCTGTGAGCTGGAATGAGCTAGAGACATGAGACTTGGTACCATAACTGTACATGATGTCATAATGCTTCACATAAAATATGAAAACAATTGGCCACATGGTGGCGCTATAACAATTTTCAAGGCCAGCCCCCTCACACCATAAGTCCTATCAATTTGAAATTTGACAGACATGTGCTGCTGAATGTGATCTACAAAAAAGTCTCTTGGACCACGAAAGTCCACCAACTAAATTTTCCGCCATGTTGAATTTTTTGAAAAACACATTTTTGACATCTCCTCCTAAACCGTAGGTCTATTTGCTGGCATATTTTCTGCGAATCATTATTGGACCAGGCTCATCAAAGGTTGCATAAAGCTTGTTGATATGTTATTGTGTTGTGAAGATATTGACCAATTCATTTTTAAGGGGCGGGCTCAGCACGTCAATAGACCTAACTTCACAAGCCTTTGGCCCATCATCTCCAAACTTGCAGCATATGTTCACAAGAGTAGCGGAAACATCTGCTGAAAGTTTCATTCAAATCGGCCACATGGTGGCGCTGTAATTAACGCCCAAACATGCGATTTTGGAAAGGCCACGCCCCTCAAACCGTAAGTCCGATTGACTTGAAATGTGACACATATGTGCAACTCCGTGTGATCTACAATAAAGCCTCTTGGACCTCCAAAGTGCACCTGGAAATATTTTCCGCCATATTGGATTTTTTGAAAAACACATTTTTGACATCTCGTCCTAAGCCGTAGGTCCGATTGCTGGAATATTTTCTGCGAATCATTATTGGACCAGGCTCATCAAAAGTTGCATTAAGCTTGTTGATATGTTATTGCGTTGTGAAGATATTGACCAATACATTTCGAAGAGGCGTGCCTCAGCACATCAATAGACCTAACTTCACAAGCCTTTGGCCCATCATCTCCAAACTTGCAGCATATGTTCACAAGAGTAGTTGAAACATCCGCTGAAAGTTTCATTCAAATCGACCACTAGGGGGGCGCTTTGAGCGATAAAGGCTCTAACCCGCGAAATGCCGCTTGCGGCTTTAATTCATTTTAAATTGATATAACTATGTGGATGTGGAAATATGTTTTATATATTTCATGTTTATTCTTTTACAATGTAATTGTAACCTGTGTTGAAATGTACCACTATACGATCACAATGTACAACTTTAGTTTTCATCACTAAGCCAAAGAATGCATTTCTCCTCAAGAAACACTGAAAAGTGGATTCATATGAAAAATGTGAAATTTCTTCACAGAAAAACATTTCTTGCATTGGAAACACACAAAAAAGGATAAATATGAAAGGGAACACAGTTTTCCAAAATCTAATATGATAGTTTTGGACTCCAGGCATCAAACTGTCAGTCTGAGCTGAATTCCATGCAAAACTCTTATTTTCATCACTAAACTCGCTTAATATGTCTTTCTCATCCAAAACCACTCAGGAACGCATTTCTCCTCAAGAAACACTGAAACGTACATTTATATGAAGAATATGTGCTTTATTTACAGAAACACATCTGTTATACTAAAAACATACAAAAAAGAGACAGAATATGAAAAGAAACATTGTTTTCTCAAACTTTACATTAGAATTCGCTCCCAAGTATCAAATCTTCATTCTGAGCTCAATTCTATGCAAAACTCTTGTTTTCATCACTAAACTCGCTTAATATGTCTTTCTCATCCAAAACCACTCAGGAACGCATTTCTCCTCAAGAAACACTGAAACGTGCATTTATATGAAGAATATGTGATTTATTTACAGAAACACATCTGTTATACTGGAAACATACAAAAAAGAGACAGAATATGAAAAGAATCATTGTTTTCTCAAACTTTACATTAGAATTCGCTCCCAAGTATCAAATCTTCATTCTGAGCTCAATTCTATGGAAAACTCTTGTTTTCATCACTAAACTTGCTTAATATGTCTTTCTCATCCAAAACCACTCAGCAACGCATTTCTCCTCAAGTAACACTGAAACGTGCATTTATATGAAAATTATGTGATTTCTTCAGAAAATAAATCTCTTATATTGGAAACATACAAAACAAGACAGAATATGAAAAGAATCATTGTTTTCTCAAACTTTACATTAGAATTCGCTTCCCAGTATCAAATCTTCATTCTGAGCTCAATTCTATGCAAAACTCTTGTTTTCATCACTAAACTCGCTTAATATGTCTTTCTCATCCAAAACCACTCAGGAACGCATTTCTCCTCAAGAAACACTGAAACGTGCATTTATATGAAGAATATGTGATTTATTTACAGAAACACATCTGTTATACTGGAAACATACAAAAAAGAGACAGAATATGAAAAGAAACATTGTTTTCTCAAATTTTACATTAGAATTCGCTTCCAAGTATCAAATCTTCATTCTGAGCTCAATTCTATGCAAAACTCTTGTTTTCCTCACTAAACTCAGTTAATATCTCTTTCTCTCAAAAAAAAACACACAGAAAAGCATTTCTCCTCAAGAAACACTGAAACGTGCATTTATATGAAAATGATGTGATTTCTTCAGAAAAGAAATCTCTTTTATTGGAAACATACAAAACAGGATGAAAATGAAAGGGGATATATTTTTACAATTTTTTTACATAATAGTTGGCCTTTCTGCATCAAACCTTCACACTGACCTCAATTCCATGTAAAACTTCCACTTTCAAACCTTCCACTGCCCGTACTTTGTGGAGGCAATGAGTCTGAATCATTGGCCAAAACAAAAGTCAATAGAAGTTTTTTCCAGATTTGTATTGTCCGACATTTTTCAGATTTTTTTTCCAGACTTTTTTTGTCCGACATTTTTCAGATCTTTTTTTTCAGATCTTTTTTTTCAGATTTTTTTTCAGACTTTTTTTCTCCGACATTTTTCAGACTTTTTTTCTCCGAGAATTTTCAGATCTTTTTTTTCGGACAGTTTTTTCAGACATTTTCAGATCTTTTTTTTCGGACAGTTTTTTCAGACTTCTTTTGTCCGACATTTTTCAGTCATTTTTTTCAGACTTTTTTTGTCCGACAATTTTCAAATCTTTTTTTTCAGACTTCTTTTGTCCGACATCTTTCAGACTTTTTTTGTCCGACATTTTTCAGATATTTTTTTTCAGACATTTTCAGATATTTTTTTTCCGACACTTTTTTCAGACTTTTTTTTCAGACATTTTCAGATATTTTTTTTCCAGACTTTTTTTTCAGAGTTCTTTTGTCCGACAATTTTCAGATATTTTTTTTCAGACTTCTTTTGTCCGACAATTTTCAGATATTTTTTTTCAGACTTCTTTTGTCCGACATCTTTCAGACTTTTTTTGTCCGACATTTTTCAGATATTTTTTTTCAGACATTTTCAGATATTTTTTTTCGGACAGTTTTTTCAGACTTCTTTTGTCCGACATTTTTCAGACTTCTTTTGTCCGACATCTTTCAGACTTTTTTTCGGGCTTTTTTTCCAGACTTTTTTTCAGATATAATTATAATAATAATTAATATTCGAATAAGCGCAATTTGCCGTGAGCTGGAATGAGATGGAAACATGAAACTTGGCATAGGAACTGGAATGATGTGCAGCTGCTTCTCAAGAACTATGACCCTAATCGGCCACATGATGGCGCTGTAATTAACGCCCAAACACGCGATTTTGAAAAGGCCACGCCCCTCACACCGTAAGTCTGATTGACTTGAAACTCGACACAGATGTCTAGCTCCGTGTGATCTACAAAAAAGCTGCTCAGACCACTAACGTCCGCCTAACTAGATTTTCCGCCATATTGGATTTTTTGAAAAACAGATTTTTGACATCTCCTCCTAAACCGTAGGTCCGATTGCTACCAAATTTTCTGTGGATCATTATTGGGCTAATGTCATCTAAAGTTGCATAAAGCGTGTTGATACCTCATTGCGTTATGAATCTGTTGACCAACAAACTTTTCAATTGGAGGGGCTTAGCAGGAAATTGGCCATAATTCATTGACCATTAGTCAAATCATCATAAATCTTGGTAGATATCTTCAGTACATGTTTGGGAAGAGGCGTACCAAAGCGTTTTCTGCTTGACACATAGGGGGCGCCACAAATATCAGAAACTTGTATCGCAAGATCCGGTGGACAGAATTTTATCAAATTTGGTGCACATACTCTGGGGGCAAGTATTAACCAAGATCTATAGTGTCATATTGATCGGTGCATGTGGGCGTGGCCTATTTAGCATTTTATGCTAAATTATGCCTTTGCTCAATTTGCTGTGAGCTGGAATGAGCTAGAGACATGAGACTTGGTACCATAACTGTACATGATGTCATAATGCTTCACATAAAATATGAAAACAATTGGCCACATGGTGGCGCTATAACAATTTTCAAGGCCAGCCCCCTCACACCATAAGTCCTATCAATTTGAAATTTGACAGACATGTGCTGCTGAATGTGATCTACAAAAAAGTCTCTTGGACCACGAAAGTCCACCAACTAAATTTTCCGCCATGTTGAATTTTTTGAAAAACACATTTTTGACATCTCCTCCTAAACCGTAGGTCTGATTGCTGGCATATTTTCTGCGAATCATTATTGGACCAGGCTCATCAAAGGTTGCATAAAGCTTGTTGATATGTTATTGTGTTGTGAAGATATTGACCAATTCATTTTTAAGGGGCGGGCTCAGCACGTCAATAGACCTAACTTCACAAGCCTTTGGCCCATCATCTCCAAACTTGCAGCATATGTTCACAAGAGTAGCGGAAACATCTGCTGAAAGTTTCATTCAAATCGGCCACATGGTGGCGCTGTAATTAACGCCCAAACCTGCGATTTTGGAAAGGTCACGCCCCTCAAACCGTAAGTCCGATTGACTTGAAATGTGACACATATGTGCAACTCCGTGTGATCTACAATAAAGCCTCTTGGACCTCCAAAGTGCACCTGGAAATATTTTCCGCCATATTGGATTTTTTGAAAAACACATTTTTGACATCTCGTCCTAAGCCGTAGGTCCGATTGCTGGAATATTTTCTGCGAATCATTATTGGACCAGGCTCATCAAAAGTTGCATTAAGCTTGCTGATATGTTATTGCGTTGTGAAGATATTGACCAATACATTTCGAAGAGGCGTGCCTCAGCACATCAATAGACCTAACTTCACAAGCCCATCATCTCCAAACTTGCAGCATATGTTCACAAGAGTAGTTGAAACATCCGCTGAAAGTTTCATTCAAATCGACCACTAGGGGGGCGCTTTGAGCGATAAAGGCTCTAACCCGCGAAATGCCGCTTGCGGCTTTAATTCATTTTAAATTGATATAACTATGTGGATGTGGAAATATGTTTTATATATTTCATGTTTATTCTTTTACAATGTAATTGTAACCTGTGTTGAAATGTACCACTATACGATCACAATGTACAACTTTAGTTTTCATCACTAAGCCAAAGAATGCATTTCTCCTCAAGAAACACTGAAAAGTGGATTCATATGAAAAATGTGAAATTTCTTCACAGAAAAACATTTCTTGCATTGGAAACACACAAAAAAGGATAAATATGAAAGGGAACAGTTTTCCAAAATCTAATATGATAGTTTTGGACTCCAGGCATCAAACTGTCAGTCTGAGCTGAATTCCATGCAAAACTCTTATTTTCATCACTAAACTCGCTTAATATGTCTTTCTCATCCAAAACCACTCAGGAACGCATTTCTCCTCAAGAAACACTGAAACGTACATTTATATGAAGAATATGTGCTTTATTTACAGAAACACATCTGTTATACTGGAAACATACAAAAAAGAGACAGAATATGAAAAGAAACATTGTTTTCTCAAATTTTACATTAGAATTCGCTTCCAAGTATCAAATCTTCATTCTGAGCTCAATTCTATGCAAAACTCTTGTTTTCATCACTAAACTCAGTTAATATCTCTTTCTCTCAAAAAAAACACACAGAAAAGCATTTCTCCTCAAGAAACACTGAAAAGTGCATTTATATGAAAATGATGTGATTTCTTCAGAAAAGAAATCTCTTTTATTTGAAACATACAAAATAGGATGAAAATGAAAGGGGATATATTTTTACAATTTTTTTACATAATAGTTGGCCTTTCTGCATCAAACCTTCACACTGACCTCAATTCCATGTAAAACTTCCACTTTCAAACCTTCCACTGCCCGTACTTTGTGGAGGCAATGAGTCTGAATTATTGGCCAAAACAAAAGTCAATAGAAGTTTTTTCCAGATTTCTATTGTCCGACATTTTTCAGATTTTTTTTCCAGACTTTTTTTGTCCGACATTTTTCAGATCTTTTTTTTCAGATCTTTTTTTTCAGATTTTTTTTCAGACTTTTTTTGTCCGACATTTTTCAGATCTTTTTTTCAGATCTTTTTTTCAGACATTTTCAGATCTTTTTTTTCGGACAGTTTTTTCAGACTTTTTTTGTCCGACATTTTTCAGATCTTTTTTTCAGACTTTTTTTTCGGACTTTTTCAGATTTATTTTTACGGACAGTTTTTTCAGACTTTTTTGTCCGACATTTTTCAGACTTTTTTTGTCCGAGAATTTTCAGATCTTTTTTTTCGGACAGTTTTTTTTAGATCTTTTTTTTCAGACATTTTTTTCAGAGTTCTTTTGTCCGACAATTTTCAGATATTTTTTTTCAGACTTCTTTTGTCCGACAATTTTCAGATATTTTTTTTCAGACTTTTTTTGTCCGACATCTTTCAGACTTTTTTTGTCCGAGATTTTTCAGATATTTTTTTCAGATATTTTTTTTCGGACAGTTTTTTCAGACTTCTTTTGTCCGACATTTTTCAGACTTTTTTTCGGGCTTTTTTTCCAGACTTTTTTTCAGATATAATTATAATAATAATTAATATTCGAATAAGCGCAATTTGCCGTGAGCTGGAATGAGATGGAAACATGAAACTTGGCATAGGAACTGGAATGATGTGCAGCTGCTTCTCAAGAACTATGACCCTAATCGGCCACATGATGGCGCTGTAATTAACGCCCAAACACGCGATTTTGAAAAGGCCACGCCCCTCACACCGTAAGTCTGATTGACTTGAAACTCGACACACATGTCTAGCTCCGTGTGATCTACAAAAAAGCTGCTCAGACCACTAACGTCCGCCTAACTAGATTTTCCGCCATATTGGATTTTTTGAAAAACAGATTTTTGACATCTCCTCCTAAACCGTAGGTCCGATTGCTACCAAATTTTCTGTGGATCATTATTGGGCTAATGTCATCTAAAGTTGCATAAACGTGTTGATACCTCATTGCGTTATGAATCTGTTGACCAACAAACTTTTCAATTGGAGGGGCTTAGCAGGAAATTGGCCATAATTCATTGACCATTAGTCAAATCATCATAAATCTTGGTAGATATCTTCAGTACATGTTTGGGAAGAGGCGTACCAAAGCGTTTTCTGCTTGACACATAGGGGGCGCCACAAATATCAGAAACTTGTATCGCAAGATCCGGTGGACAGAATTTTATCAAATTTGGTGCACATACTCTGGGGGCAAGTATTAACCAAGATCTATAGTGTCATATTGATCGGTGCATGTGGGCGTGGCCTATTTAGCATTTTATGCTAAATTATGCCTTTGCTCAATTTGCTGTGAGCTGGAATGAGCTAGAGACATGAGACTTGGTACCATAACTGTACATGATGTCATAATGCTTCACATAAAATATGAAAACAATTGGCCACATGGTGGCGCTATAACAATTTTCAAGGCCAGCCCCCTCACACCATAAGTCCTATCAATTTGAAATTTGACAGACATGTGCTGCTGAATGTGATCTACAAAAAAGTCTCTTGGACCACGAAAGTCCACCAACTAAATTTTCCGCCATGTTGAATTTTTTGAAAAACACATTTTTGACATCTCCTCCTAAACCGTAGGTCTATTTGCTGGCATATTTTCTGCGAATCATTATTGGACCAGGTTGCATAAAGCTTGTTGATATGTTATTGTGTTGTGAAGATATTGACCAATTCATTTTTAAGGGGCGGGCTCAGCACGTCAATAGACCTAACTTCACAAGCCTTTGGCCCATCATCTCCAAACTTGCAGCATATGTTCACAAGAGTAGTTGAAACATCCGCTGAAAGTTTCATTCAAATCGACCACTAGGGGGGCGCTTTGAGCGATAAAGGCTCTAACCCGCGAAATGCCGCTTGCGGCTTTAATTCATTTTAAATTGATATAACTATGTGGATGTGGAAATATGTTTTATATATTTCATGTTTATTCTTTTACAATGTAATTGTAACCTGTGTTGAAATGTACCACTATACGATCACAATGTACAACTTTAGTTTTCATCACTAAGCCAAAGAATGCATTTCTCCTCAAGAAACACTGAAAAGTGGATTCATATGAAAAATGTGAAATTTCTTCACAGAAAAACATTTCTTGCATTGGAAACACACAAAAAAGGATAAATATGAAAGGGAACACAGTTTTCCAAAATCTAATATGATAGTTTTGGACTCCAGGCATCAAACTGTCAGTCTGAGCTGAATTCCATGCAAAACTCTTATTTTCATCACTAAACTCGCTTAATATGTCTTTCTCATCCAAAACCACTCAGGAACGCATTTCTCCTCAAGAAACACTGAAACGTACATTTATATGAAGAATATGTGCTTTATTTACAGAAACACATCTGTTATACTGGAAACATACAAAAAAGAGACAGAATATGAAAAGAAACATTGTTTTCTCAAACTTTACATTAGAATTCGCTCCCAAGTATCAAATCTTCATTCTGAGTTCAATTCTATGCAAAACTCTTGTTTTCATCACTAAACTCGCTTAATATGTCTTTCTCATCCAAAACCACTCAGGAACGCATTTCTCCTCAAGAAACACTGAAACGTGCATTTATATGAAGAATATATGATTTATTTACAGAAACACATCTGTTATACTGGAAACATACAAAAAAGAGACAGAATATGAAAAGAAACATTGTTTTCTCAAATTTTACATTAGAATTCGCTTCCAAGTATCAAATCTTCATTCTGAGCTCAATTCTATGCAAAACTCTTGTTTTCATCACTAAACTCAGTTAATATCTCTTTCTCTCAAAAAAAACACACAGAAAAGCATTTCTCCTCAAGAAACACTGAAAAGTGCATTTATATGAAAATGATGTGATTTCTTCAGAAAAGAAATCTCTTTTATTTGAAACATACAAAATAGGATGAAAATGAAAGGGGATATATTTTTACAATTTTTTTACATAATAGTTGGCCTTTCTGCATCAAACCTTCACACTGACCTCAATTCCATGTAAAACTTCCACTTTCAAACCTTCCACTGCCCGTACTTTGTGGAGGCAATGAGTCTGAATTATTGGCCAAAACAAAAGTCAATAGAAGTTTTTTCCAGATTTCTATTGTCCGACATTTTTCAGATTTTTTTTCCAGACTTTTTTTGTCCGACATTTTTCAGATCTTTTTTTTCAGATCTTTTTTTTCAGATTTTTTTTCAGACTTTTTTTGTCCGACATTTTTCAGATCTTTTTTTCAGATCTTTTTTTCAGACATTTTCAGATCTTTTTTTTCGGACAGTTTTTTCAGACTTTTTTTGTCCGACATTTTTCAGATCTTTTTTTCAGACTTTTTTTTCGGACTTTTTCAGATTTATTTTTACGGACATTTTTTTCAGAGTTCTTTTGTCCGACAATTTTCAGATATTTTTTTTCAGACTTCTTTTGTCCGACAATTTTCAGATATTTTTTTTCAGACTTTTTTTGTCCGACATCTTTCAGACTTTTTTTGTCCGACATTTTTCAGATATTTTTTTCAGATATTTTTTTTCGGACAGTTTTTTCAGACTTCTTTTGTCCGACATTTTTCAGACTTTTTTTCGGGCTTTTTTTCCAGACTTTTTTTCAGATATAATTATAATAATAATTAATATTCGAATAAGCGCAATTTGCCGTGAGCTGGAATGAGATGGAAACATGAAACTTGGCATAGGAACTGGAATGATGTGCAGCTGCTTCTCAAGAACTATGACCCTAATCGGCCACATGATGGCGCTGTAATTAACGCCCAAACACGCGATTTTGAAAAGGCCACGCCCCTCACACCGTAAGTCTGATTGACTTGAAACTCGACACACATGTCTAGCTCCGTGTGATCTACAAAAAAGCTGCTCAGACCACTAACGTCCGCCTAACTAGATTTTCCGCCATATTGGATTTTTTGAAAAACAGATTTTTGACATCTCCTCCTAAACCGTAGGTCCGATTGCTACCAAATTTTCTGTGGATCATTATTGGGCTAATGTCATCTAAAGTGGCATAAACGTGTTGATACCTCATTGCGTTATGAATCTGTTGACCAACAAACTTTTCAATTGGAGGGGCTTAGCAGGAAATTGGCCATAATTCATTGACCATTAGTCAAATCATCATAAATCTTGGTAGATATCTTCAGTACATGTTTGGGAAGAGGCGTACCAAAGCGTTTTCTGCTTGACACATAGGGGGCGCCACAAATATCAGAAACTTGTATCGCAAGATCCGGTGGACAGAATTTTATCAAATTTGGTGCACATACTCTGGGGGCAAGTATTAACCAAGATCTATAGTGTCATATTGATCGGTGCATGTGGGCGTGGCCTATTTAGCATTTTATGCTAAATTATGCCTTTGCTCAATTTGCTGTGAGCTGGAATGAGCTAGAGACATGAGACTTGGTACCATAACTGTACATGATGTCATAATGCTTCACATAAAATATGAAAACAATTGGCCACATGGTGGCGCTATAACAATTTTCAAGGCCAGCCCCCTCACACCATAAGTCCTATCAATTTGAAATTTGACAGACATGTGCTGCTGAATGTGATCTACAAAAAAGTCTCTTGGACCACGAAAGTCCACCAACTAAATTTTCCGCCATGTTGAATTTTTTGAAAAACACATTTTTGACATCTCCTCCTAAACCGTAGGTCTATTTGCTGGCATATTTTCTGCGAATCATTATTGGACCAGGCTCATCAAAGGTTGCATAAAGCTTGTTGATATGTTATTGTGTTGTGAAGATATTGACCAATTCATTTTTAAGGGGCGGGCTCAGCACGTCAATAGACCTAACTTCACAAGCCTTTGGCCCATCATCTCCAAACTTGCAGCATATGTTCACAAGAGTAGCGGAAACATCTGCTGAAAGTTTCATTCAAATCGGCCACATGGTGGCGCTGTAATTAACGCCCAAACATGCGATTTTGGAAAGGCCACGCCCCTCAAACCGTAAGTCCGATTGACTTGAAATGTGACACATATGTGCAACTCCGTGTGATCTACAATAAAGCCTCTTGGACCTCCAAAGTGCACCTGGAAATATTTTCCGCCATATTGGATTTTTTGAAAAACACATTTTTGACATCTCGTCCTAAGCCGTAGGTCCGATTGCTGGAATATTTTCTGCGAATCATTATTGGACCAGGCTCATCAAAAGTTGCATTAAGCTTGTTGATATGTTATTGCGTTGTGAAGATATTGACCAATACATTTCGAAGAGGCGTGCCTCAGCACATCAATAGACCTAACTTCACAAGCCTTTGGCCCATCATCTCCAAACTTGCAGCATATGTTCACAAGAGTAGTTGAAACATCCGCTGAAAGTTTCATTCAAATCGACCACTAGGGGGGCGCTTTGAGCGATAAAGGCTCTAACCCGCGAAATGCCGCTTGCGGCTTTAATTCATTTTAAATTGATATAACTATGTGGATGTGGAAATATGTTTTATATATTTCATGTTTATTCTTTTACAATGTAATTGTAACCTGTGTTGAAATGTACCACTATACGATCACAATGTACAACTTTAGTTTTCATCACTAAGCCAAAGAATGCATTTCTCCTCAAGAAACACTGAAAAGTGGATTCATATGAAAAATGTGAAATTTCTTCACAGAAAAACATTTCTTGCATTGGAAACACACAAAAAAGGATAAATATGAAAGGGAACACAGTTTTCCAAAATCTAATATGATAGTTTTGGACTCCAGGCATCAAACTGTCAGTCTGAGCTGAATTCCATGCAAAACTCTTATTTTCATCACTAAACTCGCTTAATATGTCTTTCTCATCCAAAACCACTCAGGAACGCATTTCTCCTCAAGAAACACTGAAACGTACATTTATATGAAGAATATGTGCTTTATTTACAGAAACACATCTGTTATACTAAAAACATACAAAAAAGAGACAGAATATGAAAAGAAACATTGTTTTCTCAAACTTTACATTAGAATTCGCTCCCAAGTATCAAATCTTCATTCTGAAATCAATTCTATGCAAAACTCTTGTTTTCATCACTAAACTCGCTTAATATGTCTTTCTCATCCAAAACCACTCAGGAACGCATTTCTCCTCAAGAAACACTGAAACGTGCATTTATATGAAGAATATGTGATTTATTTACAGAAACACATCTGTTATACTGGAAACATACAAAAAAGAGACAGAATATGAAAAGAATCATTGTTTTCTCAAACTTTACATTAGAATTCGCTTCCCAGTATCAAATCTTCATTCTGAGCTCAATTCTATGGAAAACTCTTGTTTTCATCACTAAACTCGCTTAATATGTCTTTCTCATCCAAAACCACTCAGGAACGCATTTCTCCTCAAGAAACACTGAAACGTGCATTTATATGAAGAATATATGATTTATTTACAGAAACACATCTGTTATACTGGAAACATACAAAAAAGAGACAGAATATGAAAAGCAACATTGTTTTCTCAAATTTTACATTAGAATTCGCTTCTAAGTATCAAATCTTCATTCTGAGCTCAATTCTATGCAAAACTCTTGTTTTCATCACTAAACTCGCTTAATATGTCTTTCTCATCCAAAACCACTCAGGAACGCATTTCTCCTCAAGAAACACTGAAATGTGCATTTATATGAAGAATGTATAATTTATTTACAGAAACACATCTGTGATACTGGAAACATACAAAAAAGAGACAGAATATGAAAAGAAACATTGTTTTCTCAAATTTTACATTAGAATTCGCTTCCAAGTATCAAATCTTCATTCTGAGCTCAATTCTATGCAAAACTCTTGTTTTCATCACTAAACTCAGTTAATATCTCTTTCTCTCAAAAAAAACACACAGAAAAGCATTTCTCCTCAAGAAACACTGAAAAGTGCATTTATATGAAAATGATGTGATTTCTTCAGAAAAGAAATCTCTTTTATTGGAAACATACAAAATAGGATGAAAATGAAAGGGGATATATTTTTACAATTTTTTTACATAATAGTTGGCCTTTCTGCATCAAACCTTCACACTGACCTCAATTCCATGTAAAACTTCCACTTTCAAACCTTCCACTGCCCGTACTTTGTGGAGGCAATGAGTCTGAATTATTGGCCAAAACAAAAGTCAATAGAAGTTTTTTCCAGATTTCTATTGTCCGACATTTTTCAGATTTTTTTTCCAGACTTTTTTTGTCCGACATTTTTCAGATCTTTTTTTTCAGATCTTTTTTTTCAGATTTTTTTTCAGACTTTTTTTGTCCGACATTTTTCAGATCTTTTTTTCAGATCTTTTTTTCAGACATTTTCAGATCTTTTTTTTCGGACAGTTTTTTCAGACTTTTTTTGTCCGACATTTTTCAGATCTTTTTTTCAGACTTTTTTTTCGGACTTTTTCAGATTTATTTTTACGGACAGTTTTTTCAGACTTCTTTTGTCCGACATTTTTCAGACTTTTTTTGTCCGAGAATTTTCAGATCTTTTTTTTCGGACAGTTTTTTTAGGATCTTTTTTTTCAGACATTTTTTTCAGAGTTCTTTTGTCCGACAATATTCAGATATTTTTTTTCAGACTTCTTTTGTCCGACAATTTTCAGATCTTTTTTTTCAGACTTCTTTTGTCCGACATTTTAAGATCTTTTTTTTCAGACTTTTTTTGTCCGACAATTTTCAGATCTTTTTTTTCAGACTTCTTTTGTCCGACATCTTTCAGACTTTTTTTGTCCGACATTTTTCAGATATTTTTTTCAGATATTTTTTTTCGGACAGTTTTTTCAGACTTCTTTTGTCCGACATTTTTCAGAATTTTTTTCGGGCTTTTTTTCCAGACTTTTTTTCAGATATAATTATAATAATAATTAATATTCGAATAAGCGCAATTTGCCGTGAGCTGGAATGAGATGGAAACATGAAACTTGGCATAGGAACTGGAATGATGTGCCAGCTGCTTCTCAAGAACTATGACCCTAATCGGCCACATGATGGCGCTGTAATTAACGCCCAAACACGCGATTTTGAAAAGGCCACGCCCCTCACACCGTAAGTCTGATTGACTTGAAACTCGACACACATGTCTAGCTCCGTGTCATCTACAAAAAAGCTGCTCAGACCACTAACGTCTGCCTAACTAGATTTTCCGCCATATTGGATTTTTTGAAAAACAGATCTTTGACATCTCCTCCTAAACCGTAGGTCCGATTGCTACCAAATTTTCTGTGGATCATTATTGGGCTAATGTCATCTAAAGTTGCATAAAGCGTGTTGATACCTCATTGCGTTATGAATCTGTTGACCAACAAACTTTTCAATTGGAGGGGCTTAGCAGGAAATTGGCCATAATTCATTGACCATTAGTCAAATCATCATAAATCTTGGTAGATATCTTCAGTACATGTTTGGGAAGAGGCGTACCAAAGCGTTTTCTGCTTGACACATAGGGGGCGCCACAAATATCAGAAACTTGAATCGCAAGATCCGGTGGACAGAATTTTATCAAATTTGGTGCACATACTCTGGGGGCAAGTATTAACCAAGATCTATAGTGTCATATTGATCGGTGCATGTGGGCGTGGCCTATTTAGCATTTTATGCTAAATTATGCCTTTGCTCAATTTGCTGTGAGCTGGAATGAGCTAGAGACATGAGACTTGGTACCATAACTGTACATGATGTCATAATGCTTCACATAAAATATGAAAACAATTGGCCACATGGTGGCGCTATAACAATTTTCAAGGCCAGCCCCCTCACACCATAAGTCCTATCAATTTGAAATTTGACAGACATGTGCTGCTGAATGTGATCTACAAAAAAGTCTCTTGGACCACGAAAGTCCACCAACTAAATTTTCCGCCATGTTGAATTTTTTGAAAAACACATTTTTGACATCTCCTCCTAAACCGTAGGTCTATTTGCTGGAATATTTTCTGCGAATCATTATTGGACCAGGCTCATCAAAGGTTGCATAAAGCTTGTTGATATGTTATTGTGTTGTGAAGATATTGACCAATTCATTTTTAAGGGGCGGGCTCAGCACGTCAATAGACCTAACTTCACAAGCCTTTGGCCCATCATCTCCAAACTTGCAGCATATGTTCACAAGAGTAGCGGAAACATCTGCTGAAAGTTTCATTCAAATCGGCCACATGGTGGCGCTGTAATTAACGCCCAAACATGCGATTTTGGAAAGGCCACGCCCCTCAAACCGTAAGTCCGATTGACTTGAAATGTGACACATATGTGCAACTCCGTGTGATCTACAATAAAGCCTCTTGGACCTCCAAAGTGCACCTGGAAATATTTTCCGCCATATTGGATTTTTTGAAAAACACATTTTTGACATCTCGTCCTAAGCCGTAGGTCCGATTGCTGGAATATTTTCTGCGAATCATTATTGGACCAGGCTCATCAAAAGTTGCATTAAGCTTGTTGATATGTTATTGCGTTGTGAAGATATTGACCAATACATTTCGAAGAGGCGTGCCTCAGCACATCAATAGACCTAACTTCACAAGCCTTTGGCCCATCATCTCCAAACTTGCAGCATATGTTCACAAGAGTAGTTGAAACATCCGCTGAAAGTTTCATTCAAATCGACCACTAGGGGGGCGCTTTGAGCGATAAAGGCTCTAACCCGCGAAATGCCGCTTGCGGCTTTAATTCATTTTAAATTGATATAACTATGTGGATGTGGAAATATGTTTTATATATTTCATGTTTATTCTTTTACAATGTAATTGTAACCTGTGTTGAAATGTACCACTATACGATCACAATGTACAACTTTAGTTTTCATCACTAAGCCAAAGAATGCATTTCTCCTCAAGAAACACTGAAAAGTGGATTCATATGAAAAATGTGAAATTTCTTCACAGAAAAACATTTCTTGCATTGGAAACACACAAAAAAGGATAAATATGAAAGGGAACACAGTTTTCCAAAATCTAATATGATAGTTTTGGACTCCAGGCATCAAACTGTCAGTCTGAGCTGAATTCCATGCAAAACTCTTGTTTTCATCACTAAACTCGCTTAATATGTCTTTCTCATCCAAAACCACTCAGGAACGCATTCCTCCTCAAGAAACACTGAAACGTGCATTTATATGAAGAATATGTGATTTATTTACAGAAACACATCTGTTATACTGGAAACATACAAAAAAGAGACAGAATATGAAAAGAAACATTGTTTTCTCAAACTTTACATTAGAATTCGCTCCCAAGTATCAAATCTTCATTCTGAGCTCAATTCTATGGAAAACTCTTGTTTTCATCACTAAACTTGCTTAATATGTCTTTCTCATCCAAAACCACTCAGCAACGCATTTCTCCTCAAGAAACACTGAAACGTGCATTTATATGAAAATTATGTGATTTCTTCAGAAAATAAATCTCTTATATTGGAAACATACAAAACAAGACAGAATATGAAAAGAATCATTTTTTTCTCAAACTTTACATTAGAATTCGCTTCCCAGTATCAAATCTTCATTCTGAGCTCAATTCTATGCAAAACTCTTGTTTTCATCACTAAACTCGCTTAATATGTCTTTCTCATCCAAAACCACTCAGGAACGCATTTCTCCTCAAGAAACACTGAAACGTGCATTTATATGAAGAATATATGATTTATTTACAGAAACACATCTGTTATACTGGAAACATACAAAAAAGAGACAGAATATGAAAAGAAACATTGTTTTCTCAAATTTTACATTAGAATTCGCTTCCAAGTATCAAATCTTCATTCTGAGCTCAATTCTATACAAAACTCTTGTTTTCATCACTAAACTCAGTTAATATCTCTTTCTCTCAAAAAAAAACACACAGAAAAGCATTTCTCCTCAAGAAACACTGAAACGTGCATTTATATGAAAATGATGTGATTTCTTCAGAAAAGAAATCTCTTTTATTGGAAACATACAAAACAGTATGAAAATGAAAGGGGATATATTTTTACAATTTTTTTACATAATAGTTGGCCTTTCTGCATCAAACCTTCACACTGACCTCAATTCCATGTAAAACTTCCACTTTCAAACCTTCCACTGCCCGTACTTTGTGGAGGCAATGAGTCTGAATCATTGGCCAAAACAAAAGTCAATAGAAGTTTTTTCCAGATTTCTATTGTCCGACATTTTTCAGATTTTTTTTCCAGACTTTTTTTGTCCGACATTTTTCAGATCTTTTTTTTCAGATCTTTTTTTTCAGATTTTTTTTCAGACTTTTTTTCTCCGACATTTTTCAGACTTTTTTTGTCCGAGAATTTTCAGATCTTTTTTTTCGGACAGTTTTTTCAGACTTCTTTTGTCCGACATTTTTCAGATCTTTTTTTTCAGATCTTTTTTTTCAGATTTTTTTTCAGACTTTTTTTCTCCGCCATCTTTCAGACTTTTTTTGTCCGAGAATTTTCAGATCTTTTTTTTCAGACTTTTTTTTCAGACATTTTCAGATCTTTTTTTTCGGACAGTTTTTTCAGACTTCTTTTGTCCGACATTTTTCAGTCATTTTTTTCAGACTTTTTTTGTCCGACAATTTTCAGATCTTTTTTTTCAGACTTCTTTTGTCCGACACCTTTCAGACTTTTTTTGTCCGACATTTTTCAGATATTTTTTTTCAGACATTTTCAGATATTTTTTTTCCGACACTTATTTCAGACTTTTTTTTCAGACATTTTCAGATATTTTTTTTCCAGACTTTTTTTTCAGAGTTCTTTTGTCCGACAATTTTCAGATATTTTTTTTCAGACTTCTTTTGTCCGACAATTTTCAGATATTTTTTTTCAGACTTCTTTTGTCCGACATCTTTCAGACTTTTTTTGTCCGACATTTTTCAGATATTTTTTTTCAGACATTTTCAGATATTTTTTTTCGGACAGTTTTTTCAGACTTCTTTTGTCCGACATTTTTCAGACTTCTTTTGTCCGACATCTTTCAGACTTTTTTTCGGGCTTTTTTTCAGATATAATTATAATAATAATTAATATTCGAATAAGCGCAATTTGCCGTGAGCTGGAATGAGATGGAAACATGAAACTTGGCATAGGAACTGGAATGATGTGCAGCTGCTTCTCAAGAACTATGACCCTAATCGGCCACATGATGGCGCTGTAATTAACGACCAAACACGCGATTTTGAAAAGGCCACGCCCCTCACACCGTAAGTCTGATTGACTTGAAACTCGACACACATGTCTAGCTCCGTGTGATCTACAAAAAAGCTGCTCAGACCACTAACGTCCGCCTAACTAGATTTTCCGCCATATTGGATTTTTTGAAAAACAGATTTTTGACATCTCCTCCTAAACCGTAGGTCCGATTGCTACCAAATTTTCTGTGGATCATTATTGGGCTAATGTCATCTAAAGTTGCATAAAGCGTGTTGATACCTCATTGCGTTATGAATCTGTTGACCAACAAACTTTTCAATTGGAGGGGCTTAGCAGGAAATTGGCCATAATTCATTGACCATTAGTCAAATCATCATAAATCTTGGTAGATATCTTCAGTACATGTTTGGGAAGAGGCGTACCAAAGCGTTTTCTGCTTGACACATAGGGGGCGCCACAAATATCAGAAACTTGTATCGCAAGATCCGGTGGCCAGAATTTTATCAAATTTGGTGCACATACTCTGGGGGCAAGTATTAACCAAGATCTATAGTGTCATATTGATCGGTGCATGTGGGCGTGGCCTATTTAGCATTTTATGCTAAATTATGCCTTTGCTCAATTTGCTGTGAGCTGGAATGAGCTAGAGACATGAGACTTGGTACCATAACTGTACATGATGTCATAATGCTTCACATAAAATATGAAAACAATTGGCCACATGGTGGCGCTATAACAATTTTCAAGGCCAGCCCCCTCACACCATAAGTCCTATCAATTTGAAATTTGACAGACATGTGCTGCTGAATGTGATCTACAAAAAAGTCTCTTGGACCACGAAAGTCCACCAACTAAATTTTCCGCCATGTTGAATTTTTTGAAAAACACATTTTTGACATCTCGTCCTAAGCCGTAGGTCCGATTGCTGGAATATTTTCTGCGAATCATTATTGGACCAGGCTCATCAAAAGTTGCATTAAGCTTGTTGATATGTTATTGCGTTGTGAAGATATTGACCAATACATTTCGAAGAGGCGTGCCTCAGCACATCAATAGACCTAACTTCACAAGCCTTTGGCCCATCATCTCCAAACTTGCAGCATATGTTCACAAGAGTAGTTGAAACATCCGCTGAAAGTTTCATTCAAATCGACCACTAGGGGGGCGCTTTGAGCGATAAAGGCTCTAACCCGCGAAATGCCGCTTGCGGCTTTAATTCATTTTAAATTGATATAACTATGTGGATGTGGAAATATGTTTTATATATTTCATGTTTATTCTTTTACAATGTAATTGTAACCTGTGTTGAAATGTACCACTATACGATCACAATGTACAACTTTAGTTTTCATCACTAAGCCAAAGAATGCATTTCTCCTCAATAAACACTGAAAAGTGGATTCATATGAAAAATGTGAAATTTCTTCACAGAAAAACATTTCTTCCATTGGAAACACACAAAAAAGGATAAATATGAAAGGGAACACAGTTTTCCAAAATCTAATATGATAGTTTTGGACTCCAGGCATCAAACTGTCAGTCTGAGCTGAATTCCATGCAAAACTCTTATTTTCATCACTAAACTCGCTTAATATGTCTTTCTCATCCAAAATCACTCAGGAACGCATTTCTCCTCAAGAAACACTGAAACGTACATTTATATGAAGAATATGTGCTTTATTTACAGAAACACATCTGTTATACTAAAAACATACAAAAAAGAGACAGAATATGAAAAGAAACATTGTTTTCTCAAACTTTACATTAGAATTCGCTCCCAAGTATCAAATCTTCATTCTGAGCTCAATTCTATGGAAAACTCTTGTTTTCATCACTAAACTTGCTTAATATGTCTTTCTCATCCAAAACCACTCAGCAACGCATTTCTCCTCAAGAAACACTGAAACGTGCATTTATATGAAAATTATGTGATTTCTTCAGAAAATAAATCTCTTATATTGGAAATATACAAAACAAGAATTAATATGAAAAGAATCATTTTTTTCTCAAACTTTACATTAGAATTCGCTTCCCAGTATCAAATCTTCATTCTGAGCTCAATTCTATGCAAAACTCTTGTTTTCATCACTAAACTCGCTTAATATGTCTTTCTCATCCAAAACCACTCAGGAACGCATTTCTCCTCAAGAAACACTGAAACGTGCATTTATATGAAGAATATGTGATTTATTTACAGAATATCTGTTATACTGGAAACATACAAAAAAGAGACAGAATATGAAAAGAATCATTGTTTTCTCAAACTTTACATTAGAATTCGCTTCCCAGTATCAAATCTTCATTCTGAGCTCAATTCTATGCAAAACTCTTGTTTTCATCACTAAACTCGCTTAATATCTCTTTCTCTCAAAAAAAAACACACAGAAAAGCATTTCTCCTCAAGAAACACTGAAACTTGCATTTATATGAAAATGATGTGATTTCTTCAGAAAAGAAATCTCTTTTATTGGAAACATACAAAACAGGATGAAAATGAAAGGGGATATATTTTTACAATTTTTTTACATAATAGTTGGCCTTTCTGCATCAAACCTTCACACTGACCTCAATTCCATGTAAAACTTCCACTTTCAAACCTTCCACTGCCCGTACTTTGTGGAGGCAATGAGTCTGAATCATTGGCCAAAACAAAAGTCAATAGAAGTTTTTTCCAGATTTGTATTGTCCGACATTTTTCAGATTTTTTTTCCAGACTTTTTTTGTCCGACATTTTTCAGACTTTTTTTGTCCGAGAATTTTCAGATCTTTTTTTTAGACTTTTTTTTCAGACATTTTCAGATCTTTTTTTTCGGACAGTTTTTTCAGACTTCTTTTGTCCGACATTTTTCAGTCATTTTTTTCAGACTTTTTTTGTCCGACAATTTTCAGATCTTTTTTTTCAGACTTCTTTTGTCCGACATCTTTCAGACTTTTTTTGTCCGACATTTTTCAGATATTTTTTTTCAGACATTTTCAGATATTTTTTTTCCAGACTTTTTTTTCAGAGTTCTTTTGTCCGACAATTTTCAGATATTTTTTTTCAGACTTCTTTTGTCCGACAATTTTCAGATATTTTTTTTCAGACTTCTTTTGTCCGACATCTTTCAGACTTTTTTTGTCCGACATTTTTCAGATATTTTTTTTCAGACATTTTCAGATATTTTTTTTCGGACAGTTTTTTCAGACTTCTTTTGTCCGACATTTTTCAGACTTCTTTTGTCCGACATCTTTCAGACTTTTTTTCGGGCTTTTTTTCAGATATAATTATAATAATAATTAATATTCGAATAAGCGCAATTTGCCGTGAGCTGGAATGAGATGGAAACATGAAACTTGGCATAGGAACTGGAATGATGTGCAGCTGCTTCTCAAGAACTATGACCCTAATCGGCCACATGATGGCGCTGTAATTAACGCCCAAACACGCGATTTTGAAAAGGCCACGCCCCTCACACCGTAAGTCTGATTGACTTGAAACTCGACACACATGTCTAGCTCCGTGTGATCTACAAAAAAGCTGCTCAGACCACTAACGTCCGCCTAACTAGATTTTCCGCCATATTGGATTTTTTGAAAAACAGATTTTTGACATCTCCTCCTAAACCGTAGGTCCGATTGCTACCAAATTTTCTGTGGATCATTATTGGGCTAATGTCATCTAAAGTTGCATAAAGCGTGTTGATACCTCATTGCGTTATGAATCTGTTGACCAACAAACTTTTCAATTGGAGGGGCTTAGCAGGAAATTGGCCATAATTCATTGACCATTAGTCAAATCATCATAAATCTTGGTAGATATCTTCAGTACATGTTTGGGAAGAGGCGTACCAAAGCGTTTTCTGCTTGACACATAGGGGGCGCCACAAATATCAGAAACTTGTATCGCAAGATCCGGTGGACAGAATTTTATCAAATTTGGTGCACATACTCTGGGGGCAAGTATTAACCAAGATCTATAGTGTCATATTGATCGGTGCATGTGGGCGTGGCCTATTTAGCATTTTATGCTAAATTATGCCTTTGCTCAATTTGCTGTGAGCTGGAATGAGCTAGAGACATGAGACTTGGTACCATAACTGTACATGATGTCATAATGCTTCACATAAAATATGAAAACAATTGGCCACATGGTGGCGCTATAACAATTTTCAAGGCCAGCCCCCTCACACCATAAGTCCTATCAATTTGAAATTTGACAGACATGTGCTGCTGAATGTGATCTACAAAAAAGTCTCTTGGACCACGAAAGTCCACCAACTAAATTTTCCGCCATGTTGAATTTTTTGAAAAACACATTTTTGACATCTCGTCCTAAGCCGTAGGTCCGATTGCTGGAATATTTTCTGCGAATCATTATTGGACCAGGCTCATCAAAAGTTGCATTAAGCTTGTTGATATGTTATTGCGTTGTGAAGATATTGACCAATACATTTCGAAGAGGCGTGCCTCAGCACATCAATAGACCTAACTTCACAAGCCTTTGGCCCATCATCTCCAAACTTGCAGCATATGTTCACAAGAGTAGTTGAAACATCCGCTGAAAGTTTCATTCAAATCGACCACTAGGGGGGCGCTTTGAGCGATAAAGGCTCTAACCCGCGAAATGCCGCTTGCGGCTTTAATTCATTTTAAATTGATATAACTATGTGGATGTGGAAATATGTTTTATATATTTCATGTTTATTCTTTTACAATGTAATTGTAACCTGTGTTGAAATGTACCACTATACGATCACAATGTACAACTTTAGTTTTCATCACTAAGCCAAAGAATGCATTTCTCCTCAAGAAACACTGAAAAGTGGATTCATATGAAAAATGTGAAATTTCTTCACAGAAAAACATTTCTTCCATTGGAAACACACAAAAAAGGATAAATATGAAAGGGAACACAGTTTTCCAAAATCTAATATGATAGTTTTGGACTCCAGGCATCAAACTGTCAGTCTGAGCTGAATTCCATGCAAAACTCTTATTTTCATCACTAAACTCGCTTAATATGTCTTTCTCATCCAAAACCACTCAGGAACGCATTTCTCCTCAAGAAACACTGAAACGTACATTTATATGAAGAATATGTGCTTTATTTACAGAAACACATCTGTTATACTAAAAACATACAAAAAAGAGACAGAATATGAAAAGAAACATTGTTTTCTCAAACTTTACATTAGAATTCGCTCCCAAGTATCAAATCTTCATTCTGAGCTCAATTCTATGCAAAACTCTTGTTTTCATCACTAAACTCGCTTAATATGTCTGTCTCATCCAAAACCACTCAGGAACGCATTTCTCCTCAAGAAACACTGAAACGTGCATTTATATGAAGAATATGTGATTTATTTACAGAAACACATCTGTTATACTGGAAACATACAAAAAAGAGACAGAATATGAAAAGAATCATTGTTTTCTCAAACTTTACATTAGAATTCGCTTCCCAGTATCAAATCTTCATTCTGAGCTCAATTCTATGGAAAACTCTTGTTTTCATCACTAAACTTGCTTAATATGTCTTTCTCATCCAAAACCACTCAGCAACGCATTTCTCCTCAAGAAACACTGAAACGTGCATTTATATGAAAATTATGTGATTTCTTCAGAAAATAAATCTCTTATATTGGAAATATACAAAACAAGAATTAATATGAAAAGAATCATTTTTTTCTCAAACTTTACATTAGAATTCGCTTCCCAGTATCAAATCTTCATTCTGAGCTCAATTCTATGCAAAACTCTTGTTTTCATCACTAAACTCGCTTAATATGTCTTTCTCATCCAAAACCACTCAGGAACGCATTTCTCCTCAAGAAACACTGAAACGTGCATTTATATGAAGAATATGTGATTTATTTACAGAATATCTGTTATACTGGAAACATACAAAAAAGAGACAGAATATGAAAAGAATCATTGTTTTCTCAAACTTTACATTAGAATTCGCTTCCCAGTATCAAATCTTCATTCTGAGCTCAATTCTATGCAAAACTCTTGTTTTCATCACTAAACTCGCTTAATATCTCTTTCTCTCAAAAAAAAACACACAGAAAAGCATTTCTCCTCAAGAAACACTGAAACTTGCATTTATATGAAAATGATGTGATTTCTTCAGAAAAGAAATCTCTTTTATTGGAAACATACAAAACAGGATGAAAATGAAAGGGGATATATTTTTACAATTTTTTTACATAATAGTTGGCCTTTCTGCATCAAACCTTCACACTGACCTCAATTCCATGTAAAACTTCCACTTTCAAACCTTCCACTGCCCGTACTTTGTGGAGGCAATGAGTCTGAATCATTGGCCAAAACAAAAGTCAATAGAAGTTTTTTCCAGATTTGTATTGTCCGACATTTTTCAGATTTTTTTTCCAGACTTTTTTTGTCCGACATTTTTCAGACTTTTTTTGTCCGAGAATTTTCAGATCTTTTTTTTAGACTTTTTTTTCAGACATTTTCAGATCTTTTTTTTCGGACAGTTTTTTCAGACTTCTTTTGTCCGACATTTTTCAGTCATTTTTTTCAGACTTTTTTTGTCCGACAATTTTCAGATCTTTTTTTTCAGACTTCTTTTGTCCGACATCTTTCAGACTTTTTTTGTCCGACATTTTTCAGATATTTTTTTTCAGACATTTTCAGATATTTTTTTTCCAGACTTTTTTTTCAGAGTTCTTTTGTCCGACAATTTTCAGATATTTTTTTTCAGACTTCTTTTGTCCGACAATTTTCAGATATTTTTTTTCAGACTTCTTTTGTCCGACATCTTTCAGACTTTTTTTGTCCGACATTTTTCAGATATTTTTTTTCAGACATTCTCAGATATTTTTTTTCGGACAGTTTTTTCAGACTTCTTTTGTCCGACATTTTTCAGACTTCTTTTGTCCGACATCTTTCAGACTTTTTTTCGGGCTTTTTTTCAGATATAATTATAATAATAATTAATATTCGAATAAGCGCAATTTGCCGTGAGCTGGAATGAGATGGAAACATGAAACTTGGCATAGGAACTGGAATGATGTGCAGCTGCTTCTCAAGAACTATGACCCTAATCGGCCACATGATGGCGCTGTAATTAACGCCCAAACACGCGATTTTGAAAAGGCCACGCCCCTCACACCGTAAGTCTGATTGACTTGAAACTCGACACACATGTCTAGCTCCGTGTGATCTACAAAAAAGCTGCTCAGACCACTAACGTCCGCCTAACTAGATTTTCCGCCATATTGGATTTTTTGAAAAACAGATTTTTGACATCTCCTCCTAAACCGTAGGTCCGATTGCTACCAAATTTTCTGTGGATCATTATTGGGCTAATGTCATCTAAAGTTGCATAAAGCGTGTTGATACCTCATTGCGTTATGAATCTGTTGACCAACAAACTTTTCAATTGGAGGGGCTTAGCAGGAAATTGGCCATAATTCATTGACCATTAGTCAAATCATCATAAATCTTGGTAGATATCTTCAGTACATGTTTGGGAAGAGGCGTACCAAAGCGTTTTCTGCTTGACACATAAGGGGCGCCACAAATATCAGAAACTTGTATCGCAAGATCCGGTGGACAGAATTTTATCAAATTTGGTGCACATACTCTGGGGGCAAGTATTAACCAAGATCTATAGTGTCATATTGATCGGTGCATGTGGGCGTGGCCTATTTAGCATTTTATGCTAAATTATGCCTTTGCTCAATTTGCTGTGAGCTGGAATGAGCTAGAGACATGAGACTTGGTACCATAACTGTACATGATGTCATAATGCTTCACATAAAATATGAAAACAATTGGCCACATGGTGGCGCTATAACAATTTTCAAGGCCAGCCCCCTCACACCATAAGTCCTATCAATTTGAAATTTGACAGACATGTGCTGCTGAATGTGATCTACAAAAAAGTCTCTTGGACCACGAAAGTCCACCAACTAAATTTTCCGCCATGTTGAATTTTTTGAAAAACACATTTTTGACATCTCGTCCTAAGCCGTAGGTCCGATTGCTGGAATATTTTCTGCGAATCATTATTGGACCAGGCTCATCAAAAGTTGCATTAAGCTTGTTGATATGTTATTGCGTTGTGAAGATATTGACCAATACATTTCGAAGAGGCGTGCCTCAGCACATCAATAGACCTAACTTCACAAGCCTTTGGCCCATCATCTCCAAACTTGCAGCATATGTTCACAAGAGTAGTTGAAACATCCGCTGAAAGTTTCATTCAAATCGACCACTAGGGGGGCGCTTTGAGCGATAAAGGCTCTAACCCGCGAAATGCCGCTTGCGGCTTTAATTCATTTTAAATTGATATAACTATGTGGATGTGGAAATATGTTTTATATATTTCATGTTTATTCTTTTACAATGTAATTGTAACCTGTGTTGAAATGTACCACTATACGATCACAATGTACAACTTTAGTTTTCATCACTAAGCCAAAGAATGCATTTCTCCTCAAGAAACACTGAAAAGTGGATTCATATGAAAAATGTGAAATTTCTTTACAGAAAAACATTTCTTGCATTGGAAACACACAAAAAAGGATAAATATGAAAGGGAACACAGTTTTCCAAAATCTAATATGATAGTTTTGGACTCCAGGCATCAAACTGTCAGTCTGAGCTGAATTCCATGCAAAACTCTTATTTTCATCACTAAACTCGCTTAATATGTCTTTCTCATCCAAAACCACTCAGGAACGCATTTCTCCTCAAGAAACACTGAAACGTACATTTATATGAAGAATATGTGCTTTATTTACAGAAACACATCTGTTATACTAAAAACATACAAAAAAGAGACAGAATATGAAAAGAAACATTGTTTTCTCAAACTTTACATTAGAATTCGCTCCCAAGTATCAAATCTTCATTCTGAGCTCAATTCTATGCAAAACTCTTGTTTTCATCACTAAACTCGCTTAATATGTCTTTCTCATCCAAAACCACTCAGGAACGCATTTCTCCTCAAGAAACACTGAAACGTACATTTATATGAAGAATATGTGCTTTATTTACAGAAACACATCTGTTATACTAAAAACATACAAAAAAGAGACAGAATATGAAAAGAAACATTGTTTTCTCAAACTTTACATTAGAATTCGCTCCCAAGTATCAAATCTTCATTCTGAGCTCAATTCTATGCAAAACTCTTGTTTTCATCACTAAACTCGCTTAATATGTCTTTCTCATCCAAAACCACTCAGGAACGCATTTCTCCTCAAGAAACACTGAAACGTGCATTTATATGAAGAATATGTGATTTATTTACAGAAACACATCTGTTATACTGGAAACATACAAAAAAGAGACAGAATATGAAAAGAATCATTGTTTTCTCAATCTTTACATTAGAATTCGCTTCCCAGTATCAAATCTTCATTCTGAGCTCAATTCTATCGAAAACTCTTGTTTTCATCACCAAACTTGCTTAATATGTCTTTCTCATCCAAAACCACTCAGCAACGCATTTCTCCTCAAGAAACACTGAAACGTGCATTTATATGAAAATTATGTGATTTCTTCAGAAAATAAATCTCTTATATTGGAAATATACAAAACAAGACAGAATATGAAAAGAATCATTTTTTTCTCAAACTTTACATTAGAATTCGCTTCCCAGTATCAAATCTTCATTCTGAGCTCAATTCTATGCAAAACTCTTGTTTTCATCACTAAACTCGCTTAATATGTCTTTCTCATCCAAAACCACTCAGGAACGCATTTCTCCTCAAGAAACACTGAAACGTGCATTTATATGAAGAATATGTGATTTATTTACAGAAACACATCTGTTATACTGGAAACATACAAAAAAGAGACAGAATATGAAAAGAATCATTGTTTTCTCAAACTTTACATTAGAATTCGCTCCCAAGTATCAAATCTTCATTCTGAGCTCAATTCTATGGAAAACTCTTGTTTTCATCACTAAACTTGCTTAATATGTCTTTCTCATCCAAAACCACTCAGCAACGCATTTCTCCTCAAGTAACACTGAAACGTGCATTTATATGAAAATTATGTGATTTCTTCAGAAAATAAATCTCTTATATTGGAAACATACAAAACAAGACAGAATATGAAAAGAATCATTGTTTTCTCAAACTTTACATTAGAATTCGCTTCCCAGTATCAAATCTTCATTCTGAGCTCAATTCTATGCAAAACTCTTGTTTTCATCACTAAACTCGCTTAATATGTCTTTCTCATCCAAAACCACTCAGGAACGCATTTCTCCTCAAGAAACACTGAAACGTGCATTTATATGAAGAATATGTGATTTATTTACAGAAACACATCTGTTATACTGGAAACATACAAAAAAGAGACAGAATATGAAAAGAAACATTGTTTTCTCAAATTTTACATTAGAATTCGCTTCCAAGTATCAAATCTTCATTCTGAGCTCAATTCTATGCAAAACTCTTGTTTTCCTCACTAAACTCAGTTAATATCTCTTTCTCTCAAAAAAAAACACACAGAAAAGCATTTCTCCTCAAGAAACACTGAAACGTGCATTTATATGAAAATGATGTGATTTCTTCAGAAAAGAAATCTCTTTTATTGGAAACATACAAAACAGGATGAAAATGAAAGGGGATATATTTTTACAATTTTTTTACATAATAGTTGGCCTTTCTGCATCAAACCTTCACACTGACCTCAATTCCATGTAAAACTTCCACTTTCAAACCTTCCACTGCCCGTACTTTGTGGAGGCAATGAGTCTGAATCATTGGCCAAAACAAAAGTCAATAGAAGTTTTTTCCAGATTTGTATTGTCCGACATTTTTCAGATTTTTTTTCCAGACTTTTTTTGTCCGACATTTTTCAGATCTTTTTTTTCAGATCTTTTTTTTCAGATTTTTTTTCAGACTTTTTTTCTCCGACATTTTTCAGACTTTTTTTCTCCGAGAATTTTCAGATCTTTTTTTTCGGACAGTTTTTTCAGACTTCTTTTGTCCGACATTTTTCAGATCTTTTTTTTCAGATCTTTTTTTTCAGATTTTTTTTCAGACTTTTTTTCTCCGCCATTTTTCAGACTTTTTTTGTCCGAGAATTTTCAGATCTTTTTTTTCAGACTTTTTTTTCAGACATTTTCAGATCTTTTTTTTCGGACAGTTTTTTCAGACTTCTTTTGTCCGACATTTTTCAGTCATTTTTTTCAGACTTTTTTTGTCCGACAATTTTCAGATCTTTTTTTTCAGACATTTTCAGATATTTTTTTTCCGACACTTTTTTCAGACTTTTTTTTCAGACATTTTCAGATATTTTTTTTCCAGACTTTTTTTTCAGAGTTCTTTTGTCCGACAATTTTCAGATCTTTTTTTTCAGACTTCTTTTGTCCGACATCTTTCAGACTTTTTTTGTCCGACATTTTTCAGATATTTTTTTTCAGACATTTTCAGATATTTTTTTTCCGACACTTTTTTCAGACTTTTTTTTCAGACATTTTCAGATATTTTTTTTCCAGACTTTTTTTTCAGAGTTCTTTTGTCCGACAATTTTCAGATATTTTTTTTCAGACTTCTTTTGTCCGACAATTTTCAGATATTTTTTTTCAGACTTCTTTTGTCCGACATCTTTCAGACTTTTTTTTTCCGACATTTTTCAGATATTTTTTTTCAGACATTTTCAGATATTTTTTTTCGGACAGTTTTTTCAGACTTCTTTTGTCCGACATTTTTCAGACTTCTTTTGTCCGACATCTTTCAGACTTTTTTTCGGGCTTTTTTTCAGATATAATTATAATAATAATTAATATTCGAATAAGCGCAATTTGCCGTGAGCTGGAATGAGATGGAAACATGAAACTTGGCATAGGAACTGGAATGATGTGCAGCTGCTTCTCAAGAACTATGACCCTAATCGGCCACATGATGGCGCTGTAATTAACGCCCAAACACGCGATTTTGAAAAGGCCACGCCCCTCACACCGTAAGTCTGATTGACTTGAAACTCGACACACATGTCTAGCTCCGTGTGATCTACAAAAAAGCTGCTCAGACCACTAACGTCCGCCTAACTAGATTTTCCGCCATATTGGATTTTTTGAAAAACAGATTTTTGACATCTCCTCCTAAACCGTAGGTCCGATTGCTACCAAATTTTCTGTGGATCATTATTGGGCTAATGTCATCTAAAGTTGCATAAAGCGTGTTGATACCTCATTGCGTTATGAATCTGTTGACCAACAAACTTTTCAATTGGAGGGGCTTAGCAGGAAATTGGCCATAATTCATTGACCATTAGTCAAATCATCATAAATCTTGGTAGATATCTTCAGTACATGTTTGGGAAGAGGCGTACCAAAGCGTTTTCTGCTTGACACATAGGGGGCGCCACAAATATCAGAAACTTGTATCGCAAGATCCGGTGGACAGAATTTTATCAAATTTGGTGCACATACTCTGGGGGCAAGTATTAACCAAGATCTATAGTGTCATATTGATCGGTGCATGTGGGCGTGGCCTATTTAGCATTTTATGCTAAATTATGCCTTTGCTCAATTTGCTGTGAGCTGGAATGAGCTAGAGACATGAGACTTGGTACCATAACTGTACATGATGTCATAATGCTTCACATAAAATATGAAAACAATTGGCCACATGGTGGCGCTATAACAATTTTCAAGGCCAGCCCCCTCACACCATAAGTCCTATCAATTTGAAATTTGACAGACATGTGCTGCTGAATGTGATCTACAAAAAAGTCTCTTGGACCACGAAAGTCCACCAACTAAATTTTCCGCCATGTTGAATTTTTTGAAAAACACATTTTTGACATCTCCTCCTAAACCGTAGGTCTATTTGCTGGCATATTTTCTGCGAATCATTATTGGACCAGGCTCATCAAAGGTTGCATAAAGCTTGTTGATATGTTATTGTGTTGTGAAGATATTGACCAATTCATTTTTAAGGGGCGGGCTCAGCACGTCAATAGACCTAACTTCACAAGCCTTTGGCCCATCATCTCCAAACTTGCAGCATATGTTCACAAGAGTAGCGGAAACATCTGCTGAAAGTTTCATTCAAATCGGCCACATGGTGGCGCTGTAATTAACGCCCAAACATGCGATTTTGGAAAGGTCACGCCCCTCAAACCGTAAGTCCGATTGACTTGAAATGTGACACATATGTGCAACTCCGTGTGATCTACAATAAAGCCTCTTGGACCTCCAAAGTGCACCTGGAAATATTTTCCGCCATATTGGATTTTTTGAAAAACACATTTTTGACATCTCGTCCTAAGCCGTAGGTCCGATTGCTGGAATATTTTCTGCGAATCATTATTGGACCAGGCTCATCAAAAGTTGCATTAAGCTTGTTGATATGTTATTGCGTTGTGAAGATATTGACCAATACATTTCGAAGAGGCGTGCCTCAGCACATCAATAGACCTAACTTCACAAGCCTTTGGCCCATCATCTCCAAACTTGCAGCATATGTTCACAAGAGTAGTTGAAACATCCGCTGAAAGTTTCATTCAAATCGACCACTAGGGGGGCGCTTTGAGCGATAAAGGCTCTAACCCGCGAAATGCCGCTTGCGGCTTTAATTCATTTTAAATTGATATAACTATGTGGATGTGGAAATATGTTTTATATATTTCATGTTTATTCTTTTACAATGTAATTGTAACCTGTGTTGAAATGTACCACTATACGATCACAATGTACAACTTTAGTTTTCATCACTAAGCCAAAGAATGCATTTCTCCTCAAGAAACACTGAAAAGTGGATTCATATGAAAAATGTGAAATTTCTTCACAGAAAAACATTTCTTGCATTGGAAACACACAAAAAAGGATAAATATGAAAGGGAACACAGTTTTCCAAAATCTAATATGATAGTTTTGGACTCCAGGCATCAAACTGTCAGTCTGAGCTGAATTCCATGCAAAACTCTTATTTTCATCACTAAACTCGCTTAATATGTCTTTCTCATCCAAAACCACTCAGGAACGCATTTCTCCTCAAGAAACACTGAAACGTACATTTATATGAAGAATATGTGCTTTATTTACAGAAACACATCTGTTATACTAAAAACATACAAAAAAGAGACAGAATATGAAAAGAAACATTGTTTTCTCAAACTTTACATTAGAATTCGCTCCCAAGTATCAAATCTTCATTCTGAAATCAATTCTATGCAAAACTCTTGTTTTCATCACTAAACTCGCTTAATATGTCTTTCTCATCCAAAACCACTCAGGAACGCATTTCTCCTCAAGAAACACTGAAACGTGCATTTATATGAAGAATATGTGATTTATTTACAGAAACACATCTGTTATACTGGAAACATACAAAAAAGAGACAGAATATGAAAAGAATCATTGTTTTCTCAAACTTTACATTAGAATTCGCTTCCCAGTATCAAATCTTCATTCTGAGCTCAATTCTATGGAAAACTCTTGTTTTCATCACTAAACTCGCTTAATATGTCTTTCTCATCCAAAACCACTCAGGAACGCATTTCTCCTCAAGAAACACTGAAACGTGCATTTATATGAAGAATATATGATTTATTTACAGAAACACATCTGTTATACTGGAAACATACAAAAAAGAGACAGAATATGAAAAGCAACATTGTTTTCTCAAATTTTACATTAGAATTCGCTTCTAAGTATCAAATCTTCATTCTGAGCTCAATTCTATGCAAAACTCTTGTTTTCATCACTAAACTCGCTTAATATGTCTTTCTCATCCAAAACCACTCAGGAACGCATTTCTCCTCAAGAAACACTGAAATGTGCATTTATATGAAGAATGTATAATTTATTTACAGAAACACATCTGTGATACTGGAAACATACAAAAAAGAGACAGAATATGAAAAGAAACATTGTTTTCTCAAATTTTACATTAGAATTCGCTTCCAAGTATCAAATCTTCATTCTGAGCTCAATTCTATGCAAAACTCTTGTTTTCATCACTAAACTCAGTTAATATCTCTTTCTCTCAAAAAAAACACACAGAAAAGCATTTCTCCTCAAGAAACACTGAAAAGTGCATTTATATGAAAATGATGTGATTTCTTCAGAAAAGAAATCTCTTTTATTGGAAACATACAAAATAGGATGAAAATGAAAGGGGATATATTTTTACAATTTTTTTACATAATAGTTGGCCTTTCTGCATCAAACCTTCACACTGACCTCAATTCCATGTAAAACTTCCACTTTCAAACCTTCCACTGCCCGTACTTTGTGGAGGCAATGAGTCTGAATTATTGGCCAAAACAAAAGTCAATAGAAGTTTTTTCCAGATTTCTATTGTCCGACATTTTTCAGATTTTTTTTCCAGACTTTTTTTGTCCGACATTTTTCAGATCTTTTTTTTCAGATCTTTTTTTTCAGATTTTTTTTCAGACTTTTTTTGTCCGACATTTTTCAGATCTTTTTTTCAGATCTTTTTTTCAGACATTTTCAGATCTTTTTTTTCGGACAGTTTTTTCAGACTTTTTTTGTCCGACATTTTTCAGATCTTTTTTTCAGACTTTTTTTTCGGACTTTTTCAGATTTATTTTTACGGACAGTTTTTTCAGACTTCTTTTGTCCGACATTTTTCAGACTTTTTTTGTCCGAGAATTTTCAGATCTTTTTTTTCGGACAGTTTTTTCAGATCTTTTTTTTCAGACATTTTTTTCAGAGTTCTTTTGTCCGACAATATTCAGATATTTTTTTTCAGACTTCTTTTGTCCGACAATTTTCAGATCTTTTTTTTCAGACTTCTTTTGTCCGACATTTTAAGATCTTTTTTTTCAGACTTTTTTTGTCCGACAATTTTCAGATCTTTTTTTTCAGACTTCTTTTGTCCGACATCTTTCAGACTTTTTTTGTCCGACATTTTTCAGATATTTTTTTCAGATATTTTTTTTCGGACAGTTTTTTCAGACTTCTTTTGTCCGACATTTTTCAGACTTTTTTTCGGGCTTTTTTTCCAGACTTTTTTTCAGATATAATTATAATAATAATTAATATTCGAATAAGCGCAATTTGCCGTGAGCTGGAATGAGATGGAAACATGAAACTTGGCATAGGAACTGGAATGATGTGCAGCTGCTTCTCAAGAACTATGACCCTAATCGGCCACATGATGGCGCTGTAATTAATGCCCAAACACGCGATTTTGAAAAGGCCACGCCCCTCACACCGTAAGTCTGATTGACTTGAAACTCGACACACATGTCTAGCTCCGTGTCATCTACAAAAAAGCTGCTCAGACCACTAACGTCTGCCTAACTAGATTTTCCGCCATATTGGATTTTTTGAAAAACAGATTTTTGACATCTCCTCCTAAACCGTAGGTCCGATTGCTACCAAATTTTCTGTGGATCATTATTGGGCTAATGTCATCTAAATTTGCATAAAGCGTGTTGATACCTCATTGCGTTATGAATCTGTTGACCAACAAACTTTTCAATTGGAGGGGCTTAGCAGGAAATTGGCCATAATTCATTGACCATTAGTCAAATCATCATAAATCTTGGTAGATATCTTCAGTACATGTTTGGGAAGAGGCGTACCAAAGCGTTTTCTGCTTGACACATAGGGGGCGCCACAAATATCAGAAACTTGAATCGCAAGATCCGGTGGACAGAATTTTATCAAATTTGGTGCACATACTCTGGGGGCAAGTATTAACCAAGATCTATAGTGTCATATTGATCGGTGCATGTGGGCGTGGCCTATTTAGCATTTTATGCTAAATTATGCCTTTGCTCAATTTGCTGTGAGCTGGAATGAGCTAGAGACATGAGACTTGGTACCATAACTGTACATGATGTCATAATGCTTCACATAAAATATGAAAACAATTGGCCACATGGTGGCGCTATAACAATTTTCAAGGCCAGCCCCCTCACACCATAAGTCCTATCAATTTGAAATTTGACAGACATGTGCTGCTGAATGTGATCTACAAAAAAGTCTCTTGGACCACGAAAGTCCACCAACTAAATTTTCCGCCATGTTGAATTTTTTGAAAAACACATTTTTGACATCTCCTCCTAAACCGTAGGTCTATTTGCTGGCATATTTTCTGCGAATCATTATTGGACCAGGCTCATCAAAGGTTGCATAAAGCTTGTTGATATGTTATTGTGTTGTGAAGATATTGACCAATTCATTTTTAAGGGGCGGGCTCAGCACGTCAATAGACCTAACTTCACAAGCCTTTGGCCCATCATCTCCAAACTTGCAGCATATGTTCACAAGAGTAGCGGAAACATCTGCTGAAAGTTTCATTCAAATCGGCCACATGGTGGCGCTGTAATTAACGCCCAAACATGCGATTTTGGAAAGGCCACGCCCCTCAAACCGTAAGTCCGATTGACTTGAAATGTGACACATATGTGCAACTCCGTGTGATCTACAATAAAGCCTCTTGGACCTCCAAAGTGCACCTGGAAATATTTTCCGCCATATTGGATTTTTTGAAAAACACATTTTTGACATCTCGTCCTAAGCCGTAGGTCCGATTGCTGGAATATTTTCTGCGAATCATTATTGGACCAGGCTCATCAAAAGTTGCATTAAGCTTGTTGATATGTTATTGCGTTGTGAAGATATTGACCAATACATTTCGAAGTGGCGTGCCTCAGCACATCAATAGACCTAACTTCACAAGCCTTTGGCCCATCATCTCCAAACTTGCAGCATATGTTCACAAGAGTAGTTGAAACATCCGCTGAAAGTTTCATTCAAATCGACCACTAGGGGGGCGCTTTGAGCGATAAAGGCTCTAACCCGCGAAATGCCGCTTGCGGCTTTAATTCATTTTAAATTGATATAACTATGTGGATGTGGAAATATGTTTTATATATTTCATGTTTATTCTTTTACAATGTAATTGTAACCTGTGTTGAAATGTACCACTATACGATCACAATGTACAACTTTAGTTTTCATCACTAAGCCAAAGAATGCATTTCTCCTCAAGAAACACTGAAAAGTGGATTCATATGAAAAATGTGAAATTTCTTTACAGAAAAACATTTCTTGCATTGGAAACACACAAAAAAGGATAAATATGAAAGGGAACACAGTTTTCCAAAATCTAATATGATAGTTTTGGACTCCAGGCATCAAACTGTCAGTCTGAGCTGAATTCCATGCAAAACTCTTATTTTCATCACTAAACTCGCTTAATATGTCTTTCTCATCCAAAACCACTCAGGAACGCATTTCTCCTCAAGAAACACTGAAACGTACATTTATATGAAGAATATGTGCTTTATTTACAGAAACACATCTGTTATACTAAAAACATACAAAAAAGAGACAGAATATGAAAAGAAACATTGTTTTCTCAAACTTTACATTAGAATTCGCTCCCAAGTATCAAATCTTCATTCTGAGCTCAATTCTATGCAAAACTCTTGTTTTCATCACTAAACTCGCTTAATATGTCTTTCTCATCCAAAACCACTCAGGAACGCATTTCTCCTCAAGAAACACTGAAACGTACATTTATATGAAGAATATGTGCTTTATTTACAGAAACACATCTGTTATACTAAAAACATACAAAAAAGAGACAGAATATGAAAAGAAACATTGTTTTCTCAAACTTTACATTAGAATTCGCTCCCAAGTATCAAATCTTCATTCTGAGCTCAATTCTATGCAAAACTCTTGTTTTCATCACTAAACTCGCTTAATATGTCTTTCTCATCCAAAACCACTCAGGAACGCATTTCTCCTCAAGAAACACTGAAACGTGCATTTATATGAAGAATATGTGATTTATTTACAGAAACACATCTGTCATACTGGAAACATACAAAAAAGAGACAGAATATGAAAAGAATCATTGTTTTCTCAATCTTTACATTAGAATTCGCTTCCCAGTATCAAATCTTCATTCTGAGCTCAATTCTATCGAAAACTCTTGTTTTCATCACTAAACTTGCTTAATATGTCTTTCTCATCCAAAACCACTCAGCAACGCATTTCTCCTCAAGAAACACTGAAACGTGCATTTATATGAAAATTATGTGATTTCTTCAGAAAATAAATCTCTTATATTGGAAATATACAAAACAAGACAGAATATGAAAAGAATCATTTTTTTCTCAAACTTTACATTAGAATTCGCTTCCCAGTATCAAATCTTCATTCTGAGCTCAATTCTATGCAAAACTCTTGTTTTCATCACTAAACTCGCTTAATATGTCTTTCTCATCCAAAACCACTCAGGAACGCATTTCTCCTCAAGAAACACTGAAACGTGCATTTATATGAAGAATATGTGATTTATTTACAGAAACACATCTGTTATACTGGAAACATACAAAAAAGAGACAGAATATGAAAAGAATCATTGTTTTCTCAAACTTTACATTAGAATTCGCTCCCAAGTATCAAATCTTCATTCTGAGCTCAATTCTATGGAAAACTCTTGTTTTCATCACTAAACTTGCTTAATATGTCTTTCTCATCCAAAACCACTCAGCAACGCATTTCTCCTCAAGTAACACTGAAACGTGCATTTATATGAAAATTATGTGATTTCTTCAGAAAATAAATCTCTTATATTGGAAACATACAAAACAAGACAGAATATGAAAAGAATCATTGTTTTCTCAAACTTTACATTAGAATTCGCTTCCCAGTATCAAATCTTCATTCTGAGCTCAATTCTATGCAAAACTCTTGTTTTCATCACTAAACTCGCTTAATATGTCTTTCTCATCCAAAACCACTCAGGAACGCATTTCTCCTCAAGAAACACTGAAACGTGCATTTATATGAAGAATATGTGATTTATTTACAGAAACACATCTGTTATACTGGAAACATACAAAAAAGAGACAGAATATGAAAAGAAACATTGTTTTCTCAAATTTTACATTAGAATTCGCTTCCAAGTATCAAATCTTCATTCTGAGCTCAATTCTATGCAAAACTCTTGTTTTCCTCACTAAACTCAGTTAATATCTCTTTCTCTCAAAAAAAAACACACAGAAAAGCATTTCTCCTCAAGAAACACTGAAACGTGCATTTATATGAAAATGATGTGATTTCTTCAGAAAAGAAATCTCTTTTATTGGAAACATACAAAACAGGATGAAAATGAAAGGGGATATATTTTTACAATTTTTTTACATAATAGTTGGCCTTTCTGCATCAAACCTTCACACTGACCTCAATTCCATGTAAAACTTCCACTTTCAAACCTTCCACTGCCCGTACTTTGTGGAGGCAATGAGTCTGAATCATTGGCCAAAACAAAAGTCAATAGAAGTTTTTTCCAGATTTGTATTGTCCGACATTTTTCAGATTTTTTTTCCAGACTTTTTTTGTCCGACATTTTTCAGATCTTTTTTTTCAGATCTTTTTTTTCAGATTTTTTTTCAGACTTTTTTTCTCCGACATTTTTCAGACTTTTTTTCTCCGAGAATTTTCAGATCTTTTTTTTCGGACAGTTTTTTCAGACTTCTTTTGTCCGACATTTTTCAGATCTTTTTTTTCAGATCTTTTTTTTCAGATTTTTTTTCAGACTTTTTTTCTCCGCCATTTTTCAGACTTTTTTTGTCCGAGAATTTTCAGATCTTTTTTTTCAGACTTTTTTTTCAGACATTTTCAGATCTTTTTTTTCGGACAGTTTTTTCAGACTTCTTTTGTCCGACATTTTTCAGTCATTTTTTTCAGACTTTTTTTGTCCGACAATTTTCAGATCTTTTTTTTCAGACATTTTCAGATATTTTTTTTCCGACACTTTTTTCAGACTTTTTTTTCAGACATTTTCAGATATTTTTTTTCCAGACTTTTTTTTCAGAGTTCTTTTGTCCGACAATTTTCAGATCTTTTTTTTCAGACTTCTTTTGTCCGACATCTTTCAGACTTTTTTTGTCCGACATTTTTCAGATATTTTTTTTCAGACATTTTCAGATATTTTTTTTCCGACACTTTTTTCAGACTTTTTTTTCAGACATTTTCAGATATTTTTTTTCCAGACTTTTTTTTCAGAGTTCTTTTGTCCGACAATTTTCAGATATTTTTTTTCAGACTTCTTTTGTCCGACAATTTTCAGATATTTTTTTTCAGACTTCTTTTGTCCGACATCTTTCAGACTTTTTTTTTCCGACATTTTTCAGATATTTTTTTTCAGACATTTTCAGATATTTTTTTTCGGACAGTTTTTTCAGACTTCTTTTGTCCGACATTTTTCAGACTTCTTTTGTCCGACATCTTTCAGACTTTTTTTCGGGCTTTTTTTCAGATATAATTATAATAATAATTAATATTCGAATAAGCGCAATTTGCCGTGAGCTGGAATGAGATGGAAACATGAAACTTGGCATAGGAACTGGAATGATGTGCAGCTGCTTCTCAAGAACTATGACCCTAATCGGCCACATGATGGCGCTGTAATTAACGCCCAAACACGCGATTTTGAAAAGGCCACGCCCCTCACACCGTAAGTCTGATTGACTTGAAACTCGACACACATGTCTAGCTCCGTGTGATCTACAAAAAAGCTGCTCAGACCACTAACGTCCGCCTAACTAGATTTTCCGCCATATTGGATTTTTTGAAAAACAGATTTTTGACATCTCCTCCTAAACCGTAGGTCCGATTGCTACCAAATTTTCTGTGGATCATTATTGGGCTAATGTCATCTAAAGTTGCATAAAGCGTGTTGATACCTCATTGCGTTATGAATCTGTTGACCAACAAACTTTTCAATTGGAGGGGCTTAGCAGGAAATTGGCCATAATTCATTGACCATTAGTCAAATCATCATAAATCTTGGTAGATATCTTCAGTACATGTTTGGGAAGAGGCGTACCAAAGCGTTTTCTGCTTGACACATAGGGGGCGCCACAAATATCAGAAACTTGTATCGCAAGATCCGGTGGACAGAATTTTATCAAATTTGGTGCACATACTCTGGGGGCAAGTATTAACCAAGATCTATAGTGTCATATTGATCGGTGCATGTGGGCGTGGCCTATTTAGCATTTTATGCTAAATTATGCCTTTGCTCAATTTGCTGTGAGCTGGAATGAGCTAGAGACATGAGACTTGGTACCATAACTGTACATGATGTCATAATGCTTCACATAAAATATGAAAACAATTGGCCACATGGTGGCGCTATAACAATTTTCAAGGCCAGCCCCCTCACACCATAAGTCCTATCAATTTGAAATTTGACAGACATGTGCTGCTGAATGTGATCTACAAAAAAGTCTCTTGGACCACGAAAGTCCACCAACTAAATTTTCCGCCATGTTGAATTTTTTGAAAAACACATTTTTGACATCTCCTCCTAAACCGTAGGTCTGATTGCTGGCATATTTTCTGCGAATCATTATTGGACCAGGCTCATCAAAGGTTGCATAAAGCTTGTTGATATGTTATTGTGTTGTGAAGATATTGACCAATTCATTTTTAAGGGGCGGGCTCAGCACGTCAATAGACCTAACTTCACAAGCCTTTGGCCCATCATCTCCAAACTTGCAGCATATGTTCACAAGAGTAGCGGAAACATCTGCTGAAAGTTTCATTCAAATCGGCCACATGGTGGCGCTGTAATTAACGCCCAAACATGCGATTTTGGAAAGGTCACGCCCCTCAAACCGTAAGTCCGATTGACTTGAAATGTGACACATATGTGCAACTCCGTGTGATCTACAATAAAGCCTCTTGGACCTCCAAAGTGCACCTGGAAATATTTTCCGCCATATTGGATTTTTTGAAAAACACATTTTTGACATCTCGTCCTAAGCCGTAGGTCCGATTGCTGGAATATTTTCTGCGAATCATTATTGGACCAGGCTCATCAAAAGTTGCATTAAGCTTGCTGATATGTTATTGCGTTGTGAAGATATTGACCAATACATTTCGAAGAGGCGTGCCTCAGCACATCAATAGACCTAACTTCACAAGCCCATCATCTCCAAACTTGCAGCATATGTTCACAAGAGTAGTTGAAACATCCGCTGAAAGTTTCATTCAAATCGACCACTAGGGGGGCGCTTTGAGCGATAAAGGCTCTAACCCGCGAAATGCCGCTTGCGGCTTTAATTCATTTTAAATTGATATAACTATGTGGATGTGGAAATATGTTTTATATATTTCATGTTTATTCTTTTACAATGTAATTGTAACCTGTGTTGAAATGTACCACTATACGATCACAATGTACAACTTTAGTTTTCATCACTAAGCCAAAGAATGCATTTCTCCTCAAGAAACACTGAAAAGTGGATTCATATGAAAAATGTGAAATTTCTTCACAGAAAAACATTTCTTGCATTGGAAACACACAAAAAAGGATAAATATGAAAGGGAACACAGTTTTCCAAAATCTAATATGATAGTTTTGGACTCCAGGCATCAAACTGTCAGTCTGAGCTGAATTCCATGCAAAACTCTTGTTTTCATCACTAAACTCGCTTAATATGTCTTTCTCATCCAAAACCACTCAGGAACGCATTCCTCCTCAAGAAACACTGAAACGTGCATTTATATGAAGAATATGTGATTTATTTACAGAAACACATCTGTTATACTGGAAACATACAAAAAAGAGACAGAATATGAAAAGAAACATTGTTTTCTCAAACTTTACATTAGAATTCGCTCCCAAGTATCAAATCTTCATTCTGAGCTCAATTCTATGGAAAACTCTTGTTTTCATCACTAAACTTGCTTAATATGTCTTTCTCATCCAAAACCACTCAGCAACGCATTTCTCCTCAAGAAACACTGAAACGTGCATTTATATGAAAATTATGTGATTTCTTCAGAAAATAAATCTCTTATATTGGAAACATACAAAACAAGACAGAATATGAAAAGAATCATTTTTTTCTCAAACTTTACATTAGAATTCGCTTCCCAGTATCAAATCTTCATTCTGAGCTCAATTCTATGCAAAACTCTTGTTTTCATCACTAAACTCGCTTAATATGTCTTTCTCATCCAAAACCACTCAGGAACGCATTTCTCCTCAAGAAACACTGAAACGTGCATTTATATGAAGAATATATGATTTATTTACAGAAACACATCTGTTATACTGGAAACATACAAAAAAGAGACAGAATATGAAAAGAAACATTGTTTTCTCAAATTTTACATTAGAATTCGCTTCCAAGTATCAAATCTTCATTCTGAGCTCAATTCTATGCAAAACTCTTGTTTTCATCACTAAACTCAGTTAATATCTCTTTCTCTCAAAAAAAAACACACAGAAAAGCATTTCTCCTCAAGAAACACTGAAACGTGCATTTATATGAAAATGATGTGATTTCTTCAGAAAAGAAATCTCTTTTATTGGAAACATACAAAACAGTATGAAAATGAAAGGGGATATATTTTTACAATTTTTTTACATAATAGTTGGCCTTTCTGCATCAAACCTTCACACTGACCTCAATTCCATGTAAAACTTCCACTTTCAAACCTTCCACTGCCCGTACTTTGTGGAGGCAATGAGTCTGAATCATTGGCCAAAACAAAAGTCAATAGAAGTTTTTTCCAGATTTCTATTGTCCGACATTTTTCAGATTTTTTTTCCAGACTTTTTTTGTCCGACATTTTTCAAATCTTTTTTTTCAGATCTTTTTTTTCAGATTTTTTTTCAGACTTTTTTTCTCCGACATTTTTCAGACTTTTTTTGTCCGAGAATTTTCAGATCTTTTTTTTCGGACAGTTTTTTCAGACTTCTTTTGTCCGACATTTTTCAGTAATTTTTTTCAGACTTTTTTTGTCCGACAATTTTCAGATCTTTTTTTTCAGACTTCTTTTGTCCGACATCTTTCAGACTTTTTTTGTCCGACATTTTTCAGATATTTTTTTTCAGACATTTTCAGATATTTTTTTTCCGACACTTTTTTCAGACTTTTTTTTCAGACATTTTCAGATATTTTTTTTCCAGACTTTTTTTTCAGAGTTCTTTTGTCCGACAATTTTCAGATATTTTTTTTCAGACTTCTTTTGTCCGACAATTTTCAGATATTTTTTTTCCAGACTTTTTTTTCAGAGTTCTTTTGTCCGACAATTTTCAGATATTTTTTTTCAGACTTCTTTTGTCCGACATCTTTCAGACTTTTTTTCGGGCTTTTTTTCAGATATAATTATAATAATAATTAATATTCGAATAAGCGCAATTTGCCGTGAGCTGGAATGAGATGGAAACATGAAACTTGGCATAGGAACTGGAATGATGTGCAGCTGCTTCTCAAGAACTATGACCCTAATCGGCCACATGATGGCGCTGTAATTAACGCCCAAACACGCGATTTTGAAAAGGCCACGCCCCTCACACCGTAAGTCTGATTGACTTGAAACTCGACACACATGTCTAGCTCCGTGTGATCTACAAAAAAGCTGCTCAGACCACTAACGTCTGCCTAACTAGATTTTCCGCCATATTGGATTTTTTGAAAAACAGATTTTTGACATCTCCTCCTAAACCGTAGGTCCGATTGCTACCAAATTTTCTGTGGATCATTATTGGGCTAATGTCATCTAAAGTTGCATAAAGCGTGTTGATACCTCATTGCGTTATGAATCTGTTGACCAACAAACTTTTCAATTGGAGGGGCTTAGCAGGAAATTGGCCATAATTCATTGACCATTAGTCAAATCATCATAAATCTTGGTAGATATCTTCAGTACATGTTTGGGAAGAGGCGTACCAAAGCGTTTTCTGCTTGACACATAGGGGGCGCCACAAATATCAGAAACTTGTATCGCAAGATCCGGTGGACAGAATTTTATCAAATTTGGTGCACATACTCTGGGGGCAAGTATTAACCAAGATCTATAGTGTCATATTGATCGGTGCATGTGGGCGTGGCCTATTTAGCATTTTATGCTAAATTATGCCTTTGCTCAATTTGCTGTGAGCTGGAATGAGCTAGAGACATGAGACTTGGTACCATAACTGTACATGATGTCATAATGCTTCACATAAAATATGAAAACAATTGGCCACATGGTGGCGCTATAACAATTTTCAAGGCCAGCCCCCTCACACCATAAGTCCTATCAATTTGAAATTTGACAGACATGTGCTGCTGAATGTGATCTACAAAAAAGTCTCTTGGACCACGAAAGTCCACCAACTAAATTTTCCGCCATGTTGAATTTTTTGAAAAACACATTTTTGACATTCAAATCGGCCACATGGTGGCGCTGTAATTAACGCCCAAACATGCGATTTTGGAAAGGCCACGCCCCTCAAACCGTAAGTCCGATTGACTTGAAATGTGACACATATGTGCAACTCCGTGTGATCCACAATAAAGCCTCTTGGACCTCCAAAGTGCACCTGGAAATATTTTCCGCCATATTGGATTTTTTGAAAAACACATTTTTGACATCTCGTCCTAAGCCGTAGGTCCGAATGCTGGAATATTTTCTGCTAATCATTATTGGCCCAGGCTCATCAAAAGTTGCATTAAGCTTGTTGATATGTTATTGCGTTGTGAAGATATTGACCCATACATTTTTAAGGGGCGGGCTCAGCACGTCAATAGACCTAACTTCACAAGCCTTTGCAGCATATGTTCACAAGAGTAGCGGAAACATCTGCTGAAAGTTTCATTCAAATCGACCACTAGGGGGGCGCTTTGAGCGATAAAGGCTCTAACCCGCGAAATGCCGCTTGCGGCTTTAATTCATTTTAAATTGATATAACTATGTGGATGTGGAAATATGTTTTATATATTTCATGTTTATTCTTTTACAATGTAATTGTAACCTGTGTTGAAATGTACCACTATACGATCACAATGTACAACTTTAGTTTTCATCACTAAGCCAAAGAATGCATTTCTCCTCAAGAAACACTGAAAAGTGGATTCATATGAAAAATGTGAAATTTCTTCACAGAAAAACATTTCTTGCATTGGAAACACACAAAAAAGGATAAATATGAAAGGGAACACAGTTTTCCAAAATCTAATATGATAGTTAGGGTTAGGGTTAGGGTTAGGGTTAGGGTTAGGTAAGGGCATGATAACCACGATGATCAAATTGATCATCCTTGATCATCCTCATTAACTCTTTGTGTGAACATGACAGAGCGATGAGACCTTGACGTACCCCCCCATTTTCGGGGTCGTTCTTTCCACTGATGGCACTGACAAGTCTGTGCGACTTTCGGTTGCGAAGTTACGCAACTTTTTTATATAAAAAAATTTATATCTCTGGAACGGAAGGTCGTAGAGACTCACAACCACGACAGGCGTGTTCAGCGTGGTCGAATTATGTCAGACAGAGCACGTTTCCAAGTGTCTACGACGTTCGGTTCGGGAGATATTCGAGAAAAACGTTAAATGTTTCAGAAACATCTTGTAGTGAACTGTTTAATTGTTTAATGTTTCAGAAACATCCTGTAGTGAACTATTTAATTGTTTAATGTTTCAGAAACATCTAGTAGTGAACTGTTTAACTGTTAAATGGGTTAGGGTTAGGGTTAGGGTTAGGGTTAGGGTTAGGGTTAGGGTTAGGTAAGGGCATGATAACCACGATGATCAAATTGATCATCCTTGATCATCCTCATTAACTCTTTGTGTGAACATGACAGAGCGATGAGACCTTGACGTACCCCCCCATTTTCGGGGTCGTTCTTTCCACTGATGGCACTGACAAGTCTGTGCGACTTTCGGTTGCGAAGTTACGCAACTTTTTTATATCAAAAAATGTATATCTCTGGAACGGAAGGTCGTAGAGACTCACAACCACGACAGGCGTGTTCAGCGTGGTCGAATTATGTCAGACAGAGCACGTTTCCAAGTGTCTACGACGTTCGGTTCGGGAGATATTCGAGAAAAACGTTAAATGTTTCAGAAACATCTTGTAGTGAACTGTTTAATTGTTAAATGTTTCAGAAACATCCTGTAGTGAACTGTTTAACTGTTAAATGTTTCAGAAACATCTTGTAGTGAACTGTTTAACTGTTAAATGTTTCAGAAACATCCTGTAGTGAACTGTTTAACTGTTAAATGTTTCAGAAACATCCTGTAGTGAACTGTTTAACTGTTAAATGTTTCAGAAACATCCTGTAGTGAACTGTTTAACTGTTAAATGTTTCAGAAACATCCTGTAGTGAACTGTTTAACTGTTAAATGTTTCAGAAACATCCTGTAGTGAAGTGTTTAATTGTTTAATGTTTCAGAAACATCTAGTAGTGAACTGTTTAACTGTTAAATGTTTCAGAAACATCCTGTAGTGAACTGTTTAATTGTTTAATGTTTCAGAAACATCTAGTAGTGAACTGTTTAACTGTTAAATGGGTTAGGGTTAGGGTTAGGGTTAGGTTAAGGGGATAAAAACTTCATCTGGAAATAGGGTTAGGGTTAGGGTTAGGGTTAGGGTTAGGGTTAGGGTTAGGTTTGGGTTATGGTTGGGGTTGATAGATCCGGTGGAGGTTTGTTTGCACTGGCCTAAAGATCTGTATGTAAGTGTGTGTGGCTGTATGATGCTTAATGTGTGAGCTGGTTCCTGTTCCTGTCGTGATGGATGGGTGAGGTGGCTGGAGCAACTCTCTGCCCCGGGAGACCCGGGTTCGACTCCCAGATGAGGCGGAGGACCAGGATGTGGTTAGGGCCCAGGGTTAGGGTTAGGGTAAGAGGGTGGGGTAAGATGGTTGAGTCAGGGCAAGGTTAGGGGGTTGGGGTTCAAGTAGGGGGTTAGGGTTAGGGTAAGGTGGTAGGGTTAGGGTAAGAAGGTAGGGTCAGGGTAAGGTTAGGGGGTTGGGGTTCAAGTAGGGGGTTAGGGTTAGGGTTAGGGTAAGAAGGTAGGGTCAGGGTAAGGTTAGGTGGTTAGGGTTAGGGTTAGGGTTAGGGTTAGGGTTTAGGGTTAGGGTTAGGGTTAGGGTTAGGGTTAGGGTTAGGTAAGGGCATGATAACCACGATGATCAAATTGATCATCCTTGGGTTAGGGTTAGGGTTAGGGTTAGGGTTAGGGTTAGGGTTTAGGGTTAGGGTTAGGGTTAGGGTTAGGGTTAGGTAAGGGCATGATAACCACGATGATCAAATTGATCATCCTTGATCATCCTCATTAACTCTTTGTGTGAACATGACAGAGCGATGAGACCTTGACGTACCCCCCCATTTTCGGGGTCGTTCTTTCCACTGATGGCACTGACAAGTCTGTGCGACTTTCGGTTGCGAAGTTACGCAACTTTTTTATATCAAAAAATGTATATCTCTGGAACGGAAGGTCGTAGAGACTCACAACCACGACAGGCGTGTTCAGCGTGGTCGAATTATGTCAGACAGAGCACGTTTCCAAGTGTCTACGACGTTCGGTTCGGGAGATATTCGAGAAAAACGTTAAATGTTTCAGAAACATCTTGTAGTGAACTGTTTAATTGTTAAATGTTTCAGAAACATCCTGTAGTGAACTGTTTAACTGTTAAATGTTTCAGAAACATCTTGTAGTGAACTGTTTAATTGTTAAATGTTTCAGAAACATCCTGTAGTGAACTGTTTAACTTTTAAATGTTTCAGAAACATCTTGTAGTGAACTGTTTAATTGTTAAATGTTTCAGAAACATCCTGTAGTGAACTGTTTAACTGTTAAATGTTTCAGAAACATCCTGTAGTGAACTGTTTAACTGTTAAATGTTTCAGAAACATCCTGTAGTGAAGTGTTTAATTGTTTAATGTTTCAGAAACATCTAGTAGTGAACTGTTTAACTGTTAAATGTTTCAGAAACATCCTGTAGTGAACTGTTTAATTGTTTAATGTTTCAGAAACATCTAGTAGTGAACTGTTTAACTGTTAAATGGGTTAGGGTTAGGGTTAGGGTTAGGTTAAGGGGATAAAAACTTCATCTGGAAATAGGGTTAGGGTTAGGGTTAGGGTTAGGGTTAGGGTTAGGTTTGGGTTATGGTTGGGGTTGATAGATCCGGTGGAGGTTTGTTTGCACTGGCCTAAAGATCTGTATGTAAGTGTGTGTGGCTGTATGATGCTTAATGTGTGAGCTGGTTCCTGTTCCTGTCGTGATGGATGGGTGAGGTGGCTGGAGCAACTCTCTGCCCCGGGAGACCCGGGTTCGACTCCCAGATGAGGCGGAGGACCAGGATGTGGTTAGGGTTAGGGTTAGGGTTAGGGTTAGGGTTAGGGTTTAGGGTTAGGGTTAGGGTTAGGTAAGGGCATGATAACCACGATGATCAAATTGATCATCCTTGATCATCCTCATTAACTCTTTGTGTGAACATGACAGAGCGATGAGACCTTGACGTACCCCCCCATTTTCGGGGTCGTTCTTTCCACTGATGGCACTGACAAGTCTGTGCGACTTTCGGTTGCGAAGTTACGCAACTTTTTTATATCAAAAAATGTATATCTCTGTAACGGAAGGTCGTAGAGACTCACAACCACGACAGGCGTGTTCAGCGTGGTCGAATTATGTCAGACAGAGCACGTTTCCAAGTGTCTACGACGTTCGGTTCGGGAGATATTCGAGAAAAACGTTAAATGTTTCAGAAACATCTTGTAGTGAACTGTTTAATTGTTAAATGTTTCAGAAACATCCTGTAGTGAACTGTTTAACTGTTAAATGTTTCAGAAACATCTTGTAGTGAACTTTTTAATTGTTAAATGTTTCAGAAACATCCTGTAGTGAACTGTTTAACTGTTAAATGTTTCAGAAACATCCTGTAGTGAACTGTTTAACTGTTAAATGTTTCAGAAACATCCTGTAGTGAACTGTTTAACTGTTAAATGTTTCAGAAACATCCTGTAGTGAAGTGTTTAATTGTTTAATGTTTCAGAAACATCTAGTAGTGAACTGTTTAACTGTTAAATGTTTCAGAAACATCCTGTAGTGAACTGTTTAATTGTTTAATGTTTCAGAAACATCTAGTAGTGAACTGTTTAACTGTTAAATGGGTTAGGGTTAGGGTTAGGGTTAGGTTAAGGGGATAAAAACTTCATCTGGAAATAGGGTTAGGGTTAGGGTTAGGGTTAGGTTTGGGTTATGGTTGGGGTTGATAGATCCGGTGGAGGTTTGTTTGCACTGGCCTAAAGATCTGTATGTAAGTGTGTGTGGCTGTATGATGCTTAATGTGTGAGCTGGTTCCTGTTCCTGTCGTGATGGATGGGTGAGGTGGCTGGAGCAGCTCTCTGCCCCGGGAGACCCGGGTTCGACTCCCAGATGAGGCGGAGGACCAGGATGTGGTTAGGGCCCAGGGTTAGGGTTAGGGTAAGAGGGTGGGGTAAGATGGTTGAGTCAGGGCAAGGTTAGGGGGTTGGGGTTCAAGTAGGGGGTTAGGGTTAGGGTAAGGTGGTAGGGTTAGGGTAAGAAGGTAGGGTCAGGGTAAGGTTAGGGGGTTGGGGTTCAAGTAGGGGGTTAGGGTTAGGGTTAGGGTAAGAAGGTAGGGTCAGGGTAAGGTTAGGTGGTTTGGGTTCAGGTAGGGTTAGGGTTAGGATAAGGGGGTGGGTAAGGGTTAAGGTTTAGGGATTAAATCAGGAAGTACTGACGCAACTGTCTAAGGATAAACTTGGCTGTGGTGGGCGTCCAGGTGCGATTGTCCGATTCCGTTATGAAGTCCTGGGGTGGGATTGCAGGGATATGTTGAAGAGTGCTGATGACCTTGTTGATGTGGGTGAGGGTGCTCTTGTGTTTGGGGCTGAGGTTTGGGGAGAAGTTGATGAGGGGTACATATACATCGGCGCGAGGGAAGGTGCTGGTTGCAGTTTTCATCATGATTTGCAGTTGTTTGACAGCGACCTTGGGGTCCTGGATCCTGTCATTAAGGCCAACTGCGAGGATGACGAATGAAGTGTTGTGGTTGGGTGCTGTCCTTCTAAAAAGCTGGTAGAATTTCCGGAAGTTGGCAGAGGGGTAGCTGTCGAGTTGTAGATCCGTTTTGGAGTGAGATGGGAATCTGCTGATGCGGCCGTCGCCCAATACCAAGTATGTCGCCTGTGTTGTGATGGTCCAATCGTCGGGTCTGGTGTTGTGGCAGGTGGGTATACAGGGGCCTGGGGAGTAGCTTATGTCGGGGTCGAAGGAGGGGTTGTAGGTGGGATCTAGGGTGATGGACTCCAGCTCTGAGGTAGCGGTGGCTTCCAGAGAGGCCAAGGCAAGCGGCGCGACCCCAAAAGAGTGCTGAGTGGAAGGCTCAGATAGGGCTTTCAGAGTGGCAGTGTTAGCCTTTGGAGTCCCAGTCATCATGGGTGTAGCCTCCTGCAGCTGCTCAATTGGGGCCCGCCGCCCGACAAGGCCAGTCCGGTCACCAGCACCATCTGTGGGTGTGAGAGGGAGAGGAGAGATGGTGTCAATGGTTATGACTGCAAGGTTGTGCTTACTGTGAATGGTGGGGGATGTTATTGTATCCAGGCTAGGGGCCTTGTGGTTGGCAGGGTAGATGGGGCTGATCTCCTGGGTGGTCTGGTTGGGAATCCTCTTGGTCCGCTGTGGAAGTGGAGATGAGGTTTCTACCGGACCGGGGACCTGTTGGGGTGTCCGGGGCAGTGAAGGGGCAGGTGCTGAGGAGGGAGGGGTCCGTTTGGTGAAGGATATGGTGAGTTGCTTCTGTGGGCGGGGGGCCTGTGGTGGGTCCGGTGGTGGGTCCGGTGGGGGCTGGTTGGGTGCAGGAATGGGTCCTCGAGTTGGTGGTGGGGTAGGGAGCAGGGGTTCCCGGTTAGCCTGCTGGTGGTGTCGGGTGATGTGTTGGGATCCAAGGGAAAGGGGGGGCCTGTGCGGGGCCGGCAGGGGTGGGAAGTCCACCTCATCTGAGAGCTCCGGGATCGGGGACAGAGAGCTGTCCGACCTGAGGGTAGACTTGGGAGGGGGTTGAGAGGAGGTGTGTTGTGTGTTGAAGGTGTGTTGTAGTGAATGTATGGTTTCCTGTCTTAATCTGTGGCCATAGCGCTTCCTAGCCCAGCCAATGGCTATTTGGAGGGCCAGGGGGCTATGGGTGGTGTTGGTGAGGGTATGTATGGTCGACTGATAGTGTTGTTGTAGGATGATCATATTAGTGTGCATCCAGTTGATGGTATTGGCCTGAATTTGGCTGCGTGTATGTTCAGTGGGTGTGGATGGCTTTATGAAAGCTGAGAGTTTGTGAACTTGCCTCATCATCCCAGGTGGAAATGTTTGTGTAGAAATGGCTGTATCTGCTATGTGTTTGTGGTGTATGGCCTGTATGATTTTGAAATATTGTTTGCTGAGCATTCTGGTGTGTGGATCTGGTGGGTGATTGAGTGTGGATGTATGTTGTGTGTCCATGGTTGTGGCTGTATGTGTGGTAGGGTGGTTGACTTGTGTTCTGCGGTGTGTGTTGAGGGACATGAGTGGTTGTGGTGTAGTGTGTGTGTGTGAGAGCTGTACCGACTTACCTCTGCCACTCGAGGGCACATCCTTTCCCCTGTATGAAAACATTTGTTATTCGTCAAAATTGTGTGGGCTCTTACCTAGGGAATGCAGGTGGAAGTCTCTGGGTTGCTGGTCCTTTTGGGTGGGTACCGAGGTAGGCCTTGAAAGTGGCTTGGTGTATCTCCTGGAAGGTAGATGTGGTAGGAGTTCCCGGTGGGCCTGCTGAGAAGCTTAGAGGAGAGGCTTTCCAAAAAACAGTCTGCAAATGTTTGTTAGGTGCAGAAGTCCATGTGCTTGGAGAAAATGGAGGCCTGAAAGCTAGGCCAGAGTGCAGCCTGGTAGAGCCCTCCACAGACGATTTAAAAAGGTATTTAGCTTTAATAGGTTAAAATTAGAATAATTAAAACCAAGATAAAAAAACAACAATAAACTTTAAACGACTAGAAAAAGAGTGAAAGGTGTCCTGTGCCGTCGAGTGGTTCCTGACATTTCGCAGAGTTTCTGCTTCATCAGAGGAGTTGTGGGTTAGGGTTAGGGTTAGGCTTAGGTAAGGGCATGATAACCACGATGATCAAATTGATCATCCTTGATCATCCTCATTAACTCTTTGTGTGAACATGACAGAGCGATGAGACCTTGACGTACCCCCCCATTTTCGGGGTCGTTCTTTCCACTGATGGCACTGACAAGTCTGTGCGACTTTCGGTTGCGAAGTTACGCAACTTTTTTATATCAAAAAATGTATATCTCTGGAACGGAAGGTTGTAGAGACTCACAACCACGACAGGCGTGTTCAGCGTGGTCGAATTATGTCAGACAGAGCACGTTTCCAAGTGTCTACGACGTTCGGTTCGGGAGATATTCGAGAAAAACGTTAAATGTTTCAGAAACATCTTGTAGTGAACTGTTTAATTGTTAAATGTTTCAGAAACATCCTGTAGTGAACTGTTTAACTGTTAAATGTTTCAGAAACATCTTGTAGTGAACTGTTTAATTGTTAAATGTTTCAGAAACATCCTGTAGTGAACTGTTTAACTGTTAAATGTTTCAGAAACATCCTGTAGTGAAGTGTTTAACTGTTAAATGTTTCAGAAACATCCTGTAGTGAACTGTTTAACTGTTAAATGTTTCAGAAACATCCTGTAGTGAACTGTTTAACTGTTAAATGTTTCAGAAACATCCTGTAGTGAAGTGTTTAATTGTTTAATGTTTCAGAAACATCTAGTAGTGAACTGTTTAACTGTTAAATGTTTCAGAAACATCCTGTAGTGAACTGTTTAATTGTTTAATGTTTCAGAAACATCTAGTAGTGAACTGTTTAACTGTTAAATGGGTTAGGGTTAGGGTTAGGGTTAGGTTAAGGGGATAAAAACTTCATCTGGAAATAGGGTTAGGGTTAGGGTTAGGGTTAGGTTTGGGTTATGGTTGGGGTTGATAGATCCGGTGGAGGTTTGTTTGCACTGGCCTAAAGATCTGTATGTAAGTGTGTGTGGCTGTATGATGCTTAATGTGTGAGCTGGTTCCTGTTCCTGTCGTGATGGATGGGTGAGGTGGCTGGAGCAGCTCTCTGCCCCGGGTTAGGGTTAGGGTTAGGGTTAGGGTTAGGGTTAGGGGTTAGGGTTAGGGTTAGGGTTAGGGTTAGGGTTAGGGTTAGGGTTAGGGTTAGGGTTAGGGGTTAGGGGTAGGGTTAGGGTTAGGGTTAGGGTTAGGGTTAGGTAAGGGCATGATAACCACGATGATCAAATTGATCATCCTTGATCATCCTCATTAACTCTTTGTGTGAACATGACAGAGCGATGAGACCTTGACGTACCCCCCCATTTTCGGGGTCGTTCTTTCCACTGATGGCACTAACAAGTCTGTGCGACTTTCGGTTGCGAAGTTACGCAACTTTTTTATATCAAAAAATGTATATCTCTGGAACGGAAGGTCGTAGAGACTCACAACCACGACAGGCGTGTTCAGCGTGGTCGAATTATGTCAGACAGAGCACGTTTCCAAGTGTCTACGACGTTCGGTTCGGGAGATATTCGAGAAAAACGTTAAATGTTTCAGAAACATCCTGTAGTGAACTGTTTAACTGTTAAATGTTTCAGAAACATCTTGTAGTGAACTGTTTAATTGTTAAATGTTTCAGAAACATCCTGTAGTGAACTGTTTAACTGTTAAATGTTTCAGAAACATCCTGTAGTGAACTGTTTAATTGTTAAATGTTTCAGAAACATCCTGTAGTGAACTGTTTAACTGTTAAATGTTTCAGAAACATCCTGTAGTGAAGTGTTTAATTGTTTAATGTTTCAGAAACATCTAGTAGTGAACTGTTTAACTGTTAAATGGGTTAGGGTTAGGGTTAGGGTTAGGGTTAGGGTTAGGGTTAGGGTTAGGGTTAGGGTTAGGGTTAGGGTTAGGGTTAGGGTTAGGGTTAGGGTTAGGGTTAGGGTTAGGGTTAGGGTTAGGGTTAGGGTTAGGGTTAGGGTTAGGGTTTAGGGTTAGGGTTAGGGTTTAGGTTAAGGGGATAAAAACTTCATCTGGAAATTTCCCGGAGTGGGTTTTGGGCTATATCTTTGGAATGGAATGTCGTAAAGACTCGGGATCAGTTTTATTTTGTATTTTAGGGCTCCCTGAGTACGCTAGTCTTGGTCCTGAGTCTCTACAGCCTTCCGTTCTCGAGATATGGCACATTTTGCCATTTCCCGGAGTGGAATTGTGTTGTATCTCGGGAACGGAAGGTCGTAGAGACTCAGATTCAAGTCAGGCCTGTTCAGCGTGGCCGAATTATGTCAGACGGAGCACATTTCCAAGTGTCTACGACGTTCGGTTCGGGAGATATTCGAGAAAACGTTCGCCTATTGTTCGCTAATGGGACGCACGCGGGTGAAAATCTGACCAAGTGTTGAGGCCAAAAACGGACCCTCAAATTGTGTCTAGGAGCACGTTTCAGGCAATTCTGAGTCGATTGGTATCGGTTTGTAGTGAACATTTTTTTTTTTTTTTTCGTTTTTTTTTTTTTGTGCCATTTCCCTGAGTGGGATTGTGTTTTATCTCGGGAAGGGAAGTTCGTAGAGACTCAGGACCAAGACAGGCGTGTTCAGCGTGGTCGAATTATGTCAGAAAGAGCACATTTCCAAGTGTCTACAACTTTTGGATCAGGAGATTAGGGTTAGGGTTAGGGTTAGGGTTAGGGGATAAAAACTTCATCTGGAAATGGGCTCGAGTGGGTTTTGGGCTAGGGTTAGGGGTTAGGGTTAGGGTTAGGGTTAGGGTTTAGGGTTTAGGGTTAGGGTTAGGGTTAGGGTTAGGGTTAGGGGATAAAAACTTCATCTGGAAATGGGCTCGAGTGGGTTTTGGGCTAGGGTTAGGGTTAGGGTTAGGGTTAGGGTTAGGTTAAGGGGATAAAAACTTCATCTGGAAATTTCCCGGAGTGGGTTTTGGGCTATATCTTTGGAACGGAATGTCGTAAAGACTCGGGATCAGTTTTATTTTGTATTTTAGGGCTCCCTGAGTACGCTAGTCTTGGTCCTGAGTCTCTACAGCCTTCCGTTCTCGAGATATGGCACATTTTGCCATTTCCCGGAGTGGAATTGTGTTGTATCTCGGGAACGGAAGGTCGTAGAGACTCAGATTCAAGTCAGGCCTGTTCAGCGTGGCCGAATTATGTCAGACGGAGCACATTTCCAAGTGTCTACGACGTTCGGTTCGGGAGATATTCGAGAAAACGTTCGCCTATTGTTCGCTAATGGGACGCACGCGGGTGAAAATCTGACCAAGTGTTGAGGCCAAAAACGGACCCTCAAATTGTGTCTAGGAGCACGTTTCAGGCAATTCTGAGTCGATTGGTATCGGTTTGTAGTGAACATTTTTTTTTTTTTTTTCTTTTTTTTTTTTTTGTGCCATTTCCCTGAGTGGGATTGTGTTTTATCTCGGGAAGGGAAGTTCGTAGAGACTCAGGACCAAGACAGGCGTGTTCAGCGTGGTCGAATTATGTCAGAAAGAGCACATTTCCAAGTGTCTACAACTTTTGGATCAGGAGATTAGGGTTAGGGTTAGGGTTAGGGTTAGGGGATAAAAACTTCATCTGGAAATGGGCTCGAGTGGGTTTTGGGCTAGGGTTAGGGTTAGGGTTAGGGTTAGGGTTAGGTTAAGGGGATAAAAACTTCATCTGGAAATTTCCCGGAGTGGGTTTTGGGCTATATCTTTGGAACGGAATGTCGTAAAGACTCGGGATCAGTTTTATTTTGTATTTTAGGGCTCCCTGAGTACGCTAGTCTTGGTCCTGAGTCTCTACAGCCTTCCGTTCTCGAGATATGGCACATTTTGCCATTTCCCGGAGTGGAATTGTGTTGTATCTCGGGAACGGAAGGTCGTAGAGACTCAGATTCAAGTCAGGCGTGTTCAGCGTGGCCGAATTATGTCAGACGGAGCACATTTCCAAGTGTCTACGACGTTCGGTTCGGGAGATATTCGAGAAAACGTTCGCCTATTGTTCGCTAATGGGACGCACGCGGGTGAAAATCTGACCAAGTGTTGAGGCCAAAAACGGACCCTCAAATTGTGTCTAGGAGCACGTTTCAGGCAATTCTGAGTCGATTGGTATCGGTTTGTAGTGAACATTTTTTTTTTTTTTTTCGTTTTTTTTTTTTTGTGCCATTTCCCTGAGTGGGATTGTGTTTTATCTCGGGAAGGGAAGTTCGTAGAGACTCAGGACCAAGACAGGCGTGTTCAGCGTGGTCGAATTATGTCAGAAAGAGCACATTTCCAAGTGTCTACAACTTTTGGATCAGGAGATTAGGGTTAGGGTTAGGGTTAGGGTTAGGGGATAAAAACTTCATCTGGAAATGGGCTCGAGTGGGTTTTGGGCTAGGGTTAGGGTTAGGGTTAGGGTTAGGGTTAGGGTTAGGTTAAGGGGATAAAAACTTCATCTGGAAATTTCCCGGAGTGGGTTTTGGGCTATATCTTTGGAACGGAATGTCGTAAAGACTCGGGATCAGTTTTATTTTGTATTTTAGGGCTCCCTGAGTACGCTAGTCTTGGTCCTGAGTCTCTACAGCCTTCCGTTCTCGAGATATGGCACATTTTGCCATTTCCCGGAGTGGAATTGTGTTGTATCTCGGGAACGGAAGGTCGTAGAGACTCAGATTCAAGTCAGGCGTGTTCAGCGTGGCCGAATTATGTCAGACGGAGCACATTTCCAAGTGTCTACGACGTTCGGTTCGGGAGATATTCGAGAAAACGTTCGCCTATTGTTCGCTAATGGGACGCACGCGGGTGAAAATCTGACCAAGTGTTGAGGCCAAAAACGGACCCTCAAATTGTGTCTAGGAGCACGTTTCAGGCAATTCTGAGTCGATTGGTATCGGTTTGTAGTGAACATTTTTTTTTTTTTTTTCGTTTTTTTTTTTTTGTGCCATTTCCCTGAGTGGGATTGTGTTTTATCTCGGGAAGGGAAGTTCGTAGAGACTCAGGACCAAGACAGGCGTGTTCAGCGTGGTCGAATTATGTCAGAAAGAGCACATTTCCAAGTGTCTACAACTTTTGGATCAGGAGATTAGGGTTAGGGTTAGGGTTAGGGTTAGGGGATAAAAACTTCATCTGGAAATGGGCTCGAGTGGGTTTTGGGCTAGGGTTAGGGTTAGGGTTAGGGTTAGGGTTAGGTTAAGGGGATAAAAACTTCATCTGGAAATTTCCCGGAGTGGGTTTTGGGCTATATCTTTGGAACGGAATGTCGTAAAGACTCGGGATCAGTTTTATTTTGTATTTTAGGGCTCCCTGAGTACGCTAGTCTTGGTCCTGAGTCTCTACAGCCTTCCGTTCTCGAGATATGGCACATTTTGCCATTTCCCGGAGTGGAATTGTGTTGTATCTCGGGAACGGAAGGTCGTAGAGACTCAGATTCAAGTCAGGCGTGTTCAGCGTGGCCGAATTATGTCAGACGGAGCACATTTCCAAGTGTCTACGACGTTCGGTTCGGGAGATATTCGAGAAAACGTTCGCCTATTGTTCGCTAATGGGACGCACGCGGGTGAAAATCTGACCAAGTGTTGAGGCCAAAAACGGACCCTCAAATTGTGTCTAGGAGCACGTTTCAGGCAATTCTGAGTCGATTGGTATCGGTTTGTAGTGAACATTTTTTTTTTTTTTTTCGTTTTTTTTTTTTTGTGCCATTTCCCTGAGTGGGATTGTGTTTTATCTCGGGAAGGGAAGTTCGTAGAGACTCAGGACCAAGACAGGCGTGTTCAGCGTGGTCGAATTATGTCAGAAAGAGCACATTTCCAAGTGTCTACAACTTTTGGATCAGGAGATTAGGGTTAGGGTTAGGGTTAGGGTTAGGGGATAAAAACTTCATCTGGAAATGGGCTCGAGTGGGTTTTGGGCTAGGGTTAGGGTTAGGGTTAGGGTTAGGGTTAGGTTAAGGGGATAAAAACTTCATCTGGAAATTTCCCGGAGTGGGTTTTGGGCTATATCTTTGGAACGGAATGTCGTAAAGACTCGGGATCAGTTTTATTTTGTATTTTAGGGCTCCCTGAGTACGCTAGTCTTGGTCCTGAGTCTCTACAGCCTTCCGTTCTCGAGATATGGCACATTTTGCCATTTCCCGGAGTGGAATTGTGTTGTATCTCGGGAACGGAAGGTCGTAGAGACTCAGATTCAAGTCAGGCGTGTTCAGCGTGGCCGAATTATGTCAGACGGAGCACATTTCCAAGTCTCTACGACGTTCGGTTCGGGAGATATTCGAGAAAACGTTCGCCTATTGTTGGCTAATGGGACGCACGCGGGTGAAAATCTGACCAAGTGTTGAGGCCAAAAACGGACCCCCAAATTGTGTCTAGGAGCACGTTTCAGGCAATTCTGAGTCGATTGGTATCGGTTTGTAGTGAACATTTTTTATTTATTTTTTTCGTTTTTTTTTTTGTGCCATTTCCCTGAGTGGGATTGTGTTTTATCTCGGGAACGGAAGTTCGTAGAGACTCAGGACCAAGACAGGCGTGTTCAGCGTGGTCGAATTATGTCAGAAAGAGCACATTTCCAAGTGTCTACAACTTTTGGATCAGGAGATTAGGGTTAGGGTTAGGGTTAGGGTTAGGGGATAAAAACTTCATCTGGAAATGGGCTCGAGTGGGTTTTGGGCTAGGGTTAGGGTTAGGGTTAGGGTTAGGGTTAGGGTTAGGGTTAGGTTAAGGGGATAAAAACTTCATCTGGAAATTTCCCGGAGTGGGTTTTGGGCTATATCTTTGGAACGGAATGTCGTAAAGACTCGGGATCAGTTTTATTTTGTATTTTAGGGCTCCCTGAGTACGCTAGTCTTGGTCCTGAGTCTCTACAGCCTTCCGTTCTCGAGATATGGCACATTTTGCCATTTCCCGGAGTGGAATTGTGTTGTATCTCGGGAACGGAAGGTCGTAGAGACTCAGATTCAAGTCAGGCGTGTTCAGCGTGGCCGAATTATGTCAGACGGAGCACATTTCCAAGTGTCTACAACTTTTGGATCAGGAGATATGGGTTGCTAATTAGCCGCGCGCTAACTGCTAGCGCTAGCTGCTAAAGCTAGCTGCCGGCGCTAGCTGCTTGCGCTAGCTTGGAAGTGACTTACCCTCGATGAAGACTTCTCCTTGTTTAGGGTTAGGGTTAGGGTTAGGGTTAGGGGTTAGGGTTAGGGTTAGGGTTAGGGTTTAGGGTTTAGGGTTAGGGTTAGGGTTAGGGTTTAGGTTAAGGGGATAAAAACTTCATCTGGAAATTTCCCGGAGTGGGTTTTGGGCTATATCTTTGGAATGGAATGTCGTAAAGACTCGGGATCAGTTTTATTTTGTATTTTAGGGCTCCCTGAGTACGCTAGTCTTGGTCCTGAGTCTCTACAGCCTTCCGTTCTCGAGATATGGCACATTTTGCCATTTCCCGGAGTGGAATTGTGTTGTATCTCGGGAACGGAAGGTCGTAGAGACTCAGATTCAAGTCAGGCGTGTTCAGCGTGGCCGAATTATGTCAGACGGAGCACATTTCCAAGTGTCTACGACGTTCGGTTCGGGAGATATTCGAGAAAACGTTCGCCTATTGTTCGCTAATGGGACGCACGCGGGTGAAAATCTGACCAAGTGTTGAGGCCAAAAACGGACCCTCAAATTGTGTCTAGGAGCACGTTTCAGGCAATTCTGAGTCGATTGGTATCGGTTTGTAGTGAACATTTTTTTTTTTTTTTTCTTTTTTTTTTTTTTGTGCCATTTCCCTGAGTGGGATTGTGTTTTATCTCGGGAAGGGAAGTTCGTAGAGACTCAGGACCAAGACAGGCGTGTTCAGCGTGGTCGAATTATGTCAGAAAGAGCACATTTCCAAGTGTCTACAACTTTTGGATCAGGAGATTAGGGTTAGTGTTAGGGTTAGGGTTAGGGGATAAAAACTTCATCTGGAAATGGGCTCGAGTGGGTTTTGGGCTAGGGTTAGGGTTAGGGTTAGGGTTAGGGTTAGGGTTAGGTTAAGGGGATAAAAACTTCATCTGGAAATTTCCCGGAGTGGGTTTTGGGCTATATCTTTGGAACGGAATGTCGTAAAGACTCGGGATCAGTTTTATTTTGTATTTTAGGGCTCCCTGAGTACGCTAGTCTTGGTCCTGAGTCTCTACAGCCTTCCGTTCTCGAGATATGGCACATTTTGCCATTTCCCGGAGTGGAATTGTGTTGTATCTCGGGAACGGAAGGTCGTAGAGACTCAGATTCAAGTCAGGCGTGTTCAGCGTGGCCGAATTATGTCAGACGGAGCACATTTCCAAGTGTCTACAACTTTTGGATCAGGAGATATGGGTTGCTAATTAGCCGCGCGCTAACTGCTAGCGCTAGCTGCTAAAGCTAGCTGCCGGCGCTAGCTGCTTGCGCTAGCTTGGAAGTGACTTACCCTCGATGAAGACTTCTCCTTGTTTAGGGTTAGGGTTAGGGTTAGGGGTTAGGGGTTAGGGTTAGGGTTAGGGTTAGGGTTTAGGGTTTAGGGTTAGGGTTAGGGTTAGGGTTAGGGTTAGGGTTAAGGGGATAAAAACTTCATCTGGAAATTTCCCGGAGTGGGTTTTGGGCTATATCTTTGGAATGGAATGTCGTAAAGACTCGGGATCAGTTTTATTTTGTATTTTAGGGCTCCCTGAGTACGCTAGTCTTGGTCCTGAGTCTCTACAGCCTTCCGTTCTCGAGATATGGCACATTTTGCCATTTCCCGGAGTGGAATTGTGTTGTATCTCGGGAACGGAAGGTCGTAGAGACTCAGATTCAAGTCAGGCGTGTTCAGCGTGGCCGAATTATGTCAGACGGAGCACATTTCCAAGTGTCTACAACTTTTGGATCAGGAGATATGGGTTGCTAATTAGCCGCGCGCTAACTGCTAGCGCTAGCTGCTAAAGCTAGCTGCCGGCGCTAGCTGCTTGCGCTAGCTTGGAAGTGACTTACCCTCGATGAAGACTTCTCCTTGTTTAGGGTTAGGGTTAGGGTTAGGGTTAGGGGTTAGGGTTAGGGTTAGGGTTTAGGGTTTAGGGTTAGGGTTAGGGTTAGGGTTAGGGTTAGGGTTAGGGTTTAGGGTTAGGGTTAGGGTTTAGGTTAAGGGGATAAAAACTTCATCTGGAAATTTCCCGGAGTGGGTTTTGGGCTATATCTTTGGAATGGAATGTCGTAAAGACTCGGGATCAGTTTTATTTTGTATTTTAGGGCTCCCTGAGTACGCTAGTCTTGGTCCTGAGTCTCTACAGCCTTCCGTTCTCGAGATATGGCACATTTTGCCATTTCCCGGAGTGGAATTGTGTTGTATCTCGGGAACGGAAGGTCGTAGAGACTCAGATTCAAGTCAGGCGTGTTCAGCGTGGCCGAATTATGTCAGACGGAGCACATTTCCAAGTGTCTACGACGTTCGGTTCGGGAGATATTCGAGAAAACGTTCGCCTATTGTTCGCTAATGGGACGCACGCGGGTGAAAATCTGACCAAGTGTTGAGGCCAAAAACGGACCCTCAAATTGTGTCTAGGAGCACGTTTCAGGCAATTCTGAGTCGATTGGTATCGGTTTGTAGTGAACATTTTTTTTTTTTTTTTCTTTTTTTTTTTTTTGTGCCATTTCCCTGAGTGGGATTGTGTTTTATCTCGGGAAGGGAAGTTCGTAGAGACTCAGGACCAAGACAGGCGTGTTCAGCGTGGTCGAATTATGTCAGAAAGAGCACATTTCCAAGTGTCTACAACTTTTGGATCAGGAGATTAGGGTTAGTGTTAGGGTTAGGGTTAGGGGATAAAAACTTCATCTGGAAATGGGCTCGAGTGGGTTTTGGGCTAGGGTTAGGGTTAGGGTTAGGGTTAGGGTTAGGGTTAGGTTAAGGGGATAAAAACTTCATCTGGAAATTTCCCGGAGTGGGTTTTGGGCTATATCTTTGGAACGGAATGTCGTAAAGACTCGGGATCAGTTTTATTTTGTATTTTAGGGCTCCCTGAGTACGCTAGTCTTGGTCCTGAGTCTCTACAGCCTTCCGTTCTCGAGATATGGCACATTTTGCCATTTCCCGGAGTGGAATTGTGTTGTATCTCGGGAACGGAAGGTCGTAGAGACTCAGATTCAAGTCAGGCGTGTTCAGCGTGGCCGAATTATGTCAGACGGAGCACATTTCCAAGTGTCTACAACTTTTGGATCAGGAGATATGGGTTGCTAATTAGCCGCGCGCTAACTGCTAGCGCTAGCTGCTAAAGCTAGCTGCCGGCGCTAGCTGCTTGCGCTAGCTTGGAAGTGACTTACCCTCGATGAAGACTTCTCCTTGTTTAGGGTTAGGGTTAGGGTTAGGGGTTAGGGGTTAGGGTTAGGGTTAGGGTTAGGGTTTAGGGTTTAGGGTTAGGGTTAGGGTTAGGGTTAGGGTTAGGGTTAAGGGGATAAAAACTTCATCTGGAAATTTCCCGGAGTGGGTTTTGGGCTATATCTTTGGAATGGAATGTCGTAAAGACTCGGGATCAGTTTTATTTTGTATTTTAGGGCTCCCTGAGTACGCTAGTCTTGGTCCTGAGTCTCTACAGCCTTCCGTTCTCGAGATATGGCACATTTTGCCATTTCCCGGAGTGGAATTGTGTTGTATCTCGGGAACGGAAGGTCGTAGAGACTCAGATTCAAGTCAGGCGTGTTCAGCGTGGCCGAATTATGTCAGACGGAGCACATTTCCAAGTGTCTACAACTTTTGGATCAGGAGATATGGGTTGCTAATTAGCCGCGCGCTAACTGCTAGCGCTAGCTGCTAAAGCTAGCTGCCGGCGCTAGCTGCTTGCGCTAGCTTGGAAGTGACTTACCCTCGATGAAGACTTCTCCTTGTTTAGGGTTAGGGTTAGGGTTAGGGTTAGGGGTTAGGGTTAGGGTTAGGGTTTAGGGTTTAGGGTTAGGGTTAGGGTTAGGGTTAGGGTTAGGGTTAGGGTTTAGGGTTAGGGTTAGGGTTTAGGTTAAGGGGATAAAAACTTCATCTGGAAATTTCCCGGAGTGGGTTTTGGGCTATATCTTTGGAATGGAATGTCGTAAAGACTCGGGATCAGTTTTATTTTGTATTTTAGGGCTCCCTGAGTACGCTAGTCTTGGTCCTGAGTCTCTACAGCCTTCCGTTCTCGAGATATGGCACATTTTGCCATTTCCCGGAGTGGAATTGTGTTGTATCTCGGGAACGGAAGGTCGTAGAGACTCAGATTCAAGTCAGGCCTGTTCAGCGTGGCCGAATTATGTCAGACGGAGCACATTTCCAAGTGTCTACGACGTTCGGTTCGGGAGATATTCGAGAAAACGTTCGCCTATTGTTCGCTAATGGGACGCACGCGGGTGAAAATCTGACCAAGTGTTGAGGCCAAAAACGGACCCTCAAATTGTGTCTAGGAGCACGTTTCAGGCAATTCTGAGTCGATTGGTATCGGTTTGTAGTGAACATTTTTTTTTTTTTTTTCTTTTTTTTTTTTTTGTGCCATTTCCCTGAGTGGGATTGTGTTTTATCTCGGGAAGGGAAGTTCGTAGAGACTCAGGACCAAGACAGGCGTGTTCAGCGTGGTCGAATTATGTCAGAAAGAGCACATTTCCAAGTGTCTACAACTTTTGGATCAGGAGATTAGGGTTAGTGTTAGGGTTAGGGTTAGGGGATAAAAACTTCATCTGGAAATGGGCTCGAGTGGGTTTTGGGCTAGGGTTAGGGTTAGGGTTAGGGTTAGGGTTAGGGTTAGGTTAAGGGGATAAAAACTTCATCTGGAAATTTCCCGGAGTGGGTTTTGGGCTATATCTTTGGAACGGAATGTCGTAAAGACTCGGGATCAGTTTTATTTTGTATTTTAGGGCTCCCTGAGTACGCTAGTCTTGGTCCTGAGTCTCTACAGCCTTCCGTTCTCGAGATATGGCACATTTTGCCATTTCCCGGAGTGGAATTGTGTTGTATCTCGGGAACGGAAGGTCGTAGAGACTCAGATTCAAGTCAGGCGTGTTCAGCGTGGCCGAATTATGTCAGACGGAGCACATTTCCAAGTGTCTACAACTTTTGGATCAGGAGATATGGGTTGCTAATTAGCCGCGCGCTAACTGCTAGCGCTAGCTGCTAAAGCTAGCTGCCGGCGCTAGCTGCTTGCGCTAGCTTGGAAGTGACTTACCCTCGATGAAGACTTCTCCTTGTTTAGGGTTAGGGTTAGGGTTAGGGGTTAGGGGTTAGGGTTAGGGTTAGGGTTAGGGTTTAGGGTTTAGGGTTAGGGTTAGGGTTAGGGTTAGGGTTAGGGTTAAGGGGATAAAAACTTCATCTGGAAATTTCCCGGAGTGGGTTTTGGGCTATATCTTTGGAATGGAATGTCGTAAAGACTCGGGATCAGTTTTATTTTGTATTTTAGGGCTCCCTGAGTACGCTAGTCTTGGTCCTGAGTCTCTACAGCCTTCCGTTCTCGAGATATGGCACATTTTGCCATTTCCCGGAGTGGAATTGTGTTGTATCTCGGGAACGGAAGGTCGTAGAGACTCAGATTCAAGTCAGGCGTGTTCAGCGTGGCCGAATTATGTCAGACGGAGCACATTTCCAAGTGTCTACAACTTTTGGATCAGGAGATATGGGTTGCTAATTAGCCGCGCGCTAACTGCTAGCGCTAGCTGCTAAAGCTAGCTGCCGGCGCTAGCTGCTTGCGCTAGCTTGGAAGTGACTTACCCTCGATGAAGACTTCTCCTTGTTTAGGGTTAGGGTTAGGGTTAGGGTTAGGGGTTAGGGTTAGGGTTAGGGTTTAGGGTTTAGGGTTAGGGTTAGGGTTAGGGTTAGGGTTAGGGTTAGGGTTTAGGGTTAGGGTTAGGGTTTAGGTTAAGGGGATAAAAACTTCATCTGGAAATTTCCCGGAGTGGGTTTTGGGCTATATCTTTGGAATGGAATGTCGTAAAGACTCGGGATCAGTTTTATTTTGTATTTTAGGGCTCCCTGAGTACGCTAGTCTTGGTCCTGAGTCTCTACAGCCTTCCGTTCTCGAGATATGGCACATTTTGCCATTTCCCGGAGTGGAATTGTGTTGTATCTCGGGAACGGAAGGTCGTAGAGACTCAGATTCAAGTCAGGCGTGTTCAGCGTGGCCGAATTATGTCAGACGGAGCACATTTCCAAGTGTCTACGACGTTCGGTTCGGGAGATATTCGAGAAAACGTTCGCCTATTGTTCGCTAATGGGACGCACGCGGGTGAAAATCTGACCAAGTGTTGAGGCCAAAAACGGACCCTCAAATTGTGTCTAGGAGCACGTTTCAGGCAATTCTGAGTCGATTGGTATCGGTTTGTAGTGAACATTTTTTTTTTTTTTTTCTTTTTTTTTTTTTTGTGCCATTTCCCTGAGTGGGATTGTGTTTTATCTCGGGAAGGGAAGTTCGTAGAGACTCAGGACCAAGACAGGCGTGTTCAGCGTGGTCGAATTATGTCAGAAAGAGCACATTTCCAAGTGTCTACAACTTTTGGATCAGGAGATTAGGGTTAGTGTTAGGGTTAGGGTTAGGGGATAAAAACTTCATCTGGAAATGGGCTCGAGTGGGTTTTGGGCTAGGGTTAGGGTTAGGGTTAGGGTTAGGGTTAGGGTTAGGTTAAGGGGATAAAAACTTCATCTGGAAATTTCCCGGAGTGGGTTTTGGGCTATATCTTTGGAACGGAATGTCGTAAAGACTCGGGATCAGTTTTATTTTGTATTTTAGGGCTCCCTGAGTACGCTAGTCTTGGTCCTGAGTCTCTACAGCCTTCCGTTCTCGAGATATGGCACATTTTGCCATTTCCCGGAGTGGAATTGTGTTGTATCTCGGGAACGGAAGGTCGTAGAGACTCAGATTCAAGTCAGGCGTGTTCAGCGTGGCCGAATTATGTCAGACGGAGCACATTTCCAAGTGTCTACAACTTTTGGATCAGGAGATATGGGTTGCTAATTAGCCGCGCGCTAACTGCTAGCGCTAGCTGCTAAAGCTAGCTGCCGGCGCTAGCTGCTTGCGCTAGCTTGGAAGTGACTTACCCTCGATGAAGACTTCTCCTTGTTTAGGGTTAGGGTTAGGGTTAGGGGTTAGGGGTTAGGGTTAGGGTTAGGGTTAGGGTTTAGGGTTTAGGGTTAGGGTTAGGGTTAGGGTTAGGGTTAGGGTTAAGGGGATAAAAACTTCATCTGGAAATTTCCCGGAGTGGGTTTTGGGCTATATCTTTGGAATGGAATGTCGTAAAGACTCGGGATCAGTTTTATTTTGTATTTTAGGGCTCCCTGAGTACGCTAGTCTTGGTCCTGAGTCTCTACAGCCTTCCGTTCTCGAGATATGGCACATTTTGCCATTTCCCGGAGTGGAATTGTGTTGTATCTCGGGAACGGAAGGTCGTAGAGACTCAGATTCAAGTCAGGCGTGTTCAGCGTGGCCGAATTATGTCAGACGGAGCACATTTCCAAGTGTCTACAACTTTTGGATCAGGAGATATGGGTTGCTAATTAGCCGCGCGCTAACTGCTAGCGCTAGCTGCTAAAGCTAGCTGCCGGCGCTAGCTGCTTGCGCTAGCTTGGAAGTGACTTACCCTCGATGAAGACTTCTCCTTGTTTAGGGTTAGGGTTAGGGTTAGGGTTAGGGGTTAGGGTTAGGGTTAGGGTTTAGGGTTTAGGGTTAGGGTTAGGGTTAGGGTTAGGGTTAGGGTTAGGGTTTAGGGTTAGGGTTAGGGTTTAGGTTAAGGGGATAAAAACTTCATCTGGAAATTTCCCGGAGTGGGTTTTGGGCTATATCTTTGGAATGGAATGTCGTAAAGACTCGGGATCAGTTTTATTTTGTATTTTAGGGCTCCCTGAGTACGCTAGTCTTGGTCCTGAGTCTCTACAGCCTTCCGTTCTCGAGATATGGCACATTTTGCCATTTCCCGGAGTGGAATTGTGTTGTATCTCGGGAACGGAAGGTCGTAGAGACTCAGATTCAAGTCAGGCGTGTTCAGCGTGGCCGAATTATGTCAGACGGAGCACATTTCCAAGTGTCTACGACGTTCGGTTCGGGAGATATTCGAGAAAACGTTCGCCTATTGTTCGCTAATGGGACGCACGCGGGTGAAAATCTGACCAAGTGTTGAGGCCAAAAACGGACCCTCAAATTGTGTCTAGGAGCACGTTTCAGGCAATTCTGAGTCGATTGGTATCGGTTTGTAGTGAACATTTTTTTTTTTTTTTTCTTTTTTTTTTTTTTGTGCCATTTCCCTGAGTGGGATTGTGTTTTATCTCGGGAAGGGAAGTTCGTAGAGACTCAGGACCAAGACAGGCGTGTTCAGCGTGGTCGAATTATGTCAGAAAGAGCACATTTCCAAGTGTCTACAACTTTTGGATCAGGAGATTAGGGTTAGTGTTAGGGTTAGGGTTAGGGGATAAAAACTTCATCTGGAAATGGGCTCGAGTGGGTTTTGGGCTAGGGTTAGGGTTAGGGTTAGGGTTAGGGTTAGGGTTAGGTTAAGGGGATAAAAACTTCATCTGGAAATTTCCCGGAGTGGGTTTTGGGCTATATCTTTGGAACGGAATGTCGTAAAGACTCGGGATCAGTTTTATTTTGTATTTTAGGGCTCCCTGAGTACGCTAGTCTTGGTCCTGAGTCTCTACAGCCTTCCGTTCTCGAGATATGGCACATTTTGCCATTTCCCGGAGTGGAATTGTGTTGTATCTCGGGAACGGAAGGTCGTAGAGACTCAGATTCAAGTCAGGCGTGTTCAGCGTGGCCGAATTATGTCAGACGGAGCACATTTCCAAGTGTCTACAACTTTTGGATCAGGAGATATGGGTTGCTAATTAGCCGCGCGCTAACTGCTAGCGCTAGCTGCTAAAGCTAGCTGCCGGCGCTAGCTGCTTGCGCTAGCTTGGAAGTGACTTACCCTCGATGAAGACTTCTCCTTGTTTAGGGTTAGGGTTAGGGTTAGGGGTTAGGGGTTAGGGTTAGGGTTAGGGTTAGGGTTTAGGGTTTAGGGTTAGGGTTAGGGTTAGGGTTAGGGTTAGGGTTAAGGGGATAAAAACTTCATCTGGAAATTTCCCGGAGTGGGTTTTGGGCTATATCTTTGGAATGGAATGTCGTAAAGACTCGGGATCAGTTTTATTTTGTATTTTAGGGCTCCCTGAGTACGCTAGTCTTGGTCCTGAGTCTCTACAGCCTTCCGTTCTCGAGATATGGCACATTTTGCCATTTCCCGGAGTGGAATTGTGTTGTATCTCGGGAACGGAAGGTCGTAGAGACTCAGATTCAAGTCAGGCGTGTTCAGCGTGGCCGAATTATGTCAGACGGAGCACATTTCCAAGTGTCTACAACTTTTGGATCAGGAGATATGGGTTGCTAATTAGCCGCGCGCTAACTGCTAGCGCTAGCTGCTAAAGCTAGCTGCCGGCGCTAGCTGCTTGCGCTAGCTTGGAAGTGACTTACCCTCGATGAAGACTTCTCCTTGTTTAGGGTTAGGGTTAGGGTTAGGGTTAGGGGTTAGGGTTAGGGTTAGGGTTTAGGGTTTAGGGTTAGGGTTAGGGTTAGGGTTAGGGTTAGGGTTAGGGTTTAGGGTTAGGGTTAGGGTTTAGGTTAAGGGGATAAAAACTTCATCTGGAAATTTCCCGGAGTGGGTTTTGGGCTATATCTTTGGAATGGAATGTCGTAAAGACTCGGGATCAGTTTTATTTTGTATTTTAGGGCTCCCTGAGTACGCTAGTCTTGGTCCTGAGTCTCTACAGCCTTCCGTTCTCGAGATATGGCACATTTTGCCATTTCCCGGAGTGGAATTGTGTTGTATCTCGGGAACGGAAGGTCGTAGAGACTCAGATTCAAGTCAGGCCTGTTCAGCGTGGCCGAATTATGTCAGACGGAGCACATTTCCAAGTGTCTACGACGTTCGGTTCGGGAGATATTCGAGAAAACGTTCGCCTATTGTTCGCTAATGGGACGCACGCGGGTGAAAATCTGACCAAGTGTTGAGGCCAAAAACGGACCCTCAAATTGTGTCTAGGAGCACGTTTCAGGCAATTCTGAGTCGATTGGTATCGGTTTGTAGTGAACATTTTTTTTTTTTTTTTCTTTTTTTTTTTTTTGTGCCATTTCCCTGAGTGGGATTGTGTTTTATCTCGGGAAGGGAAGTTCGTAGAGACTCAGGACCAAGACAGGCGTGTTCAGCGTGGTCGAATTATGTCAGAAAGAGCACATTTCCAAGTGTCTACAACTTTTGGATCAGGAGATTAGGGTTAGTGTTAGGGTTAGGGTTAGGGGATAAAAACTTCATCTGGAAATGGGCTCGAGTGGGTTTTGGGCTAGGGTTAGGGTTAGGGTTAGGGTTAGGGTTAGGGTTAGGTTAAGGGGATAAAAACTTCATCTGGAAATTTCCCGGAGTGGGTTTTGGGCTATATCTTTGGAACGGAATGTCGTAAAGACTCGGGATCAGTTTTATTTTGTATTTTAGGGCTCCCTGAGTACGCTAGTCTTGGTCCTGAGTCTCTACAGCCTTCCGTTCTCGAGATATGGCACATTTTGCCATTTCCCGGAGTGGAATTGTGTTGTATCTCGGGAACGGAAGGTCGTAGAGACTCAGATTCAAGTCAGGCGTGTTCAGCGTGGCCGAATTATGTCAGACGGAGCACATTTCCAAGTGTCTACAACTTTTGGATCAGGAGATATGGGTTGCTAATTAGCCGCGCGCTAACTGCTAGCGCTAGCTGCTAAAGCTAGCTGCCGGCGCTAGCTGCTTGCGCTAGCTTGGAAGTGACTTACCCTCGATGAAGACTTCTCCTTGTTTAGGGTTAGGGTTAGGGTTAGGGGTTAGGGGTTAGGGTTAGGGTTAGGGTTAGGGTTTAGGGTTTAGGGTTAGGGTTAGGGTTAGGGTTAGGGTTAGGGTTAAGGGGATAAAAACTTCATCTGGAAATTTCCCGGAGTGGGTTTTGGGCTATATCTTTGGAATGGAATGTCGTAAAGACTCGGGATCAGTTTTATTTTGTATTTTAGGGCTCCCTGAGTACGCTAGTCTTGGTCCTGAGTCTCTACAGCCTTCCGTTCTCGAGATATGGCACATTTTGCCATTTCCCGGAGTGGAATTGTGTTGTATCTCGGGAACGGAAGGTCGTAGAGACTCAGATTCAAGTCAGGCGTGTTCAGCGTGGCCGAATTATGTCAGACGGAGCACATTTCCAAGTGTCTACAACTTTTGGATCAGGAGATATGGGTTGCTAATTAGCCGCGCGCTAACTGCTAGCGCTAGCTGCTAAAGCTAGCTGCCGGCGCTAGCTGCTTGCGCTAGCTTGGAAGTGACTTACCCTCGATGAAGACTTCTCCTTGTTTAGGGTTAGGGTTAGGGTTAGGGTTAGGGGTTAGGGTTAGGGTTAGGGTTTAGGGTTTAGGGTTAGGGTTAGGGTTAGGGTTAGGGTTAGGGTTAGGGTTTAGGGTTAGGGTTAGGGTTTAGGTTAAGGGGATAAAAACTTCATCTGGAAATTTCCCGGAGTGGGTTTTGGGCTATATCTTTGGAATGGAATGTCGTAAAGACTCGGGATCAGTTTTATTTTGTATTTTAGGGCTCCCTGAGTACGCTAGTCTTGGTCCTGAGTCTCTACAGCCTTCCGTTCTCGAGATATGGCACATTTTGCCATTTCCCGGAGTGGAATTGTGTTGTATCTCGGGAACGGAAGGTCGTAGAGACTCAGATTCAAGTCAGGCGTGTTCAGCGTGGCCGAATTATGTCAGACGGAGCACATTTCCAAGTGTCTACGACGTTCGGTTCGGGAGATATTCGAGAAAACGTTCGCCTATTGTTCGCTAATGGGACGCACGCGGGTGAAAATCTGACCAAGTGTTGAGGCCAAAAACGGACCCTCAAATTGTGTCTAGGAGCACGTTTCAGGCAATTCTGAGTCGATTGGTATCGGTTTGTAGTGAACATTTTTTTTTTTTTTTTCTTTTTTTTTTTTTTGTGCCATTTCCCTGAGTGGGATTGTGTTTTATCTCGGGAAGGGAAGTTCGTAGAGACTCAGGACCAAGACAGGCGTGTTCAGCGTGGTCGAATTATGTCAGAAAGAGCACATTTCCAAGTGTCTACAACTTTTGGATCAGGAGATTAGGGTTAGTGTTAGGGTTAGGGTTAGGGGATAAAAACTTCATCTGGAAATGGGCTCGAGTGGGTTTTGGGCTAGGGTTAGGGTTAGGGTTAGGGTTAGGGTTAGGGTTAGGTTAAGGGGATAAAAACTTCATCTGGAAATTTCCCGGAGTGGGTTTTGGGCTATATCTTTGGAACGGAATGTCGTAAAGACTCGGGATCAGTTTTATTTTGTATTTTAGGGCTCCCTGAGTACGCTAGTCTTGGTCCTGAGTCTCTACAGCCTTCCGTTCTCGAGATATGGCACATTTTGCCATTTCCCGGAGTGGAATTGTGTTGTATCTCGGGAACGGAAGGTCGTAGAGACTCAGATTCAAGTCAGGCGTGTTCAGCGTGGCCGAATTATGTCAGACGGAGCACATTTCCAAGTGTCTACAACTTTTGGATCAGGAGATATGGGTTGCTAATTAGCCGCGCGCTAACTGCTAGCGCTAGCTGCTAAAGCTAGCTGCCGGCGCTAGCTGCTTGCGCTAGCTTGGAAGTGACTTACCCTCGATGAAGACTTCTCCTTGTTTAGGGTTAGGGTTAGGGTTAGGGGTTAGGGGTTAGGGTTAGGGTTAGGGTTAGGGTTTAGGGTTTAGGGTTAGGGTTAGGGTTAGGGTTAGGGTTAGGGTTAAGGGGATAAAAACTTCATCTGGAAATTTCCCGGAGTGGGTTTTGGGCTATATCTTTGGAATGGAATGTCGTAAAGACTCGGGATCAGTTTTATTTTGTATTTTAGGGCTCCCTGAGTACGCTAGTCTTGGTCCTGAGTCTCTACAGCCTTCCGTTCTCGAGATATGGCACATTTTGCCATTTCCCGGAGTGGAATTGTGTTGTATCTCGGGAACGGAAGGTCGTAGAGACTCAGATTCAAGTCAGGCGTGTTCAGCGTGGCCGAATTATGTCAGACGGAGCACATTTCCAAGTGTCTACAACTTTTGGATCAGGAGATATGGGTTGCTAATTAGCCGCGCGCTAACTGCTAGCGCTAGCTGCTAAAGCTAGCTGCCGGCGCTAGCTGCTTGCGCTAGCTTGGAAGTGACTTACCCTCGATGAAGACTTCTCCTTGTTTAGGGTTAGGGTTAGGGTTAGGGTTAGGGGTTAGGGTTAGGGTTAGGGTTTAGGGTTTAGGGTTAGGGTTAGGGTTAGGGTTAGGGTTAGGGTTTAGGGTTAGGGTTAGGGTTTAGGTTAAGGGGATAAAAACTTCATCTGGAAATTTCCCGGAGTGGGTTTTGGGCTATATCTTTGGAATGGAATGTCGTAAAGACTCGGGATCAGTTTTATTTTGTATTTTAGGGCTCCCTGAGTACGCTAGTCTTGGTCCTGAGTCTCTACAGCCTTCCGTTCTCGAGATATGGCACATTTTGCCATTTCCCGGAGTGGAATTGTGTTGTATCTCGGGAACGGAAGGTCGTAGAGACTCAGATTCAAGTCAGGCCTGTTCAGCGTGGCCGAATTATGTCAGACGGAGCACATTTCCAAGTGTCTACGACGTTCGGTTCGGGAGATATTCGAGAAAACGTTCGCCTATTGTTCGCTAATGGGACGCACGCGGGTGAAAATCTGACCAAGTGTTGAGGCCAAAAACGGACCCCCAAATTGTGTCTAGGAGCACGTTTCAGGCAATTCTGAGTCGATTGGTATCGGTTTGTAGTGAACATTTTTTATTTATTTTTTTCGTTTTTTTTTTTGTGCCATTTCCCTGAGTGGGATTGTGTTTTATCTCGGGAACGGAAGTTCGTAGAGACTCAGGACCAAGACAGGCGTGTTCAGCGTGGTCGAATTATGTCAGAAAGAGCACATTTCCAAGTGTCTACAACTTTTGGATCAGGAGATTAGGGTTAGGGTTAGGGTTAGGGTTAGGGGATAAAAACTTCATCTGGAAATGGGCTCGAGTGGGTTTTGGGCTAGGGTTAGGGTTAGGGTTAGGGTTAGGGTTAGGGTTAGGTTAAGGGGATAAAAACTTCATCTGGAAATTTCCCGGAGTGGGTTTTGGGCTATATCTTTGGAACGGAATGTCGTAAAGACTCGGGATCAGTTTTATTTTGTATTTTAGGGCTCCCTGAGTACGCTAGTCTTGGTCCTGAGTCTCTACAGCCTTCCGTTCTCGAGATATGGCACATTTTGCCATTTCCCGGAGTGGAATTGTGTTGTATCTCGGGAACGGAAGGTCGTAGAGACTCAGATTCAAGTCAGGCGTGTTCAGCGTGGCCGAATTATGTCAGACGGAGCACATTTCCAAGTGTCTACGACGTTCGGTTCGGGAGATATTCGAGAAAACGTTCGCCTATTGTTCGCTAATGGGACGCACGCGGGTGAAAATCTGACCAAGTGTTGAGGCCAAAAACGGACCCTCAAATTGTGTCTAGGAGCACGTTTCAGGCAATTCTGAGTCGATTGGTATCGGTTTGTAGTGAACATTTTTTTTTTTTTTTTCTTTTTTTTTTTTTTGTGCCATTTCCCTGAGTGGGATTGTGTTTTATCTCGGGAAGGGAAGTTCGTAGAGACTCAGGACCAAGACAGGCGTGTTCAGCGTGGTCGAATTATGTCAGAAAGAGCACATTTCCAAGTGTCTACAACTTTTGGATCAGGAGATTAGGGTTAGTGTTAGGGTTAGGGTTAGGGGATAAAAACTTCATCTGGAAATGGGCTCGAGTGGGTTTTGGGCTAGGGTTAGGGTTAGGGTTAGGGTTAGGGTTAGGGTTAGGTTAAGGGGATAAAAACTTCATCTGGAAATTTCCCGGAGTGGGTTTTGGGCTATATCTTTGGAACGGAATGTCGTAAAGACTCGGGATCAGTTTTATTTTGTATTTTAGGGCTCCCTGAGTACGCTAGTCTTGGTCCTGAGTCTCTACAGCCTTCCGTTCTCGAGATATGGCACATTTTGCCATTTCCCGGAGTGGAATTGTGTTGTATCTCGGGAACGGAAGGTCGTAGAGACTCAGATTCAAGTCAGGCGTGTTCAGCGTGGCCGAATTATGTCAGACGGAGCACATTTCCAAGTGTCTACAACTTTTGGATCAGGAGATATGGGTTGCTAATTAGCCGCGCGCTAACTGCTAGCGCTAGCTGCTAAAGCTAGCTGCCGGCGCTAGCTGCTTGCGCTAGCTTGGAAGTGACTTACCCTCGATGAAGACTTCTCCTTGTTTAGGGTTAGGGTTAGGGTTAGGGGTTAGGGGTTAGGGTTAGGGTTAGGGTTAGGGTTTAGGGTTTAGGGTTAGGGTTAGGGTTAGGGTTAGGGTTAGGGTTAAGGGGATAAAAACTTCATCTGGAAATTTCCCGGAGTGGGTTTTGGGCTATATCTTTGGAATGGAATGTCGTAAAGACTCGGGATCAGTTTTATTTTGTATTTTAGGGCTCCCTGAGTACGCTAGTCTTGGTCCTGAGTCTCTACAGCCTTCCGTTCTCGAGATATGGCACATTTTGCCATTTCCCGGAGTGGAATTGTGTTGTATCTCGGGAACGGAAGGTCGTAGAGACTCAGATTCAAGTCAGGCGTGTTCAGCGTGGCCGAATTATGTCAGACGGAGCACATTTCCAAGTGTCTACAACTTTTGGATCAGGAGATATGGGTTGCTAATTAGCCGCGCGCTAACTGCTAGCGCTAGCTGCTAAAGCTAGCTGCCGGCGCTAGCTGCTTGCGCTAGCTTGGAAGTGACTTACCCTCGATGAAGACTTCTCCTTGTTTAGGGTTAGGGTTAGGGTTAGGGTTAGGGGTTAGGGTTAGGGTTAGGGTTTAGGGTTTAGGGTTAGGGTTAGGGTTAGGGTTAGGGTTAGGGTTAGGGTTAGGGTTTAGGGTTAGGGTTAGGGTTTAGGTTAAGGGGATAAAAACTTCATCTGGAAATTTCCCGGAGTGGGTTTTGGGCTATATCTTTGGAATGGAATGTCGTAAAGACTCGGGATCAGTTTTATTTTGTATTTTAGGGCTCCCTGAGTACGCTAGTCTTGGTCCTGAGTCTCTACAGCCTTCCGTTCTCGAGATATGGCACATTTTGCCATTTCCCGGAGTGGAATTGTGTTGTATCTCGGGAACGGAAGGTCGTAGAGACTCAGATTCAAGTCAGGCGTGTTCAGCGTGGCCGAATTATGTCAGACGGAGCACATTTCCAAGTGTCTACGACGTTCGGTTCGGGAGATATTCGAGAAAACGTTCGCCTATTGTTCGCTAATGGGACGCACGCGGGTGAAAATCTGACCAAGTGTTGAGGCCAAAAACGGACCCTCAAATTGTGTCTAGGAGCACGTTTCAGGCAATTCTGAGTCGATTGGTATCGGTTTGTAGTGAACATTTTTTTTTTTTTTTTCTTTTTTTTTTTTTTGTGCCATTTCCCTGAGTGGGATTGTGTTTTATCTCGGGAAGGGAAGTTCGTAGAGACTCAGGACCAAGACAGGCGTGTTCAGCGTGGTCGAATTATGTCAGAAAGAGCACATTTCCAAGTGTCTACAACTTTTGGATCAGGAGATTAGGGTTAGTGTTAGGGTTAGGGTTAGGGGATAAAAACTTCATCTGGAAATGGGCTCGAGTGGGTTTTGGGCTAAGGTTAGGGTTAGGGTTAGGGTTAGGGTTAGGGTTAGGTTAAGGGGATAAAAACTTCATCTGGAAATTTCCCGGAGTGGGTTTTGGGCTATATCTTTGGAACGGAATGTCGTAAAGACTCGGGATCAGTTTTATTTTGTATTTTAGGGCTCCCTGAGTACGCTAGTCTTGGTCCTGAGTCTCTACAGCCTTCCGTTCTCGAGATATGGCACATTTTGCCATTTCCCGGAGTGGAATTGTGTTGTATCTCGGGAACGGAAGGTCGTAGAGACTCAGATTCAAGTCAGGCGTGTTCAGCGTGGCCGAATTATGTCAGACGGAGCACATTTCCAAGTGTCTACAACTTTTGGATCAGGAGATATGGGTTGCTAATTAGCCGCGCGCTAACTGCTAGCGCTAGCTGCTAAAGCTAGCTGCCGGCGCTAGCTGCTTGCGCTAGCTTGGAAGTGACTTACCCTCGATGAAGACTTCTCCTTGTTTAGGGTTAGGGTTAGGGTTAGGGGTTAGGGGTTAGGGTTAGGGTTAGGGTTAGGGTTTAGGGTTTAGGGTTAGGGTTAGGGTTAGGGTTAGGGTTAGGGTTAAGGGGTTAGGGTTAGGGTTAGGGTTAGGGTTAGGGTTTAGGGTTAGGGTTAGGGTTTAGGTTAAGGGGATAAAAACTTCATCTGGAAATTTCCCGGAGTGGGTTTTGGGCTATATCTTTGGAATGGAATGTCGTAAAGACTCGGGATCAGTTTTATTTTGTATTTTAGGGCTCCCTGAGTACGCTAGTCTTGGTCCTGAGTCTCTACAGCCTTCCGTTCTCGAGATATGGCACATTTTGCCATTTCCCGGAGTGGAATTGTGTTGTATCTCGGGAACGGAAGGTCGTAGAGACTCAGATTCAAGTCAGGCCTGTTCAGCGTGGCCGAATTATGTCAGACGGAGCACATTTCCAAGTGTCTACGACGTTCGGTTCGGGAGATATTCGAGAAAACGTTCGCCTATTGTTCGCTAATGGGACGCACGCGGGTGAAAATCTGACCAAGTGTTGAGGCCAAAAACGGACCCCCAAATTGTGTCTAGGAGCACGTTTCAGGCAATTCTGAGTCGATTGGTATCGGTTTGTAGTGAACATTTTTTATTTATTTTTTTCGTTTTTTTTTTTGTGCCATTTCCCTGAGTGGGATTGTGTTTTATCTCGGGAACGGAAGTTCGTAGAGACTCAGGACCAAGACAGGCGTGTTCAGCGTGGTCGAATTATGTCAGAAAGAGCACATTTCCAAGTGTCTACAACTTTTGGATCAGGAGATTAGGGTTAGGGTTAGGGTTAGGGTTAGGGGATAAAAACTTCATCTGGAAATGGGCTCGAGTGGGTTTTGGGCTAGGGTTAGGGTTAGGGTTAGGGTTAGGGTTAGGGTTAGGTTAAGGGGATAAAAACTTCATCTGGAAATTTCCCGGAGTGGGTTTTGGGCTATATCTTTGGAACGGAATGTCGTAAAGACTCGGGATCAGTTTTATTTTGTATTTTAGGGCTCCCTGAGTACGCTAGTCTTGGTCCTGAGTCTCTACAGCCTTCCGTTCTCGAGATATGGCACATTTTGCCATTTCCCGGAGTGGAATTGTGTTGTATCTCGGGAACGGAAGGTCGTAGAGACTCAGATTCAAGTCAGGCGTGTTCAGCGTGGCCGAATTATGTCAGACGGAGCACATTTCCAAGTGTCTACAACTTTTGGATCAGGAGATATGGGTTGCTAATTAGCCGCGCGCTAACTGCTAGCGCTAGCTGCTAAAGCTAGCTGCCGGCGCTAGCTGCTTGCGCTAGCTTGGAAGTGACTTACCCTCGATGAAGACTTCTCCTTGTTTAGGGTTAGGGTTAGGGTTAGGGTTAGGGGTTAGGGTTAGGGTTAGGGTTAGGGTTTAGGGTTTAGGGTTAGGGTTAGGGTTAGGGTTTAGGTTAAGGGGATAAAAACTTCATCTGGAAATTTCCCGGAGTGGGTTTTGGGCTATATCTTTGGAATGGAATGTCGTAAAGACTCGGGATCAGTTTTATTTTGTATTTTAGGGCTCCCTGAGTACGCTAGTCTTGGTCCTGAGTCTCTACAGCCTTCCGTTCTCGAGATATGGCACATTTTGCCATTTCCCGGAGTGGAATTGTGTTGTATCTCGGGAACGGAAGGTCGTAGAGACTCAGATTCAAGTCAGGCGTGTTCAGCGTGGCCGAATTATGTCAGACGGAGCACATTTCCAAGTGTCTACGACGTTCGGTTCGGGAGATATTCGAGAAAACGTTCGCCTATTGTTCGCTAATGGGACGCACGCGGGTGAAAATCTGACCAAGTGTTGAGGCCAAAAACGGACCCTCAAATTGTGTCTAGGAGCACGTTTCAGGCAATTCTGAGTCGATTGGTATCGGTTTGTAGTGAACATTTTTTTTTTTTTTTTCTTTTTTTTTTTTTTGTGCCATTTCCCTGAGTGGGATTGTGTTTTATCTCGGGAAGGGAAGTTCGTAGAGACTCAGGACCAAGACAGGCGTGTTCAGCGTGGTCGAATTATGTCAGAAAGAGCACATTTCCAAGTGTCTACAACTTTTGGATCAGGAGATTAGGGTTAGTGTTAGGGTTAGGGTTAGGGGATAAAAACTTCATCTGGAAATGGGCTCGAGTGGGTTTTGGGCTAGGGTTAGGGTTAGGGTTAGGGTTAGGGTTAGGGTTAGGTTAAGGGGATAAAAACTTCATCTGGAAATTTCCCGGAGTGGGTTTTGGGCTATATCTTTGGAACGGAATGTCGTAAAGACTCGGGATCAGTTTTATTTTGTATTTTAGGGCTCCCTGAGTACGCTAGTCTTGGTCCTGAGTCTCTACAGCCTTCCGTTCTCGAGATATGGCACATTTTGCCATTTCCCGGAGTGGAATTGTGTTGTATCTCGGGAACGGAAGGTCGTAGAGACTCAGATTCAAGTCAGGCGTGTTCAGCGTGGCCGAATTATGTCAGACGGAGCACATTTCCAAGTGTCTACAACTTTTGGATCAGGAGATATGGGTTGCTAATTAGCCGCGCGCTAACTGCTAGCGCTAGCTGCTAAAGCTAGCTGCCGGCGCTAGCTGCTTGCGCTAGCTTGGAAGTGACTTACCCTCGATGAAGACTTCTCCTTGTTTAGGGTTAGGGTTAGGGTTAGGGGTTAGGGGTTAGGGTTAGGGTTAGGGTTAGGGTTTAGGGTTTAGGGTTAGGGTTAGGGTTAGGGTTAGGGTTAGGGTTAAGGGGATAAAAACTTCATCTGGAAATTTCCCGGAGTGGGTTTTGGGCTATATCTTTGGAATGGAATGTCGTAAAGACTCGGGATCAGTTTTATTTTGTATTTTAGGGCTCCCTGAGTACGCTAGTCTTGGTCCTGAGTCTCTACAGCCTTCCGTTCTCGAGATATGGCACATTTTGCCATTTCCCGGAGTGGAATTGTGTTGTATCTCGGGAACGGAAGGTCGTAGAGACTCAGATTCAAGTCAGGCGTGTTCAGCGTGGCCGAATTATGTCAGACGGAGCACATTTCCAAGTGTCTACAACTTTTGGATCAGGAGATATGGGTTGCTAATTAGCCGCGCGCTAACTGCTAGCGCTAGCTGCTAAAGCTAGCTGCCGGCGCTAGCTGCTTGCGCTAGCTTGGAAGTGACTTACCCTCGATGAAGACTTCTCCTTGTTTAGGGTTAGGGTTAGGGTTAGGGTTAGGGGTTAGGGTTAGGGTTAGGGTTTAGGGTTTAGGGTTAGGGTTAGGGTTAGGGTTAGGGTTAGGGTTAGGGTTAGGGTTTAGGGTTAGGGTTAGGGTTTAGGTTAAGGGGATAAAAACTTCATCTGGAAATTTCCCGGAGTGGGTTTTGGGCTATATCTTTGGAATGGAATGTCGTAAAGACTCGGGATCAGTTTTATTTTGTATTTTAGGGCTCCCTGAGTACGCTAGTCTTGGTCCTGAGTCTCTACAGCCTTCCGTTCTCGAGATATGGCACATTTTGCCATTTCCCGGAGTGGAATTGTGTTGTATCTCGGGAACGGAAGGTCGTAGAGACTCAGATTCAAGTCAGGCCTGTTCAGCGTGGCCGAATTATGTCAGACGGAGCACATTTCCAAGTGTCTACGACGTTCGGTTCGGGAGATATTCGAGAAAACGTTCGCCTATTGTTCGCTAATGGGACGCACGCGGGTGAAAATCTGACCAAGTGTTGAGGCCAAAAACGGACCCTCAAATTGTGTCTAGGAGCACGTTTCAGGCAATTCTGAGTCGATTGGTATCGGTTTGTAGTGAACATTTTTTTTTTTTTTTTCGTTTTTTTTTTTTTGTGCCATTTCCCTGAGTGGGATTGTGTTTTATCTCGGGAAGGGAAGTTCGTAGAGACTCAGGACCAAGACAGGCGTGTTCAGCGTGGTCGAATTATGTCAGAAAGAGCACATTTCCAAGTGTCTACAACTTTTGGATCAGGAGATTAGGGTTAGGGTTAGGGTTAGGGTTAGGGGATAAAAACTTCATCTGGAAATGGGCTCGAGTGGGTTTTGGGCTAGGGTTAGGGGTTAGGGTTAGGGTTAGGGTTAGGGTTTAGGGTTTAGGGTTAGGGTTAGGGTTAGGGTTTAGGTTAAGGGGATAAAAACTTCATCTGGAAATTTCCCGGAGTGGGTTTTGGGCTATATCTTTGGAATGGAATGTCGTAAAGACTCGGGATCAGTTTTATTTTGTATTTTAGGGCTCCCTGAGTACGCTAGTCTTGGTCCTGAGTCTCTACAGCCTTCCGTTCTCGAGATATGGCACATTTTGCCATTTCCCGGAGTGGAATTGTGTTGTATCTCGGGAACGGAAGGTCGTAGAGACTCAGATTCAAGTCAGGCCTGTTCAGCGTGGCCGAATTATGTCAGACGGAGCACATTTCCAAGTGTCTACGACGTTCGGTTCGGGAGATATTCGAGAAAACGTTCGCCTATTGTTCGCTAATGGGACGCACGCGGGTGAAAATCTGACCAAGTGTTGAGGCCAAAAACGGACCCTCAAATTGTGTCTAGGAGCACGTTTCAGGCAATTCTGAGTCGATTGGTATCGGTTTGTAGTGAACATTTTTTTTTTTTTTTTCGTTTTTTTTTTTTTGTGCCATTTCCCTGAGTGGGATTGTGTTTTATCTCGGGAAGGGAAGTTCGTAGAGACTCAGGACCAAGACAGGCGTGTTCAGCGTGGTCGAATTATGTCAGAAAGAGCACATTTCCAAGTGTCTACAACTTTTGGATCAGGAGATTAGGGTTAGGGTTAGGGTTAGGGTTAGGGGATAAAAACTTCATCTGGAAATGGGCTCGAGTGGGTTTTGGGCTAGGGTTAGGGTTAGGGTTAGGGTTAGGGTTAGGGTTAGGTTAAGGGGATAAAAACTTCATCTGGAAATTTCCCGGAGTGGGTTTTGGGCTATATCTTTGGAACGGAATGTCGTAAAGACTCGGGATCAGTTTTATTTTGTATTTTAGGGCTCCCTGAGTACGCTAGTCTTGGTCCTGAGTCTCTACAGCCTTCCGTTCTCGAGATATGGCACATTTTGCCATTTCCCGGAGTGGAATTGTGTTGTATCTCGGGAACGGAAGGTCGTAGAGACTCAGATTCAAGTCAGGCGTGTTCAGCGTGGCCGAATTATGTCAGACGGAGCACATTTCCAAGTGTCTACGACGTTCGGTTCGGGAGATATTCGAGAAAACGTTCGCCTATTGTTCGCTAATGGGACGCACGCGGGTGAAAATCTGACCAAGTGTTGAGGCCAAAAACGGACCCTCAAATTGTGTCTAGGAGCACGTTTCAGGCAATTCTGAGTCGATTGGTATCGGTTTGTAGTGAACATTTTTTTTTTTTTTTTCGTTTTTTTTTTTTTGTGCCATTTCCCTGAGTGGGATTGTGTTTTATCTCGGGAAGGGAAGTTCGTAGAGACTCAGGACCAAGACAGGCGTGTTCAGCGTGGTCGAATTATGTCAGAAAGAGCACATTTCCAAGTGTCTACAACTTTTGGATCAGGAGATTAGGGTTAGGGTTAGGGTTAGGGTTAGGGGATAAAAACTTCATCTGGAAATGGGCTCGAGTGGGTTTTGGGCTAGGGTTAGGGTTAGGGTTAGGGTTAGGGTTAGGTTAAGGGGATAAAAACTTCATCTGGAAATTTCCCGGAGTGGGTTTTGGGCTATATCTTTGGAACGGAATGTCGTAAAGACTCGGGATCAGTTTTATTTTGTATTTTAGGGCTCCCTGAGTACGCTAGTCTTGGTCCTGAGTCTCTACAGCCTTCCGTTCTCGAGATATGGCACATTTTGCCATTTCCCGGAGTGGAATTGTGTTGTATCTCGGGAACGGAAGGTCGTAGAGACTCAGATTCAAGTCAGGCGTGTTCAGCGTGGCCGAATTATGTCAGACGGAGCACATTTCCAAGTCTCTACGACGTTCGGTTCGGGAGATATTCGAGAAAACGTTCGCCTATTGTTGGCTAATGGGACGCACGCGGGTGAAAATCTGACCAAGTGTTGAGGCCAAAAACGGACCCCCAAATTGTGTCTAGGAGCACGTTTCAGGCAATTCTGAGTCGATTGGTATCGGTTTGTAGTGAACATTTTTTATTTATTTTTTTCGTTTTTTTTTTTGTGCCATTTCCCTGAGTGGGATTGTGTTTTATCTCGGGAACGGAAGTTCGTAGAGACTCAGGACCAAGACAGGCGTGTTCAGCGTGGTCGAATTATGTCAGAAAGAGCACATTTCCAAGTGTCTACAACTTTTGGATCAGGAGATTAGGGTTAGGGTTAGGGTTAGGGTTAGGGGATAAAAACTTCATCTGGAAATGGGCTCGAGTGGGTTTTGGGCTAGGGTTAGGGTTAGGGTTAGGGTTAGGGTTAGGGTTAGGGTTAGGTTAAGGGGATAAAAACTTCATCTGGAAATTTCCCGGAGTGGGTTTTGGGCTATATCTTTGGAACGGAATGTCGTAAAGACTCGGGATCAGTTTTATTTTGTATTTTAGGGCTCCCTGAGTACGCTAGTCTTGGTCCTGAGTCTCTACAGCCTTCCGTTCTCGAGATATGGCACATTTTGCCATTTCCCGGAGTGGAATTGTGTTGTATCTCGGGAACGGAAGGTCGTAGAGACTCAGATTCAAGTCAGGCGTGTTCAGCGTGGCCGAATTATGTCAGACGGAGCACATTTCCAAGTGTCTACAACTTTTGGATCAGGAGATATGGGTTGCTAATTAGCCGCGCGCTAACTGCTAGCGCTAGCTGCTAAAGCTAGCTGCCGGCGCTAGCTGCTTGCGCTAGCTTGGAAGTGACTTACCCTCGATGAAGACTTCTCCTTGTTTAGGGTTAGGGTTAGGGTTAGGGTTAGGGGTTAGGGTTAGGGTTAGGGTTAGGGTTTAGGGTTTAGGGTTAGGGTTAGGGTTAGGGTTTAGGTTAAGGGGATAAAAACTTCATCTGGAAATTTCCCGGAGTGGGTTTTGGGCTATATCTTTGGAATGGAATGTCGTAAAGACTCGGGATCAGTTTTATTTTGTATTTTAGGGCTCCCTGAGTACGCTAGTCTTGGTCCTGAGTCTCTACAGCCTTCCGTTCTCGAGATATGGCACATTTTGCCATTTCCCGGAGTGGAATTGTGTTGTATCTCGGGAACGGAAGGTCGTAGAGACTCAGATTCAAGTCAGGCGTGTTCAGCGTGGCCGAATTATGTCAGACGGAGCACATTTCCAAGTGTCTACGACGTTCGGTTCGGGAGATATTCGAGAAAACGTTCGCCTATTGTTCGCTAATGGGACGCACGCGGGTGAAAATCTGACCAAGTGTTGAGGCCAAAAACGGACCCTCAAATTGTGTCTAGGAGCACGTTTCAGGCAATTCTGAGTCGATTGGTATCGGTTTGTAGTGAACATTTTTTTTTTTTTTTTCTTTTTTTTTTTTTTGTGCCATTTCCCTGAGTGGGATTGTGTTTTATCTCGGGAAGGGAAGTTCGTAGAGACTCAGGACCAAGACAGGCGTGTTCAGCGTGGTCGAATTATGTCAGAAAGAGCACATTTCCAAGTGTCTACAACTTTTGGATCAGGAGATTAGGGTTAGTGTTAGGGTTAGGGTTAGGGGATAAAAACTTCATCTGGAAATGGGCTCGAGTGGGTTTTGGGCTAGGGTTAGGGTTAGGGTTAGGGTTAGGGTTAGGGTTAGGTTAAGGGGATAAAAACTTCATCTGGAAATTTCCCGGAGTGGGTTTTGGGCTATATCTTTGGAACGGAATGTCGTAAAGACTCGGGATCAGTTTTATTTTGTATTTTAGGGCTCCCTGAGTACGCTAGTCTTGGTCCTGAGTCTCTACAGCCTTCCGTTCTCGAGATATGGCACATTTTGCCATTTCCCGGAGTGGAATTGTGTTGTATCTCGGGAACGGAAGGTCGTAGAGACTCAGATTCAAGTCAGGCGTGTTCAGCGTGGCCGAATTATGTCAGACGGAGCACATTTCCAAGTGTCTACAACTTTTGGATCAGG